>NC_029789.2:129151745-129191982 GCF_000816755.2 Arachis ipaensis
ATGGTAACACCCTACCACACAGAGTTTTACGCTTAAGTCGTAAAATAGAGGTGATGAGGTATTACGATCTCTAAGAATAAAATATACATACATAATATAATTGAAGAATTATAATATTCGAAGAGTCTTGAAGAAAGATTTAAGCAAAGCCAAAACAGAAAATCGTTTCTCACTCGCGTGAATAATCGTAAAACAGATAAGTAAGCTCAAAAGAAAGTTAAAAACAAAATATACAGATCAGAGTTCCAAAAACATAGATATCAAGCTTCGGATGCAACCTGCAAAACTAAGGCTGGCCAGAATATAAATACATATATAAACATAAGTATATATCCCAAGATAACCCAACATGCATAAAGAAAACACCTAGTTCTCCATAAAGTCTCTAAGAGGATTAAACATCATTTATATATATATATACACACACACACACATAGGAGAATCTATGAATAGAAAATACATAACAGACAACCCCAAAATATAACTTCCCAACTTCGCTTGCCAAAGAAATCTTCAGATGCTCACCGAGGCACATCTCGACCTGCATCTGAAAACAATAACATAGATATGGAATGAGAACTGGAGGTTCTCAGCATGGTAATGGTGCCCACATACATAATATATAAGGTCCCGAAAAAGTCAGAGGCAATCCCAGAACTCCGACACTCAGATTTAAATCTTGAAGTTTATAAATAGAAAACCATAAACAGAGTAGGTTATCTAAGGTTCTTATTTATAATTCCTTTCTAACTTAAGCCCTAATTTCTGCCTTCCTCTAATCCTCCAAAACTTCGGTGCACAGATAAACAATACAGATAAATCAAACACAAGTAGGATACAGATATAGCAGATAGCAAATATAACAGGTAAGCATAATAATCACGAGGCAAGCCCAATTAATGCACAATCAAACAAAACACACATATGCAAATGATGTATGTCTGCCCTATGGCTGATGAGTCTCATCTGTCGGTTATATAGCCAACCCGACATGTCCAGTAGCTAACCTGGACATCGTCCTCTTGAAAACTGGTAAGCGGTACAATACCACGATCCTCACCTGATGGGCGGTAAACCACCCCGATCCCCACCATTTGTGGACGGTAAACCACCTCGATCCCCACAGACGTTTTCAATTGGAAAACAGCACACACGTGGGCGGTAAATAACCATGATCCCCACAAAATAATTTTATATCAAATTCATCCTCTTCATCATTCAATTCATTCAACAATTATCATCATCACACCTCCCATTCCGTTCATCAATAATTCATACTCAAAACATAATTCTCTTCTTAACTAAGTAAAACTCAAAACATAATACTTTTCTTAATAAATCAAGTTCCAAAACATAATGTGATGAGTTTGAAAAACTCCAAAATTAAATTGATGATGATCAAACATTATTAATATAATTAATTACAAAAATTATTAATTTAAATTTTAATTCATATTTACTAATTAATAATTTTTGTTGCTTGCAGATTTTGTCTTGGGCTAAAAGAAAAATTAATAAGCCCAATGTGAAGTTAAAATTCAGCTTTGGTACAAAATGTTCTTAATTATTATAGCTGAATCAATGCTTGGTTAAATGGGCCAGATTTTTTGAATAAGCCCAAATTAGTATTTGCTACTAGACCAACAAGATGTGGACCGAATTAAAAAGAAAAGGGAAAGAAGCTTTGCTTGTTTGGTTTCGGTTACCATTACTCACCTTGGATAGAATTCAAATTTTATAAATTAGCTTTAAGTGCCTTGGTAAATGGAAAGAGAAAATCTGAAATTGATTTGATGGCATTTATTGAGTTATGCACGTTACAAGGCAAAAGCATGGGAAGTGGGTTTAATTGATTTTAATTGATTATAATTGATATCACACATTACTTCCATTGCTTTTCTTTTCTCTACTCTCTCTTCTCTCTCTTTGTATTCGGTCACCTCACTGTCAGAGAAGAAGATGGTAGAAGCAAGTAATCAAAAGAAGGAAGTAGAGGCTAGGCATGGGTAATGTAAACGTAACTCATTTTTATTTTCTTCTTTAATTACATTGCAAGCTTTTCTCTGTTCTCTCTCCTCTCTCTTTCGGTCTTATCTAGCAGGAAAGGAGGGATGAAGCAAGCTATCAGTAAAAATCACAGAGAAGCTAGTTACAAGCAAGAGGCCATTGTGATGATGACATTAGCAAAAGGAAGATCCACAGTAGGGTGTGGCTGAGATCTTTGCCACTTATGGTAATAAGTGATGAGGAAGTCTCAAGCTCTCCATACCCGAAAATGGAAGAAGATCCAGCTCAGTCAGAGGAAGAAGATCCATTAGAAGTATGGCTCGTCTCTACCTTTGCTCAACCACTACAGAAGGTAGCTACTGTAGCTACGTGGAGGATGAGGCAGAAGATTAGAGCAGGAGGAGCTGTCAAACATCAAGGAAGCATCAAGGGCTAGGAATCCTTCTTGAGGAGCAAGTCAAGATGGAAGGCCCAGATTGATGAAGATTGGTGACAAGGGATGACACAAAGGTAATTGCATGTTGGGTTTTACATTCGGTTTCCTCTACTCTCTCTCTCTGGCCGAACCGGTTTTTGCATGAAGAAGAAGAAGATAGCTCGGTTCATCAGTTTCAACCTTGGAGGCTTTCCCTTCTATAAATAAGGGAGAACAGCCAGGGTTTGAAGCAAAGAGTTAAGAGTGCAAAGCACAGAGTTCTCATAGCTACCCAAGCTAACAGAAATTCTTCTCCTTCAATGTTCTTCATTTTGTAATTTTTCTGTTTAGTTTTGTTTGTCTTGAGTCTCATGGAAAAAGGCAAACAGTGAGGTTTGTAAGAAAAAGACATAGAGCATAAAAAGGTAGAGTATACAAAATTAAAAGAAAAAGCCATAGATGTCCTAGAGGTCCTTTGTACATCTGTGTTGTGTTTCATGATTCTGTGGGAATCTCCTTGCAAGTTGGGTTAGCACTTAGCAGTTGAAAGCTTGGTAGGTGACCAAGTCAAGTTCAGGATTGGGGGTTAGATTTTGGACTTGTTCCGGATAGGAGGAATAGTTTCTAGGGAGAATTGGTGTATGTAATAATGATGATTATAGTGAAATTCCATCATTTTTGTGATGGAGACTGGATGTAGGATACATTGCACTTGGCAGCTGAACCAGGATACTTCGTGGTGTGATTCTCTCTCTTTCTTCTACTCCATTTCTGTTTCTGCTGCATAGGAGATAAAACTGAAAGACATCTCTTACCTGGTTACAAGATAAAAAGAAAAAGTCTCGTGGCTAGGTACGAGACAAAAAGCAAAAAATCTCCAGAAGTTATTTCAAAGGCCAGCAAGTGTTATTAAGCGAAAAAGGGGCTAAGATTCAACCCTCCTTCTCTTAGCCACTGATAAACCATCAATTGGTATCAGAGCTTGGTCTCAAAGAGATCAAGCTTTGCAGCTTGGAGAAAAGATCCAGATGGTAGAGAACAGTGGCTCAAACCTGGTTTCCTATAATCTGACAGAAGGACAGTCAAGCAACAGACCTCCTCTTTTCAATGAAAAAAACTACACCTATTGGAAGGAAAGAATGAAGATTTTTGTGCAAGCAGTAGATTACAGACTGTGGAAGATCATCCTGGAAGGTCTTCAATTTCCAACCACCAAAAGTGCTGAAGGAGTAGTCTCTCTTAAAGCCGAAGCCAGTTGGACCGAAGAAGACAGAAAGAAGGTGGAGCTCAATGCCAAGGCTATCAACTTGCTCAATTGTGCAATCAGCTTTGAGGAATATCGACGGATATCACGATGCACAACGGCAAAGGAAATCTGGGACAAACTTCAAGTCACTCATGAAGGAACCACCATAGTGAAGAAGACCAGGATAGATATGCTGAACAGAGAATATGAAATGTTCTCAATGAAGGAAGGAGAATCAATAGATGAAATGTTTGAAAGATTAAACACCATCATTGTTGGCTTGGATGCTATGGGGATTAAATATCCTGAATCTGTGCTTGTGAGGAGAGTTTTGAGATGTCTCACAAAAGAGTGGGAAACAAAAGCATTGATATTATCTGAGAGTAGTAGTCTTGATTCTATGACATATGATGACTTGAGAGAAAATTTACTTGCTTTTGAAAACACTTATTTGAAAAAAGACTCAAAAAGTAAAGGAATAGCTCTTACATCTGTTTCCAACCCTCTGGATGATGAATCTAGTGATAACTCCTCTGAAAATGAATTTGTTTTGTTTGCCAAAAAGTTCAGGAAAATGGTAAAACTCAAGGAAAGAAGCAAGGGAAGCAACTCAAGAAACAAAAGAAAGATTTCAGCAAGGTAACCTGTTACAACTGTAAAGAGACTGGACATTTCAAATCTGATTATCCTAAGTTGAAGAAAGAAGAGAAGCCAAAGAAGGGAAAGAAGAAAGGACTGATGGCTTCTTGGGAGGACTTGGAAAACGACTTAGAAGATGATGAAGAATCAGAAACCAGGTCTCAACCATGTCTCATGGCAGATCACGTTGAACATGTAGTCTTTTATAACCCTAACACTGAAGATCTTCATCTTATGATAGACCACCTTTCTGAAAATATTAGATGCTTCTTGCTTGATAACCAAGATCTTGAATCACAAATCACCATTCTTAAAGCTGAAAATGGTTTTCTCAAAGATAAATTAAGGGAGGCTGAAACTGCTGTTGAACTTGTTGAAGAAAACAAGCAGTTAAAAGCTCAACTTAAAAACTGTGAAAGTAATCATTCTGTAGTTGCATATCTAAACTTTTTTAAAGAAAATGAAGAGTTTCTTAAAGAGGTCAAAAAGCCTAAAGAAGACTTATCCAAGTTCACTCAAAGTTCTAAAAATCTAAATCAAATCTTGGCTAGTCAAAAACCTCTTTATGATAAAGCTGGCTTGGGTTTTCATAAAACTTTCAAATCTATTGAAAATCCTTCTTTTGAAAATGTGGCTTCATCTTCTAATGATACAAGGTTTCAAAATCCAACAAGCCTTAACAAAATAGCAACTCCAAGATTTTGTAGACTACGCAACCAGAATGGCCACTTTCCTATTCGATATTTCTTTGGTGAAAGAATGATTGGTAACAAAGCTTGCAAAATTGTTTTTGACTACAATGGTTTGGGACAAAGAAGATGGTTTAACGTGAAAGGATCAAAGAAGATTTGGATACCTAAGGTCACTTGAGCTCATCTTGTAGGTATGCCTAGCATCCAAGTGGAAGGACAATATGTGGTACATGGATAGTGGATGCTCTAGGCATATGACCGGAAAGGCAACCTTCTTCATTAAGCTTGATGAATATGATGGAGGGTTTGTCACTTTCGGTGATGATGGTAAAGGAAAGATAGTAGCAATAGGCAAAGTTGGTAAAAGCTTTTCCTCTTTTATAAATGACGTTCTACTTGTTGATGGGCTGAAACACAATTTACTAAGCATTAGCCAATTATGTGATCTTGGATATGAAGTTATTTTTAGAAAATTGGTTTGTTTAGTTGTTTGTAAAAAAATTGGGGATATTTTGTTTGAAGCTAAAAGGTATAAAATGTGTATGTATTGACTCTTGAGAATCTAAAAGATTAAAAGGTGACATGTTTTACCTCACTTGAATCTGAAAAATGGCTATGGCATAAGAAATTAGGTCATGCAAGCATGTACCAAATTTCTAAGCTTGTTAAGAAGAACTTGGTTAGAGGAATTCCAAACATTAAATTTGATAAGGATATTACTTATGAAGCTTGTCAATTAGGCAAACAAGTAAACTCCTCTTTTAAACCAAAAGATGGAATATCTACCAAAAGGCAATTAGAAATGTTGTACATTGATCTTTTTGGTCCCACAAGAACTCAAAGTTTAGGAGGTAAACACTATGGTTTGGTAGTGGTAGATGATTACTCTAGATTCGGTTGGGTACTTTTCCTTGCTCATAAGAATGCTGCTTTCCATGCTTTCTTAACCCTTTGTAAAAGAATTCAAAATGAAAAAGATTTGAAAATTGCCCACTTAAGAAGTGTTCCGAGGGTTACCTGAAACTGTAGGTCGATCTCGGATGAGATCTTCTGTGCTGGTCGGAGCTGTTGTGTCCGACTTGTTGATGGTGGCTGGATCCGCCGCGTCCGACTTGTTGGACTAGCTGCACTGCTGATCCTTGGTCACTGGAGGGTGGGGGTACCTGCAAGAGACTCTGATACTTAAGTTAGCATGGGTATTAAATAGGTTTTTAGTAGAATCAGAGTATGAGTTATACCTGGGTGCTCCAGTGTATTTATAATGGTTGTAGAGTGACCTTTTTAGATAAGATAAGTTAGTTATCTTATCTTATCTTTATCTTTGAGTTGAGGTAAGCTTATCTTCTGGGGAACCACCTTTATCTTTCTAGGCTTTAGCTACCTTTAGATTTGGGTCGTGTCCCTCTATTTGGGCCCTTATTGGGCCTCTATAGCGTTTTGGCCGAGCTCTTTGTGAAGAGGTCGGATATTGGCCGACCTCTTTTGTAAAGAGGTCGGATTGTCTGACCTGAAGAGGTCGGTCGCTTTATCTCCAATCATCCCAAGTCGGATAGCTCGACCCAGGGTATGAATAGTGCCCCTGCTTGAGCTTGGTCTTTTTGTCGAGGTCGAGTCCTTGACTTCGGTCCTTTTCTAGTGAAGCCGAACTCAAGCATTTTTTCGATTCCTTTCTTTGTAGAGTCTTTTTGAATGTAGAACGTTTTCCTCTAAAAGCGCGCGTTTTTATACTAGGGCTTTGTTCTTTGGAAACGTGCGAGGGTTTAATACCTTCATTAATTGGTATTAATTGCCCCGTTTTCCCTTGGCTTTTATTTTGGATTTCTCAATCAAAAATGGTTTCTCTTCTTTTGCTCTTCTTCCCTTTACCCTCTCGCTCTCTGTTTCTTGCCTGGAATTTATAGTTCCTTTTCGCGACGCCTGCTTTACTACTGCCTTTCGTGGAAGAGGAAGGGTGATTCTGGATTTCCGCTTTTCTGCTTCTGGTGAGTTCGAGGGGTGGCCCTTTCGTCTGTCGCTTCCATTTTCTGCTTTTCTTTGCGGCTTTCTCCCATTTCCCAGGTTTGGTCCTTCTTTCTTCCTCTTTCTATGTCACTTTTTGTGTCTGTTTTGGGAGAGCTTGGAGAAAGTTTGGATCTTTCTGCCTTTTTGCTGTGCCTGATTGCTGTGTGTTTCTTTATCTTTTGCATGAGTTTTTTCGCCTTTCCTGTTGCTTGATATTTTTAAGGCTTTTGCATGTTATCACCGTTTCTATCTGCGCCTTCGATGATGGGTTTTGCCTGATTATGAAAAAAGGTTGTATCTTTGATGATTTTCTGCTTGGCATTTTTGATGTTTGATTGGACTTTTGCTGGTAGACTGTAGAAAGACAGTGGCTTGGATGACTTTTGTATTTCTACTTCCTTTGCATCATTTGAAACCTTCTTTTCTTGTTTGCTGAATGCTGGGACGTAAACTGTAGGAATTTCCTGAAACCTTGCGTTGTTTCTACCTCCAAAGGATGCCCCAGGACTTTGGTCTGAGTCTTGAGGTTTTCCTTTTCTCTTTGTTCGCCTGTGTCATTTTAGTCGAGTTGTTTTGCCCCTCATCCGAGATATTTTTTAGTAATTCAATCTTCTTTTCTTATTTGTAGGATTAGTCGACGTCATGTCTTCTCGCAATAACATTGTAGAGGTGTCTTCCAAAGTTCCCGAGGGGATGTCTGATTGGCTGGACTCCCTTGTCCTAATGTGTGTCTCTGTCGTGGATGCTGAATTTTGTGTAGAAATGAGGAAACGTCATAGGATTTGTAGTAGCAGTGCCCGGGAGAGGGATTACGAGCTTGTAGCTCCTGACTCTGATGAGAGGACTTGTTTTCCTACTTTCGTCGAGGGGGAGCGTCCCTTCTTCTACGCTTATGAATACTTCTTTAGCCAGTTGGACGTTACTTTTCCTTTTACTGCTTTCGAGACCGACTTGTTGTGGTAATGTAACATTGCTCCATCCCAGCTTCATCCAAATTCCTGGGATTTTATCAAAATATTTCAACTGCTTTGCCAAGAGTTAGGCGTAACACCTTCTGGAACCCTTTTCCTTTATCTTTTTGTCTCGGCCAAGCCCGGAGGTTCCTCCAAAAAGAAAGCTTCCTGGGTTTCTTTCAGATCGGCCCAGGGGCATAAAGTTTTTGCCATGTATGATGAGTCTTTTAAAGATTTTAAGAACTATTTCTTCCGAGTCCGTGCTGTTGAGGGGGTCCGCCCCTTTTTTCTTGATGAGAATGATGAGCCTGCTTTTCCTCTAGAGTGGCAAAAGAATGTGAGAGTGCCACGTTATACATGGGAGATGCTTAATGAGGTTGAGCGGGCTTTTGTAGTTGTTCTTGAAGATTTGTGGGGGAAACCACCCCATCTGGATACAAAAAGATTCTTGAGTGATCCATCTTTGGTTCGGACTGCTTTGGGTACTGGCTGACTTGTTTTTATACTTGCTTCTGAGCTTTTCTTCTCCTATGTTGTAACTCATCATTATGGTTGATTCTGTATTTTCAGAGATGTCAAAAAATAATGATTCCATGAAGGCCTACAAGAAGGCGAAGAAGGCTGCTGCTGCTCAAAACATCTCGGCCAAGGCGACCAGAGAGGAATATTCACAAGTTCAGGTGAAGCCGTCCGTACCGGGCTCTCCTGGGCCTAGGAAGGTGATTCCGACTCCTCGGGTTCGTCTGGCCGATCCTCCACAGTCTTCAGCTGCTACTTCTGGTGCTCCTCCCAATAAGAGACAAAAAACAATTGAGCCTTTCAATCTGGATGCCCCTGATTTTGATGCGGTTGTAGTTTGTAGATCAGCAGATCGGCCCTTACGGTATTGTCCCTACTGACGATGTCTCTCTCCTTCGCCATTTAGACTTCATCACTCGGAGTAGTATTAAGATGGCGCATATGGGGGCTGCTATGTACCGTACTGTTCAAGATCTCCCTTTTCATGCTACCAAAGCCTTTATGGAGGAGGCCAAACGGGAGTTTGATCGGATGAAGGGCTTGAAGGAGGAGCTTGAAGTGAGGGTGGCTAAGCTGGAGAAGGATCTGGAGAACGAGAAGGTGATTCCCTTTCTCTGGCGGCTTCTGTGAGGCTGGCCGAGGACACTGCACTGAGGCATAAAGACAGCTATGTCACATCTTATCGGGAAGGAATGCGTTTGAAGGAGGAGTTGGAGAACGCCCAAGTTGATTACTCCGAGCTCCAAGGTCATCTTGTTGGTAGCGTAACTGCTGCCTATGAGAACCTGAAGGAGCAGGTTCAGATTATTGCTCCCGAGGCCAACCTTACTCTCTTCAGCCTGGATAATGTTGTGAGGGATGGTAAAATTGTCCCTGATGACCAGGATGATGATGATGTTGAACCTCCCCCTGTGTCTTCTGCCAAAGTGTCAAGCTCTTCAGTTCCTGCAGTTGTGTCTGATCCAGATTGCCAGATTTTGAACCGGGATGATGGAACCGTGGATGCTGTGCCTATTCAGACTTGACCTCCTTCTCCCCGTACTGATGCTGCCGGGAAGGCTCCCGATCTTTGCTGATTTCTCTTTGGCTATTTGTGTAGTTGGCCCGGCTTGTAGGATTTTAATTATTTAAAAACACAACGGGTAGCTTCTAAGCTTTTGGGTCTGACCCTGAAGCTTGTTATTTTGTGTCATGGTTGTTTGCACCTGTCTTAGCTCCTTTCTGTGTTTTGAGAATGTTGAAGCCTTGCTGCTTAGTCTCTTTGAGCTGTTTTGTACTTGGAGGTCGTAGATGCGTGGATCCAATTAGCAATCCATAACCGACTTCTTTACATCGTCCTTTTCCAAGTTATTTTGTAATTGGCCGACGTCGTCATGTCGATTTTTTCTCAGTTATTTTTAGTAATCCATTTTTAGTTGGACCTTAGTGAGTCTCTTTTATGGATTTACTTTTTATAACTTTTGTAGCTCGGTTGAGCCGACTTCATCATGTCGGTTCTTTCTAAGTTATTTTTAGTAATCCTCTTTTTGGACCTTGGTCAGGTCTTTTTCAGGGATTACTTTTATAACTTGTTTGCAGGAGACCGACTTCGTTAGGTCGATCTCTTCTAAGTTATTTTTGTAATTCCTCTTTCTTGGACCTTTGTCAGGTCTCTTTTAGGGATTACTTTTATAACTTGTTTGTAGGAGACTGACTTCGTTAGGTCGATCTCTTCTAAGTTATTTTTGTAATCCTCTTTCTTGGACCTTTGTCAGGTCTCTTTCAGGGATTACTTTTATAACTTGTTTGTAGGAGACCGACTTCGTTAGGTCGATCTCTTCTAAGTTATAGCAATTCCTCTTTTATAGGGTTGGCCAGACCTCTTTCCAGGGATTTGCTGATAACTTAGGTTGACTTGGTCCGATTTCTTAACGTCGGCCAGTCTTTAAGTTATTATTTAGCAATCCATAAGACCTTGTCAGGTTCTTTTTCGGATCACTTTCGATAACTTCTTACATTATTCTGTGTTCATCTTCGCCGATTTGTAGAAGATGGTTTTTGTTTTTGTTTGGTCGACCCTTAGATGAATCGCGTTTTCATCTTTATTGGTCTTCCATCGTGATCGTGCAGTGAATCTGTTTTTCACTTTTTGCCGATCTGTTGCTTTATAATCGGACGATGAATGCTTCAGATTAATGCGTCTTGAGGATTTGTAGAATATTCCAAAGGAAATGCAAATATATACATGCGGGAGTTTTTCATCCCTTTCAGTCGAATAATTTCTAGATCTTATCTTGGTGCCTCATTAAAAAACCTTTTCAGGAAAAAGAGTGCATCCTATGACGAGATCTGTTGTTCCAATATCATTTTGGATTAGGATGAGATCATTCTCAGCAAAACTTCTTGGCACTACCCTTTGATTATATTTTGAAGCCATTCGGCGTTTTAGCGATTCTTCCTTGATCCGAGCTCTTTTTTGGACTTCTGGAAGTAAGTCGAGCTCTTCTCTTTGAAGTTGAGAGTTGGCTTGTTCATTGTAGTGGACCACTCTAGGGGACCCTTCCTCGACCTCTACTGGGATCATTTCCTCCACTCCGTACGCTAATCGAAATGGTGATTTGTTTGTGGTGGAATGTGGTGTCGTTCGATATGCCCATAGGACCTGTGGGAGTTCCTCGGCCCAAGCTCCCTTTGCTTCTTGCAGCCTCCGCTTCAGTCCAGCCAATATGACTTTGTTGGCCGCTTCGGCCTGTCCATTGGCTTGAGGATGTTCGACGGAGGTGAACTGGTGTTTTATGTTCAAGTCAGCAGCTAATTTTCTGAAACCTGCATCTGTGAATTGAGTGCCATTGTCTGTGGTGATAGAGTGCGAGACTCCAAACCTTGTGACAATATTTCTATATAAGAATTTCTGGCTTCTTTGAGCAGTGGCGTTGGCTAGGGGCTCTGCCTCGATCCACTTTGTAAAATAGTCTATCCCAACTATGAGGAATTTGACTTGTCCCGATCCCTGAGGAAAGGGTCCGAGAAGGTCGAGTCCCCATTTTGCGAATGGCCAAGGTGAAGTTACGCTGATGAGTTCTTCTGGCGGGGCAATGTGGAAGTTGGCATATTTCTGGCATGGTGGACATGTCTTTATGAACTCTGTAGCTTCTTTTTGTAGAGTTGGCCAGTAAAATCCCGCCCGGAGTACCTTTTTGGTGAGAGCTTGTGCTCTGAGATGATTACCACAAATGCCGCTGTGTACTTCCTCTAAAACTTCCCTTGTGTTGGAGGTCGGCACATATTTTAACAACGGTGTTGAGATCCCTCTCTTATATAGGGTGTTGTTTATGATAGTGTAATACTGAGCCTCCCGCTTTAACCTCTTTGCCTCCTTTTCATCTGCGGGGAGTGTTTCTGCTTTGAGGTAGTTAATTATGGGGGTCATCCATCCTTGGTCTTGATTTGTTATGGCTAGGACTTTTTCCTCTTCCGAGATTGACGGGTTCTGTAGCATTTCCTGTATGAGGCTTCTATTATTGCCCCCTGGTTTGGTGTTGGCTAGTTTCGAGAGTGCGTCAGCTCGGGCATTTTGTTCGCAGGGTATGTGGCAGATCTTATATTCCCCGAGTTGTCCGAGCTGTTCCTTGGCTTTATCCAAATACTTTTTCATGGTGGGATCTTTGGCTTGGTAGCTTCCTGTTATTTGTGAGGTGATTACTTGTGAATCACTGAAGATGTTGAGTTTTTGAGCTCCAACCTCCTTAGCCAGCTTCAAACCAGCTAGTAACGCCTCATATTCCGCCTGGTTGTTTGAGGCCGGGAACTCAAAGTTGAGGAAAAGCTTAACTTGGGTTCCTTGGTTACTTTCTATTATCACGCCTGTGCCGCTTCCGATTTTATTCGAGGAACCGTCCACATAGAGATTCCATTCTGTGGGGGCTTATGGGGTATCTGTGAATTCCGCAATGAAGTCGGCCAAGTACTGTGATTTGATGGCTGTCCGAGCTTCATATTGGAGGTCGAACTCAGATAACTCGACTGCCCATTGTAAAATTCTGCCTGCTAGATCTGTTTTCTGCAATATCCCTTTTATGGGCTGGTCGGTTCGAACCTTAATGGTGTGAGCCTGGAAGTACGGGCGAAGTCGTCGAGATGTTAATATGAGAGTGTAGGCGAACTTTTCTATTTTTTGGTAGTTCAGCTCGGATCCCTGCAGCGCTTTACTAATGAAGTATACAGGTTGTTGCCCTTTGTCGTCCTCCCGGACCAATGCTGAGGCTACTGCCCGACTTCCTACCGCCAAATACAATATGAGTGGTTCTTCCTTTCGTGGTTGAGTTAGGATAGGTGGTCGTCCCAGGAAATTTTTGAACTCCTGGAAGGCTTGCTCGGATTTCCTCGTCCATTCGAACTTCTTTCCTTTCCTTAGAGTGGCGTAGAAGGGGAGAGATCTTATTGCTGATCCTGCTAGGAATCTGGATAAGGCTGCCAATCTCCCGTTGAGTTGCTGTACCTCTCTGACACAAGTTGGGCTTTTCATGTTGAGTATGGCTTGACATTTGTCTGGATTCGCCTCAATTCCTCTTTGTATGAGCATGAAGCCTAAGAATTTGCCCGCTTCTACTGCAAAGGTGCATTTCGCGGGATTGAGTCGTATGTCATGCTTCCTTATGGTGTCGAACACTTGGGCTAGGTCAGACAATAATGTCTCTTCGCTTTGTATTTTTATCAACATGTCGTCCACATAGACTTCCATGACTTTTCCGATGTGATCTGAGAAGAATTTATTCATTAGCCTTTGATAAGTAGCTCCCGCATTCTTGAGACCGAAAGGCATCACAATGTAGCAGTAATTTGCTTTTGGTGTTAAAAACGAGGTCTTTTCTTGATCTGGTGGATACATGGGGATTTGGTTGTATCCCGAATATGCGTCCATAAACGAGAGGTATCTATATCCGGAGGAAGCATCTACCAGAGCGTCGATACTTGGGAGTGGGTAAGGATCTTTTGGGCAGGCTTTGTTGAGATCGGTGTAATCGGTGCACATTCACCACTTCCCATTTGATTTTTTCACCAAGACGACGTTGGCTAGCCATAGTGGGTACTTGACTTCTCTTATGAATCCTGCCTCCAGTAATGCTTGTACCTGTTCTTCCACAGCTTGGGATCGCTCTGGCCCAAGTTTTCTTCGCCTCTGCTGTACCGGCTGAGATCCTGGATAGACTGCCAACTTGTGACACATGAGCTTGGGGTCTATGCCTGGCATGTCTACAGCTTTGACATTATCTCGCAGGAACTGTACTAGTAATTCTTTTGCGTCTCCTTTCAGGATCGTGCCAATATTAGTCATTTTGTCCGAGGTGTCTCCGATCTAAACTTTCTCTATTTCACCTTCGGGCCGTGGACGGAGTTCTTCTCGTCTCTGAACTCCACCAAGTTCAATTGTATGGAACTCTTCTCCTCTGCCCCTGAGGTTTATATTTTCGTTATAACAGCGACGTACCATCTTTTGATCTACTTTTATTGTGGCTATCCCCTCTGTGGTTGGGAATTTCATGCATAGATGTGGAGTCGAGACTATTGCACCGAGTTGATTTAGTGTTGTCCGACCTATTAGAGCATTGTAGGCTGAACCCACGTCGACCACAATATAGTCTATCTTGAGTGTTCTGGATTGGTTCCCTTTTTCGAAGGTTGTGTGTAGTGACACGTATCCCAGTGGTTGTACTGGGGTATCCCCCAGTCCGAACAGGCTGTTCGGGTATGCTCTAAGCTCCTTTTCTTCTAAGCCGAGTTTGTCGAAGGCTGTTTTGAATAAGATGTCGGCAGAACTCCCTTGGTCTATTAATGTGCGGTGGAGATTGGCGTTTGCCAGTATGATGGTGATGACCATGGGATCGTTGTGTCCTGAGATGATACCGGATGCGTCTTCTTTGGTGAACGTGATCGCCGGGATGTCAGGTGCTTCTTCCTTCCCTTCGACATGATATACTTCTTTGAGGTATCTTTTTGCGGGATGACCTGGAGACTCCACCTCCTGCAAATCCTCTGTGTATCATATGGACATGTCTTTCTGGCGTACGAGGTGATCGCTCAGCTGGTCCGACATCTTCATCTCTTCGTCGTTTTCTTTGTTCATCATCTCGGGTGGCTAGATACCGATTTAGTTTTCCTTCTCTTACTAATTTTTCTATGATGTTTTTTAAGTCAAAGCATTCGTTGGTGGAATGCCCTCGGACCCGATGATATTCACAGTACTCATTCCGATTTCCTCCTCCTCTTTTGCCTTTGAGCGGTCGAGCTGGGGGTATCTTTTCTGTGTTACAGACTTCTTTGTAAATGTCCACGAGGGACACCCGAAGAGGGGTGTAATTGTGATACTTTTTGATTTTGTCGCCCGTTCGATCTTCCTTCTTCTTGGATTCTTTATCTCGGTAGGTGAAACCGGATTTCGAGGCTTCTCCAAGTCGGGAATTTTCTTCCATGTTGATGTACTTCTCTGCCCGCTCCTGCACCTCGTTTAGAGATGTGGGGTATTTCTTTGATATAGATTGGCTGAAAGGCCCCTCTCGTAAGCCGTTGATGAGACCCATGATGGCGGCCTCTGTTGGCAAGCTTTGTATATCTAGGCATGTTTTGTTGAATCTTTCCATATAGTTGCGAAGACTTTCTCGATCTCCTTGCTTGATACCCAGTAGACTGGGGGCGTGCTTGGCTTTGTCTTTTTGGATGGAGAATCTGGCCAGGAACTTTTTGGCCAGGTCATCAAAGTTTGAGATGGACTTCGAAGGTAGGTTGTCAAACCATCTAATTGCTGTCTTTGTGAGAGTCGTTGGAAAAGCTTTGCAGCAAACGGAATCTGAAGCATCGGTGAGGTACATTCTGCTTCTGAAGTTGCTGAGGTGATGGTTGGGATCTGTAGTCCCATCATACAAAGTCATATCCGGAAGTTTGAAGTCTTTAGGGATTTTGGTCTTCATGATTTCCCTAGTGAATGGGTCTTGATCCTTGCGAGAGTTATCATCAGGGGTAGACCAGGTAGCCTTTGTTTTAAGATCGGCTTCAAGTTGTAGGAGTTTATCTTCTAATTCTCGACGTCGCCTTACCTCTCTTTGTAGATCCTTGCCAACTTCTTGCTGGTACTGGCTTTCTTTTTTGAGTTGCTTTAGGCGATCTTGAAGTGCTTCTATTACTCCCAGATGTGATAAGTTTTTGTCTCCGTTAGATTCTGGAGTATCCTTTGGTGTAGCATCTGTATTTTTATGCGGTGTTCTGCCCTCCAGATCTGAGTTGTGGTCGTTGTCATGGTCGTCCGCCATGGTGATAGGATGACTTCCAGGTTCCCCGGCAACGGCGCCAATGTTTCGAGGGTTACCTGAAACTGTAGGTCGATCTCGGATGAGATCTTCTGTGCTGGTCGGAGCTGTTGTGTCCGACTTGTTGATGGTGGCCGGAGCCACCGCGTCTGACTTGTTGGACTAGCTGCACTGCTGATCCTTGGTCACCAGAGGGTGGGGGTACCTGCAAGAGACTCCGATGCTTAAGTTAGCATGGGTATTAAATAGGTTTTTAGTAGAATCAGAGTATGAGTTATACCTGGGTGCTCCAGTGTATTTATAATGGTTGTAGAGTGACCTTTTTAGATAAGATAAGTTAGTTATCTTATCTTATCTTTATCTTTGAGTTGAGATCAGCTTATCTTCTGGGGAACCGCCTTTATCTTTCTAGGCTTTAGCTGCCTTTAGATTTGGGTCGTGTCCCTCTATTTGGGCCCTTATTGGGCCTCTGTAGCATTTTGGCCGAGCTCTTTGTGAAGAGGTCGGATATTGGCCGACCTCTTTTGCAAAGAGGTCGGATAGTCTGACCTGAAGAGGTCGGTCGCTTTGTCTCCAATCATCCCAAGTCGGATAGCTCGACCCATGGTATGAACAAGAAGTAATCATGGAAAAGAATTTGAAAATCAAGACTTTGAAAAATTTTGTGAAGATTTTAGAATTGCACATAACTTTTCATGCCCTAGAACTCCTCAACAAAATGGGGTAGTTGAAAGAAGGAATAGAAGCCTTCAAGAAATGACTAGGGCTATGCTTTGTGAAAATGATGTTCCAAAATTTTTATGGGCTGAAGCTGTAAATACAGCTTGTTATATTTTGAATAGGACCATCATTAGAAAGGGTTTAAAGAAAACACCTTATGAGCTATAGAAAGGAACCCCACCAAATCTTAAGTATTTCCACATTTTTGGATTCAAATGCTTTGTACTTAATAATAAAGAGAATCTTGGTAAATTTGATCCAAAATCCTATGAAGGAATGTTTGTTGGATACTCTACCACTAGCAAAGCATTTAGAATTTACCTCAAAGAACATAGGACCATAGAGGAATCCATACATGTGTCTTTTTGTGATACTAATTCAATTCCCAGTGCCCCTTTAGATGATGATACAGGTAGGGAAGCAGAAATGAACCATCAACCAAGTCAAGAAAGTCCCAATGCTGTCCCAAGTGAAGAACCTGTCCGTCTAGTTTTGTCTCATCAGGATGGAGGAGACATTTCTGTTTTGTCTCCTGAGGCAGTAAGAGAATCTAGAACAGAACAACCTGTTGAAGCTCATCAAAGCTCAACTTTACTCCGAAAACCAAGAGAATGGAAGTCCATGAGGGGTTATCCCCATGATTTTATCATAGGTGACCCTTCCTCAGGAGTAACCACAAGATCTTCATCCAAGAAGCAAGCCGAGCCAAGCAATGTCGCCTTCTTGTCTCAAATGGAGCCTAATAATGTGAAGCAAGCTCTTGAAGACCCTTCTTGGGTCAAAGCCATGCAAGAAGAGCTAGCTCAATTTGAAAAGAATAAGGTTTGGATACTAGTACCTCATTCGAATGGTAAGAAGGTAACGGGTACTAAATGGGTTTTTAAAAATAAATTAGGTGAAGATGGTGAAGTTGTTCGTAACAAGGCTAGATTAGTGGCCCAAGGTTACTATCAAGAAAAGGGTATTTAGTTTGATGAGTCTTTTACTCCGGTAGCAAGAATGGAAATGTTCCGAGGGTTACCTGAAACTGTAGGTCGATCTCGGACGAGATCTTCTGTGCTGGTCGGAGATGACGTGTCCGGCTGTGAGTGGAGGCCGGAGCTGTCGTGTCCGACTTGTTGGACTGGCTGCACTACTGATCCTTGATCACCGGAAGGTGGGGGTACCTGCAAGAGACTCCGATGCTTAAGTTAGCATGGGTATTAAACAGGTTTTTAGTAGAATCAGAGTATGAGTTATACCTGGGTGCTCCAGTATATTTATAATGGTGTGGAGTGACCTTTCTGGAGATAAGATAGTTATCTTATCTTATCTTATCTTTGAATGAGGTCATATTATCTTCTGGGGAACCACCTTTATCTTTCTAGGCTTTAGTTGCCTTTAGATTGGGCTGTGTTCCTTCGTTTGGGCCTACTTGTGCCTCTGTGGCGTTTTGTCTCTTTGTGAAGAGGTCGGTCATTGGCCGAGCTCTTTGAGAAGAGGTCGGATAGTCTGACTTGAAGAGTTTGGTCGGCTTGTCGCTAAACATCCCGGGTCGGACAGCTTGACCCAGGGTATGAACAGTGCCCCTGCTTGAGTTCGATCTTTCCGTGAGATTGTGCTTTTCAGAGCTTCGATCTCTTTGAAAGTCGTGCTTAAGCATCTGTCTGGCTTGTTTCTTCATGCTTTGCAATCTTTTGCAGATTTTCTAGAGGTTTGGTACTTCATAGTCCGTCCTCTTTTGGGTGGTAGTGTGGGTTTTCTACCCTTGCCTTCTGTATCACGCCTTGCTTTTGTGTTGATAACCCTCTGCTTTGGCGAAGTTATCCTTGCGACTTGATATCCGGGCTTTTAGTGACTTGTCCAATGACTTTTTAGTGTTCTTTATATTGAACCTTTTTAGTCTCGGATGACGTACGTAGCCCTGTTTGAGATTGTGCCTTTTTTGAGTGGAGTTGTATCCCTTTTAGCTAAGCACATTTGAGCCTTAAGTTGTTTCTCAACCTTTTGGCTTGTTTCTTTTTTGAGATCGTACTTGCGCCTCTTCTTAGCTGACGTCGACCTGTACGACTTTGCCCCTGCTTGAGTTCGGACCTTTCCGCGAGATCGTGCTTTCGGAGCTTCGATCTCTTTGAGGAAGTCGTGCTCAAGCATCCTGACTTTGGTCGATCTTGAGTAGTTTCTCCTTTGTGCGAGTCTGGTATTGCCTTTTTGAGAGGTCTTTTCAGCTTTCTTCCGACTTGTTTGTCTTCACCGCTCAGGCTTTTTAGTCATAATCCAACAACTTTTTAGGTAGTGTTCCGATGGGAAACCTTTTTATAGTTTGTTTGGATGACTTTTTAGCTCCGTTTTTGAGGCCGTGCTTTCCGCTTTTTAAGTAGTGTCTTTTTTCAAGACTTCGTACCTTTCAGTGAAGCACTTCTGGCTTTGGTCTTTTGACCTTTCCTTGGCCTTTGTGAGATGTTTATAGAGTGTTGGTACTTTGCTGTCCGACCTCTTCTTGTTTAGTCCGTCTTCTGTTTAGGTGGGATGACCTTTGGGGCTAACTTGTCCGAAAACTTTTTAGTGTTCTTGGTAGAACCTTTTTAGTTGGTCTGAACATTTTTGATAGCCTTGTCGTGGAGCCATGGTTTTTTGGGCAAAGCTGTGTCCTTTTTAGCGCACGCTTTCCGTTGGTTCGACTTCTCTTGTCGATCCTTCTTTAGCTTTCATTGTTCCGACTTCTCTTGTCGGTCCAAGCTATAGCTTTCGTTGGTCCGATTTCTTGTGTCGATTCGAGCTGTAGCTTTCGTTGGTCCGACTTCTTCTTGTCGGTCCAAGCTGTAGCTTTCGTTGGTCTGACTTCTTCTTGTCGGTCCAAGCTGTAGCTTTGGGCCGACTTCTTCATGTCGGTCGCTTCTAAGTTATTTCTAGTAAACCATTTTATTTGGACCTTTGTCAGGTCTCTTTTTATGGATTACTTTTTATAACTTTTTGTAGCTTGGTTGGGCCGACTTCGTCATGTCGGTCCCTTCTAAGTTATTTTTAGTAATCCTCTTTTTTTGGACCTTTGTCAGGTCTCTTTCAGGGATTACTTTTTATAACTTTTTGTTTATGGGACGACTTTATCATGTCGGATCCTTCTAAGTTATTTTTGTAATCCTCTTTCTTGGACCTTGTTCAGGTCTCTTTCAGGGATTACTTTTATAACTTTTATGTTTTGGGCCGATTTCGTCATGTCGGGCCCTTCTAAGTTATTTTTGTAATCCTCTTTTTTGGACCTTGTTCAGGTCTCTTTCAGGGATTACTTTTATAACTTTTATGTTTTGTAGGAGACCGACTTCGTCATGTCGATCTCTTCTAAGTTATAGCAATCCTCTTTTATAGGGTTGGCCAGACCTCTTTCCAGGGATTTACTAATAACTTGGGTTGACTTGGTCCGACTTCTTAACGTCGCCCAGTCTTTAAGTTATTATTTAGCAATCCATAAGACCTCGTCAGGTTCTTTTTCTGGATCACTTTTGATAACTTCTTGCATTATTCTGTTTTCATCTTTGCCGATTTGTAGAAATTGGGTTTGATCCCCGTTTGGTCGACCTTTTGATGAATTTGGTTTTCATCTTTGTTGGTCTTTATCGTGATCGTGCAGTGAATTTGATTTTCACTTTTTGCCGATCTGTAGCTTTATAATCGGGCGATGAATTCTGCTTTCACTTTTTTGTCGACCTTGTCGAAATCGGGCGATGAATTCTGGTTTCATCTTTGCCGACTTTTATCGTGATCGGGCGGTGAATTTAGTTTTCACCCCACCGACCTTGTCGTGATCCGGCAGTGAAATTTTGCGTTTCAGATTAATGCGTCTTGGTATAGCAGTGAATTTTGTTTTCACTTTGTCGACCTTTGTCGAAATCAAACGATGAAGTCGGTTTTCATCGTGGTCGGGCGGTGAAGTTGGTTTTCACCTTGCCGACTTGTCGCTTTGTAATCGAACGATGAATTTGGTTTTCATCTTGCCGAATTTGTCGTGATCGGGCGGTGAATTTGGTGTTCACCTTGCCGACCTGCCGTAGTCGGGCGTCTTGGTAGAAAACTTTTTAGGGAATCTGCAATCTTTTAAACAATAAAATGAAGATAAGAGTGTGTACATGTTAGTACTTACCTTTCTAAGTCGGGTAATCTTTTTGGATCTTGGCCTGACGCCCTTTTTAGATTGCAGGCATGCCATAACCTTGGTAGCTCTCGCCCCTCGAGTTCGGACAGTCTGTAGTAGCCCTTCCCAAGTACTTCTATGACTCGGTAGGGTCCTTTCCAGTTTACTGCCAGCTTTCCTTCTCCAGGTCGAGTTGTTCCGATATCATTTCGGATTAGGATGAGATTGTTGTTGCTAGATTACCTTCCGATTGTATTTTGAGGCCATTTGACATTTTAACGCTTCCTCCCTAATCCGATCTCTTTCTCGGACTTCTGGAAGTAGGTCGAGTTCTTCCCTTTGGATTTGGGAGTTGACCTCTTCATTGTAGAGGATCATTCTGGGGGATCCTTCTTTGATCTCTATTGGGATCATTACCTCCATTCCGTAAGCTAATCAGAAAGATGATTCCTTCGTGGTGAAGTGTGGAGTTGTCCGATATGCACAGAGGACTTGTGGGAGTTCTTCTGTTGGGGCTATAGGGAAGTTGGCATACTTTTGATGTAAAGATTTGACTTTGTATTTGGGTTTTTGCTATGAAGAATTTTGGTTCTTTCTGCAAAAAGTTTGCATCTTTAATCGTTTGTTGTGACTTTTCTTTTGTCGTTCGCCTTTGAGAAGAATGTGTACTTTGCTTAGGGTTTGGTTGCTGTTCCTGTTTCTTTTCATTGTTGCCTGACTCATTTTGTACAGAAGTTCTAGCTTTTGCTTTGACCTTTTGTTTGAGAGGTGTTCGGAATGTTTGTGTATAGATTGTCGACTTCATTTCTCTGTGTTCTTGCCCTGTTGTTGCCTCCAAAGGGTGCCCTTGGACTTTCGTGTGAGTCCTGGGGTTTCCTTTTTACTGCCACGTCTGTCACTTGATGTTCTGCTATTATTGTTCGAGTTGTTTCCTTATTTGCTCGAGTTGTTTGGTAGTAATCCCATAGTCGACCTATGTCTTTGAGATGTCTACTAAGATCCCGAACAGCATGTCTGATTAGCTGGATTTCATAGTTTTAATGCGTGTTACTGTGGCTGACCCTGAGTACATCCCTTATACCGCCTTCGAGATTGACTCGTTGTGATCTTGTAATGTAGCCTGGATGAGGCTTCTGTTATTGCCCCCTGATTTGGTGTTGGCTAGTTTTGAAAATGCATCAGCTCGGGCATTCTTTGTGTCGGACTTTATTTTCCCCGATTTGTCCGAGCTGTTAGTGCTGGTTGGTTTTGAAAGTGCATCAGCTCGGGCATTCTGCTCCTGAGGTATGTGTCGGACTTCATGTTCCCCGAATGATGAGTTTGGAAAACTCCTATTTAATTTTTGATGATGAACAAACATTATTGAAATATTTAGTTACAAAATTATTAATTTGATCTTAATTCATAGTCGCTTAATTAATAATTTTGTTGTGTAGATTTTGTGTTGGGCCGAGAATGAAACTCTGGTTTAAGCCTAAATTGTGTCAAATAATAAACCTTGTTACATGTTTCTCATGCTATGAGGCTGAGTTATTAATTGGGCCAGAATAAATATTATTGCTGCAAGCCCAAATAAATGCTTTCTTATGTGCTCAATGAATGATCCGAAAAATATACATCAGGAAAGCAAATGTTACTAATTGGGCCAGAAATTAAAAGTTGTTGCAACTAAGCCCAACTTCATATTTGATGAAAGTTCCCAATGCATGATCCGAATCCACTAAGCATAGAAAGCAATGTTCCATTGCTTCTAACGGATCTCAATGTTTTCCACATGATGGATTTCAAATGAATTCAATTATCATTAATAGCATGGGAACTATGAGAGAGAAAATGAAGTGACATGATTGATGTGCTCAAAGCTACACGCCACTCTAAGGGAACTGAAAGCACTTTTTCATTTGAATTGATCAACTCATTTAATCACTTTCTTTCCAAAGTTATATTCTCTCTCATCTCTTTCTTTCTCTTTTTCGGACATTGTCCATGAAACATTGGTAGCCATGGAAGCAAAAATAAGCTACCGAAAGGAAGGGAGAGCAAGCCTAAAGACCATCACAATGATGGCAAGAAAACATACTAAAATAAAAAGGAGCTGTGGCTAAGATTCTTATCACATATGGTAAGATATGGTAATGATATCTTAGCCTCTTCATACCAAAAATGGAGGATGAAGATTCGGCCAACAAGGGAGATTCTTGAAGTATGGCTTGTCTTTGATTCTGCTCAACCACCACAGGAAGTAGCTAGAGTGGCGAAGTGATGGTTGAGGCAGAGATAGAAGCAGATGAAGTAATCATCATCATGAAGCATTAAGGGCCAGAAATCCATCTTGGAGAGCAAGCCAAGGATGGAGAGCTCGGATTGATGAAGAGTGATGATCAAGAAAGGACTAGAGGTAATTGCATGTTGGGTTTCGCATGTTTATCTCTTCTCTCTCTATGTGGCCGAACCGGTTATGTTTGTTGAAGGAGGAAGAAGTTGGTTTGGGTGTTGGCTTCAAGTGTGGAGGCTTCCTTCTTCTTTAAAAAGAGAGAACAACTACTGTTTGGAGCAAGGAGAAAGTTTGAGAGTGCAAGGCACAGTGTTTTCAGAGCTACCTGAGCTAACAGTTTTCTCTTCTCCTTCAATGTATTCTGTTTTGTATTTTTCTGTTTAATTTTGTCATGTCTTGAGTCTCATGGAAAAAGACAAGACAGTGAGGTTTGTATGAAAAAGCCATAGAGCGGAAAAACGCAGAGAGTGCAAAATTAAAAGAAAAAGCCATAGATGTTCTTAGAGTTCCTTTGTTCATCTATGTTGTGTTTCATGATTCTGTGGGAATCCCCTTGTAAGTTGGGTTAGCACTTTACAAGTTGTAATCAGATTGATTATAGTGAAATTCCATCATGTTTGTGATGGAGACTGGATGTAGGCTGCACTACACTTAGCAGCTGAACCAGGATATATCTGGGTGTAATTTCTCTTTCTTCTCTACTCCATTTCTATTTCTACTGCACAGGAGCAAAAACCAAGAATATCTTGTGCCAAGCGACGAGACAAAACGAAAA
This sequence comes from Arachis ipaensis, assembly GCF_000816755.2. Taxonomy (NCBI): domain Eukaryota; kingdom Viridiplantae; phylum Streptophyta; class Magnoliopsida; order Fabales; family Fabaceae; genus Arachis; species Arachis ipaensis. The sequence goes on from NC_029789.2 coordinate 129,175,376, forward strand.
GTCTCGTGGATTGGGTTGAGACAAAAGAAAAAGTCTCGTGTCCAGTAACGAGATAAAAAGACAAAAAGCTTCCTGAATTGGTCTCACAAGTTAGCAAGGGTTATCAAGCAAAAAGGGGCTAAGATTCAATCCCCCTTTTCTTAGCCACTGAAACCATCAATTGGTATCAGAGCTTGGTCTCAAAGAGATCAAGCTTTGCAGCTTGGAAAAAAGATCCTTATGGCAGAAAACAGTGGCGCAAATGTGGTGTCCTATAATCTGACTGAAGGTCAATCAAGCAACAGACCTCCTCTTTTCAATGGGAAAAATTATACTTATTGGAAGGAGAGGATGAAGATATTTGTACAAGCAGTGGATTACAGACTTTGGAAGATTATTCTGGAAGGGCCTCAATTTCCAACTACCACAAGTGCAGAAGGAGTAGTCTCTCTCAAACCAGAAGCAAGATGGACCGAAGAAGATAGGAAGAAAATAGAGTTAAATGCCAAGGCAGTAAACCTGCTTAACTGTGCTATCAGCTTTGAGGAGTACCGACGGGTATCTCGATGCACAACGGCAAAGGAAATCTGGGACAAGCTACAAATCACTCATGAAGGAACCACCATTGTAAAGAAGACTCGGACAGATATGCTAAACAGAGAATATGAAATGTTTGCAATAAAGGAAGGAGAGTCCATTGATGAACTGTTCGAACGATTCAACACCATCATTGTTAGCTTAGATGCTCTTGGAATTACACATTCAGAATCTGTGCTAGTGAGAAGAGTGTTGAGATGTCTTACAAAAGAATGGGAAACAAAAGCTTTAATTATTTCTGAGAGTAGTAGCTTAGACTCCATGACACTTGATGATTTGAGAGAAAATCTTCTTGCTTTTGAAAACACCTATTTAAAAAAGGATTCAAAAAAGAAAGGAATTGCTTTTTCTTCTATGACTAACCCTCTGGATGATGAATCCAGTGATAACTCTTCTGAAAATGAGTTTGTGTTGTTTGCAAAAAAATTCAGGAAAATGGCAAAGCTCAAAAGCAAAGGCAGCAGCTCAAGGAGAGTGAAGAAAGACCTTAGCAAAGTAACTTGCTACAATTGCAAGGAAATGGGGCATTTCAAATATGATTGTCCCAAGTTGAAGAAGGAGGAAAAGCCGAAAAGAAGAAAGAAGAAAGGACTGATGGCCTCATGGGAAGACTTGGAGAATGACTCCGACGATGATGATGAAGAAACTGAGACAAAGTCACAAACATGTCTCATGGCTGACCATATAGATCAGGTAGTCTTTCATAACCCTAACACTGAAGATCTTCATCTTATGATAGACCACCTTTCGGAAAAAATAAGATGTTTTCTGTTGGAAAATCAAGAACTTGAACAACAAATCACCATTCTTAAGGCTGAAAACAGTTTTCTAAAAGAAAAAGTGAGAGAGGCCAAAACTGCTTGTGATCTTGTTGAAGAGAATAAGCAGTTAAGAGCCCAAGTTAGAAGCTGTGAAAGTGACCATTCTGTTCTTGCATATGTAGATTGTTTTAAGCAAAATGAAGAGTTGCTTAAAGAGGTTAAAAGACTTAAGGAAGACTTAGCCAAGTTCACCCAAAGTTCTGAAAATATGAATCAAATTTTGGCTAGTCAAAAATCTCTCTATGATAAGGCTGGGTTAGGGTTTTATAAATCTGAAAAATCTCATTTTGAAAACATTGCTTCATCTTCAAATGATACAAGGTATCAAGACCCAACCTACTTTAACAAAACAGCAACTCCAAGATTTTGTAGACTATGCAAACGAAATGGACACTTTCTCATTCAATGTTTTTTTGGTGAAAGAATGATTGGTGATAAGGTTTATAAAATTGTTTTTGATTACAATGGCTTAGGACATAGAAGATGGTTTAACGTAAAAGGATCCAAAAAGATTTGGATACCTAAGGTTACTTAAGCTTGTTTTGTAGGTGTGCCTAGCATCCAAAAGGAAGGAAAATATGTGGTATATGGATAGCGGATGCTCTAGGCATATGACCAGAAAGACAACCTTCTTCATAAAGCTTGATGACTATGATGGAGGACTTGTCACATTCGGTGATGATGCAAAAGGAAAAATTGTGGCTGTTGGAAAAGTGGGTAAAAGTTTCTCATCTTGTATAAATGATGTCTTTCTTGTACATGGCTTGAAACATAATTTACTTAGTGTTAGTCAATTATGTGATTTGGGTTTTGAAGTTATTTTTAAGAAGTTTGTTTGTTTAGTTGTTTGTGAGAAAACTGGGGATGTTCTTTTTGAAGCTAAGAGATGCAACAATGTGTATGGATTAACTCTTGAGGATTTAAAGGAACAAAATGTAAAATGCTTTACATCTTTTGAATCTAAAAAATAGCTTTGGCGTAGAAAGTTGGGACATGCTAGCATGTATCAAATTTCTAAGCTAGTCAAAAGAAATTTGGTTAGAGAAATTCCAAACATCAAGTTTGATAAGGATCTTACTTGTGATGCTTGTCAATTGGGCAAACAAGTAAAATCCTTTTTTAAATCAAAAGATGGAATATCAACCAAAAGGCCATTGGAGATGTTACATATTGATCTATTTGGTCCTACTAGAACTCAAAGTTTAGGAGGTAAACACTATGGTCTTGTGGTAGTAGATGATTACACTAGATTTGGTTGGGTACTTTTCCTTGCTCATAAGAATGTCGCCTTTCATGCTTTTTCCACCCTTTGCAAGAAAATTCAAAATGAAAAGGATTTGAAAATTGCCCATTTAAGAAGTGATCATGGAAGAGAATTTGAAAATCAAGACTTTGAAAAATTCTGTGATGACTTAGGGATTTCTCATAATTTCTCATGCCCTAGAACCCCCCAACAAAATGGGGTGGTTGAAAGAAGGAATAGAAGCCTTCAAGAAATGACTAGGGCTATGTTATGTGAGAGTAAAATTCCTAAATTCTTATGGGCTGAAGCTGTGAACACAGCATGTTATATTTTGAATAGAACAATCATTAGAAAAGGGTTAAAGAAAACACCTTATGAGCTATGGAAAGGAATCCCTCCAAATCTTAAGTATTTTCATGTTTTTGGATGCAAATGTTTTGTGCTCAACAATAAGGAAAACCTTGGAAAATTTGATCCAAAATCTTATGAAGGAATGTTTGTTGGATATTCCACCACAAGTAAGGCCTATAGAGTTTATCTCAAGGAGCATAGGACAATAGAGGAATCCATACATATTACTTTTTGTGATTCTAACTTAATTCCCAGTATTGTGAAAGATATTGATTCAGATTGTGAAGAGGCTGGAACAAATAAAGAAAATTCCAAATCTGTGCAAAATGAAGAATCTGTCAGCCCGGTTCTATCTCGTCAGATTGAAGGAGACACTTCCATTTTGTCTCCTGAGCAGGCACGAGCAACTGAAACAGAGAGACCACCAAAAGTTCATCAAAGCTCTACACCTGTCAGAAAGCCTAGAGAATGGAAGTCTATGAGGGGTTATCCTCATGACTACATCATTGGTGATCCCTCTCACGGTGTAACAACAAGATCCTCCACCAAAAGGCAAACCGAACCTAGCAACTTTGCTCTCTTGTCACAAATGGAGCCCAACAATGTCAAACAAGCTCTTGAAGACCCATCATGGGTTAAAGCTATGCAAGAGGAGCTTGCCCAATTTGACAAGAATGAGGTTTGGACATTAGTACCTCATCCGGATGGTAAGAAGGTAACGGGTACTAAGTGGGTATTTAAAAATAAACTTGGTGAGGATAGACAAGTTGTTCGTAACAAGGCTAGATTAGTGGCCCAAGGTTACGATCAAGAAGAGGGTATAGATTTTGATGAGTCTTTTGCTCCGGTAGCTAGAATGGAAGCAATTCGGTTGCTTCTTGCCTATGCCGCCCATAAAGATTTCAAAATGTTTCAAATGGATGTTAAATGTGCTTTCCTTAATGGCTTTATTGATAGAGAAGTGTATGTGGCACAACCTCCCGGTTTTGAACATAAAGAGTTTCTAAATCATGTTTTCAAATTAACTAAGGCTCTTTATGGTCTTAGACAAGCTCCAAGAGCTTGGTATGAAAGGCTTAGTGCCTTCTTGTTGGAAAATCAATTTCAAAGGGGTACCACCGACACTACTTTATTTATTAAAGCATCTAATGATGACATACTCCTTGTTCAAGTTTATGTTGATGACATTGTATTTGGATCGGCCAACATTTCCTTGTGTGAAGAGTTTGGAAAACTCATGACTAGTGAGTTTGAGATGAGTTTAATGGGAGAGCTTACTTTCTTTCTTAGCCTCCAAATTAAACAAACTCCTAGTGGTACCTTTATTTACCAAGGAAAGTATGCAAAATAACTTATCAAAAAGTTTGGCCTAGAAAATTCCAAATCAATGGGTACTCCTATGCATCCTAATACAAAACTTGAAAAGGATGATGATGACCAAGATGTGGATGAAACACGGTATAGAGGAATGATAGGTTCACTCATGTACCTTACCTCCTCTAGACTGGATATTGTCCAAAGTGTGGGTATATGTTCAAGGTTCCAATCTCATCCAAAAGAATCCCATCTCACGGCTGTTAAACGCATCATTAGATACATTAAGGGAACTTGTGATTATGGATTATGGTATCCTAAATCTGATGACTTTTGTGCAGTAGGGTTTTGTGATGCAGATTATGCGGGAGATAGAGTGGATAGAAGGAGTACCTCTAGCATGTGTTGCTTCCTTAGAAGCTCACTCAACATGTGGTCAAGCAAGAAGCAAGACACAGTGGCTCTATCCACAGCTGAAGCTGAATATATTTTCACATCTGCTTGCTGTTCACAATTAATTTGGTTAAAAACACAATTAGAAGATTACAAATTAAAAATCAATAGTATACCCTTATTTTGTGATAATATGAGTGCAATAAACATTTCAAAAAATCCTGTTCTGCACTCAAGAACCAAGCACATTGAGATAAAATATCATTTCATTAGGGAACATGTGCAAAAGGGTACTATTGATATTCAATTTGTAAAATCTGAAGACCAAATTGCTGATATTTTTACAAAACCCCTCTGTGAAGATAGATTTTGTACACTGAGAAAAAGTTTGGGATTGTTTGATTTAAGTTTCATTGATAAATTGTGAAAAGTTGATTCTGTTCAGTTTTGTCTCGTAGGTTTGGACGAGATAAAAATACAAGGATAATGAAGGAGCTGTGGTCAAGGGGGAGGCAACGCAGAGTTCAAAATTTTATGGGCCCCACCAAAATTCCTTGACCCCACCTTAACAGTTTTGTTAGTTATCTCTCTATGCAAATAAGAATCTTCTTCCTTGTGTCATCATATCTTATTGGAAGTGGTTATTGTCAAATCAAATCCATCTTTCCATCTAATCCCTTGATTTAAGGCAACAACTTTTCAATTTTAGATTTCAAAAATTAAAAGAGAAATCATTCTTGGGTAATAACCTCTCCATAATGGTCATTAACCGCCCACTAATGGTCATTACTTCCACCAAATTCTCTCTCCAGTCCTCATTTAATGTGTCTCTCACCTTCCTTCTTCCCCACTCATTCGGTTACCGCACCAACCTTTCATATTTCATTCTTCCATCACCATGAAAAAGAAAATCGCGCCAAGAAAAAGTGAAAGGCTCCTATTCTCTCAAAAACAGTCTACTCCATAATCACACACACACATTCACATCCATTCTACATCATCTTCATCACCCTCACCCCCTTCAAAACGCACAGATACAATGAGAAGAAAGGTCATTGCCACAAAAACTTTCTCAAGGAAGAAGAAGGACCGTGTTCCCGTGGCAGAAGAAGAGGAGTCTCATACTTCTCCCATTCCTTCCCCTCCATAATCACCACCAAAAAGATCAACTCCCCATGCATCCGGGAAGAGCACTCAAAAGACTAAGGGTTTTGCTCTTCACGACACCACCGAACCTCCAAATTTGGAATCCCTGGAATTCAAAAATAAGTATGGCAAGACTCACTCCCACTTTGATCCGAGCAGATTCAACTCTTGTACCTCTTTTGAGTTTCACAATGAGGTTATGGAAAAACGTCACTTGTGTGCAACCTACCTTATTAGTCTCGACACTCTTACTAACAAAGGCATCAACATCTCCTCTCTATTTGAACTCCTCAACTGGAAGCCACTTCTTCTCATTCAGAAACTAGTTTATCCTGGCTTAGTCCGAGAGTTCTATGCCAATATGCGACTCATTGACGACACTCTTCATTCCTATGTCAAAAGGGTTCAAATAGCCCTTGATTCTGAGACTATTGGAGCGGCCCTGGGCTTCAAGGATGAAGGACCACGAGCGTATATGGTAGATAAATGGGATACACAAGTCGGCATTTCATACAAAGCGGTTCTTCAGCACATCTGCGAGAATCTTTCTAGCTTGCATGGAACGATACCAACCCACAAAGCTTTAGGACCAGTCAACTCTCTGCTTCACCGAATCATCACCCATATTCTCACTCCCCAAAGCGGCTCACACAACCGAGTAACATTTTCTGACTGTCTCATTTTATTTGCTTTAGTTACCTCTACTCCGATATCCTTTGGCTATATTATGATTAGGCATATGTGGGATTCTGTTAGAAGCACCAAAAAGGCTAACCTACCTTATGGCATGTTTTTAACTAGAATTTTTGAATACTTTAAAGTTGATCTGTTGAATGAGGCAGTGGAAAACAAAGTATCCTCAATCAGAGGAGGAGGAGCGACTAAGGGAACCAAAGGGGGGCAAATCTGTGGCATCGGATAGTGACCATGAGACTCGGCCAGAGTCTTCCAAAACAGTCAAATCCATCAAAGAAATTTTGAGAGAATTCTCAAACATGGCCGACATGATGATTCAATCTCACAAAGAGACTCGCAAGCAAGCCTCTGAGAGCGAGAAAGCTTGGAAAAATTGCAAAGAAAGAGTCAGCCTGATGTTAGCAACTCTTAAAGAGGATCTGGGCGATAATAGTGAAGAAGGCGCTGAGGACTCTGCCTTTCATCTATCAGATGATTGATGACTGTTGTTTTATGTTATTTGATGTTGGCATAAGTAGGCTCAATCTCTCTTTTGTTGTAGCATGACTTGATACTCACTGCTTCTTGACACTTTGACTTATTTGGCATCTTATGAGTATTTTGTTATATTGCCAATGCTTTCTTGCTGCAGGTACATAATGCCCCTTTGATGACAAAAGGGGGAGAAAAGCTGAAAATTGAAATATGAAAAACAGGGGAGAAAATAGAAAACAGGGGATGAAATTTTCTGTTGAAAATTCATGATCACCCTTGTTATATTTGGTGCTTGATGAAAGCTTGATGATAATATTGAAACTGCATTGTGTTTGCTGATATTGTTTTATAATGATTTGACAATGCATTTGTTTTATGAAGACTGATTGATAATTAACCGTGATGAATGTATATGCATGATTAAAACTCTGTTTCATCTTGGTTAATATGCTTAATTTTTTGGCAGTTCCTTTAAACTATGGAAAGCATAAAAACTGCCATGTTTTGACCATATATACTTCAAATATTTTTCTCACCCTAATAATGCTCTGATATCTTGTTTAGAAAAATATTTGAATAAACTTTCTTGTTGATTGGTGTGTGTAAAAGATTGAGCAGAAAATCAGTTTATGATATCAAATGAGTTTTTTGATTATCAATGTAAATCTACTCATAAATCAAGCATTTAACATCATGTAATATGCTAAATAACATTGTTACTTGAAGCTTGATTAAAATGTTACAGGTTAATGCTTTCCTTGGTAAAATAAGCATACATCAAGGGGGAGCCATGTGACATTTAGAAAGGGGGAGAAATTCAATCTTCAAAGGGAGTACTCATACTCAATTTTTAAATTTTCTTCCATTTCAATTTTAATAATGTTTGTCATCAAGGGGGAGATTGATGAGTTTGGAAAACTCCTACTTAATTTTTGATGATGAACAAACATTATTGAAATATTTAGTTACAAAATTATTAATTTGATCTTAATTCATAGTTGCTTAATTAATAATTTTGTTGTGCAGATTTTGTGTTGGGCCGAGAATGAAACTCTGGTTTAAGCCTAAATTGTGTCAAATAATAAACCTTGTTACATGTTTCTCATGCTATGAGGCTGAGTTATTAATTGGGCCAGAATGAATATTATTGCTACAAGCCCAAATAAATGCTTTCTTATGTGCTCAATGAATGATCCGAAAAATATACATCAGGAAAGCAAATGTTACTAATTGGGCCAGAAATTAAAAGTTGTTGCAACTAAGCCCAACTTCACATTTGATGAAAGTTCCCAATGCATGATCCGAATCCACTAAGCATAGAAAGCAATGTTCCATTGCTTCCAACGGATCTCAATGTTTGCCACATGATGGATTTCAAATGCATTCAATTATCATTAATAGCATGGGAACTATGAGAGAGAAAATGAAGTGACATGATTGATGTGCTCAAAGCTACACGCCACTCTAAGGGAACTGAAAGCACTTTTTCATTTGAATTGATCAACTCATTTAATCACTTTTTTTCCAAAGTTATATTCTCTCTCATCTCTTTCTTTCTCTTTTTCGGACATTGTCCAGGAAACATTGGTAGCCATGGAAGCAAAAATAAGCTACCGAAAGGAAGGGAGAGCAAGCCTAAAGACCATCACAATGATGGCAAGAAAACATACTAAAATAAAAAGGAGCTGTGGCTAAGATTCTTATCACATATGGTAAGATATGGTGATGATATCTTAGCCTCTTCATACCAAAAATGGAGGATGAAGATTTGGCCAACAAGGGAGATTCTTGAAGCTTGGCTTATCTTTGATTCTGCTCAACCACCACAAGAAGTAGCTAGAGTGGCGAAGTGATGGTTGAGGCAGAGATGGAAGCAGATGAAGTCATCATCATCATGAAGCATCAAGGGCCAGAAATCCATCTTGGAGAACAAGCCAAGGATGGAGAGCTCGGATTGATGAAGAGTGATGATCAAGAAAGGACTAGAGGTAATTGCATGTTGGGTTTTGCATGGTTATCTCTTCTCTCTCTATGTGGCCGAACCGGTTATGTTTGTTGAAGGAGGAAGAAGTTGGTTTGAGTGTTGGCTTCAAGTGTGGAGGCTTCCTTCTTCTTTAAAAAGAGAGAACATCCACTGTTTGGAGCAAGGAGAAAGTTTGAGAGTGCAAGCCACAGTGTTCTCAGAGCTACCTGAGCTAACCGTTTTCTCTTCTCCTTCAATGTATTCTGTTTTGTATTTTTCTGTTTAATTTTGTCATGTCTTGAGTCTCATGGAAAAAGGCAAACAGTGAGGTTTGTATGAAAAAAGCCATAGAGCGGAAAAAGGCAGAGAGTGCAAAATTAAAAGAAAAAACCATAGATGTTCTTAGAGTTCCTTTGTTCATCTATGTTGTGTTTCATGATTCTGTGGGAATCCCCTTGTAAGTTGGGTTAGCACTTTACAAGTTGTAATCAGATTGATTATAGTGAAATTCCATCATGTTTGTGATGGAGACTGGATGTAGGCTGCACTGCACTTAGCAGCTGAACCAGGATATATCTGGGTGTAATTTCTCTTTCTTCTCTACTCCATTTCTGTTTCTACTGCACAGGAGCAAAAACCAAGAATATATCGTGCCAAGCGACGAGACAAAACGAAAAGTCTCGTGGCTAGGGACGAGACAAAAAGAAAAGTCTCGTGGATTGGGACGAGACAAAAGAAAAAGTCTCGTGTCCAGTAACGAGATAAAAAGACAAAAAGCTTCCTGAATTGGTCTCACAAGTTAGCAAGGGTTATCAAGCAAAAGGGGGCTAAGATTCAACCCCCCTTTCTCTTAGCCACTGAAACCATCACCGAATTATCTGAGCTGTTGGTGCTGGCTGGTTTTGAAAGTGTATCAGCTCGGGCATTCTGTTCTCGGGGTATGTGGCGGACCTCATATTCCCCAAGTTGTCTGAGTTGTTTTCTGTTTTTGTCCAGGGTCCCCCGAATTGTCCGAGCTGTTCTCTGGTTTTGTCCAGGGTCCCCCAAATTACCCGAGGTACTTTTCATGGTGGGATCCTTAGCTTGGTTGCTCCCTTCTATTTGTGAGGTGACTACTTGTTCCGAGGGTTACCTGAAACTGGAGGTCGATATCAGTCGAGGTCTTCTGTACTGGTCGGTGCCGACGTGTCCGGCTGGTGAGTGGCGGCCGGAGCTATCGTGTCCGACTTGTTGGCTGGTTGCACTGCTGATCCTTGGTCACCGGAGGGTGGGGGGTACCTGCAAGAGACTCTGATGCTTAAGTTAGCATGGGTATTAAACAGGTTTTTAGTAGAATCAGAGTATGAGTTATACCTGGGTGCTCCAGTGTATTTATAGTAGTGTGGGCTGACCTTTCCGATAAGATAAGTTAGTTATCTTATCTTATCTTATCTTATTTTAGGTGAAGTCAGCTTATCTTCAAGGGAACCGCCTTTATCTCTATAGGCTTGGGTTGCCTTTGGATTTGGGTCGTGTTCCTTTATTTGGGCCCTTTATTGGGCTTTCCTGTCGATTTGGCCGACCTCTTTGAGAAGAGGTCGGGCAGCCTGACCTAAAGAGGTCGGTCGCTTTGTCGCCAATCATCCCAGGTCGGATATCTTGACCCAGGGTATGAACAGTGCCCCTGCTTGAGCTCGGTCTTCTTTGTTTTGGGGGTGAGTCTTTTGACTTCGGTCCTTTCCTAATGAAGCCGAACTCAAGCATTTCGTCGATTCCTTTGTAGCATCTTTTGAATTTAGAACGTTTTTCTCTAAAAGCGCGTGCTTGAATATCAGCGCTTTTGGGAACGTGTGAGGGTTTAATATTTTCATTAATTAGTATTAATTGCCCTGTTTTCCGTTGGCTCTTTATTTTGATTTTCGAAAGCCCAGAAACGGTTTCTCTTCTTTGCTCTTTTTGTAACTTCTTCGCAATTTCTTCCTTTGTTCTCTCGCTCTCTGTCTTTTGCCCACATTTCTGCTTTTCTTGCGTAGCGGCGTCACTTGGTGATTTTCTGGGCAGCTTTCATTTTTACGTCTCTTTTCTGAAGCTTTTTCCTTCTCCAGGTGAGTTCCATCCATATATTATTTTTCTTTCGTTGTTTTGGCTTTGTGATGAAGTTTTGATTTTGCTTTAGAGAAAGTTTGGATCTTTCTGTTTTTGTCGCGCCTAATTGTTGTTGAAATGTGTGTTCTAGGAGTTTCTTTATCTTCTGCATGATCTTTTTTTCCTGTTACTTGATTCTTTTTAGGGCTTTTGCATGTTCTGTTGTTTCTATCTGATACCAATACCCAGAAATCTGCATCTTTTCCTTGTTTTGTTTGAAGATTGCTTTTTGTCTGATTCTGAAAAAGGTTGTGCCTTTGATAGTTTCTGTTAGGCGTGTTTGATGTTGCCGAAGCTTTTTGCTGGTAGAGTGTAAAAAGATAGTGGCTTTGATAATTTTTTAAACTTTTTCGTGTTTTCTCCTACGAAAAATACTTGCTGTTTAAAAATCTTCCTTTCTTGTTCGGGGGAAGCCGAGACGTAAGCTGTAGATTTTTCCAGAAACCCTGCTGTTCATACCCTGGGTCGAGCTGTCCGAACCGGGATGTTCAGTAGCAAAGCGACCGACCTGTTTAGGTCAAGCGGACCGACTTCTTTACGAAGAACTCGGCCAAATCGACAGGAAAGCCCAGTAAAGGGCCCAAATGAAGGAACACAGCCCAATCCAAAGGTAGCCCAAGCCTACAGAGAGAGGGGCGGTTCCGTTGAAGATAAGTTGACCTCACCCAAAGATAATATAAGATAACTAACTTATCTTATCTAAAAAGGTCACTCTACACCATTATAAATACACTGGAGCACCCAGGTATAACTCATACTCTGATTCTACATAAAACCTGTTTAATACCCATGCTAACTTAAGCATCGGAGTCTCTTGCAGGTACCCTCCGGTGACCAAGGATCAGCAGTGCAGCAAGTCCAACAAGTCGGACACAATAGCTCCGGCCGCCATCAGCCAGCCGGACACGCCATCTCCGACCAGCATAGAAGATCTCGTCCGAGATCGACCTACAGTTTCAGATAACCCTCGGAACATTGGCGCCGTTGCCGGGGAACCTGGAAGTCATCCCAACACCATGGCGGACGGCCATGACAACGACCACAACTCAGATCTAGAAAACAGAATGCCGCACAAAAACGCGGACACCACACCGAAAGATACCCCGAAATCCAATGGAGACAAAAATTCAGCAAACCCGGGAGCAATAGAAGCACTTCAAGATCACTTAAAGCAACTTGAGAAAGAAACCCAAAAACAACGAGAGATCGGAAAGGATCTACAAAGGGAGGTACGGTGACGCCGAGAATTGGAAGAGAAACTACAGCAGTTAGAAGCCGATCTCAAATCGAAAACTCCTCGGATTACCCCTGAGGAAAATTCACACAAAGAACAAGATCCATTCACTAGGGAAATCATGAAAACCAAAATTCCAAAAGATTTCAAACTCCCGGATATGATTTTGTACGACGGCACCACAGATCCCAACCATCATCTCAGCAATTTCAGAAGCAGAATGTACCTTACCGACGCCTCAGATGCCGTTCGCTGCAAAGCTTTTCCAACAACTCTCACGAAAACGGCGATCAGATGGTTCGACAACTTACCTCCGAAGTCCATCTCAAACTTCGACGACCTGGCCAAAAAGTTCCTGGCCAGATTCTCCATCCAGAAAGATAAGGCCAAGCATGCACCCAGCTTACTAGGGATCAAGCAAGGAGATCGGGAGAGCCTCCGCAACTACATGGAAAAATTCAACAAAACATGCATGGACATACAAAGTTTACCAACAGAGGCCGCCATCATGGGGCTCATCAATGGCCTACGAGAGGGACCTTTTAGCCAATCTATATAAAAAAAGTACCCTACCTCCTTAGACGAAGTACAAGAGCGAGCAGAAAAATACATCAACATGGAAGAGAACACTCGGCTGGGAGAAACCTCAAAATCTGGGGCCCCCTATCGAGACAAAGACAAGGACTCCAAAAGGAAAGAAGATCGACAGGGGGAGAAAATAAAAAAATACCATAACTACACTCCTCTCAGAACATCCCTGGTCGACGTATACAAAGAAGTCTGCCACACAGAGAAAATTCCCCCAGCACGACCACTCAAAGGCAAAAGAGGAGGAGGAAACCGGAAAGAATATTGTGAATACCATCGAGTCCGAGGGCACTCCACCAACGAGTGCTTCGACTTGAAAAATATCATAGAAAAATTGGTGACAGAAGGAAAATTAGATCGATTTCTGGCCACCCGAGATGATGACCAAAGAAAGAGACGAAGGGACGAAGATGACGGACGAGCTGAATGATGAGCGGATAATTTATACGCTTTTTGGCATTGTTTTTAGTATGTTTTTAGTAGGATCTAGTTACTTTTAGGGATGTTTTTATTAGTTTTTATGTTAAATTCACATTTCTGGACTTCACTATGAGTTTATGTGTTTTTCTGTGATTTCAGGTATTTTCTGGCTGAAATTGAGGGACTTGAGCAAAAATCAGATTCAGAGGTTGAAGAAGGACTGCTGATGTTGTTGGATTCTAACCTCCCTGCACTCAAAATAGATTTTCTGGAGCTACAGAACTCAAAATGGCGCGCTTTTAATTGCGTTGGAAAGTAGACATCCAGGGCTTTCCAGCGATATATAATAGTCCATACTTTGGCCGAGTTTAGATGACGCAAACTGGCGTTCAACGCCAGCTCTCTGCCCAATTCTGGCGTCCAGCGCCAGAAACAAGTTGCAAAGTGGAGTTCAACGCCCAAAATGGCACAAAAGCTGGCGTTCAACTCCAAGAATGACCTCTCCACGTGTAGACTTCAAGCCCAGCAATTCAACTTATTCCTCTTCTAAGATATTCATTCGCACTTCAATATGAATGTGATGAACGTGACAATCATCATCATTCCCTATGAACGCGTGCCTGACAACCACTTCCGTTCTACCTTAGATTGAATGAGTATCTCTTGGATCTCTTAATCAGAATCTTCGTGGTACAAGCTAGATTGATGGCGGCATTCATGAGAATCCGGAAAGTCTAAACCTTGTCTGTGGTATTCTGAGTAGGATTCAGGGATTGAATGACTGCGACGAGCTTCAAACTCGCGAGTGCTGGGCGTAGTGACAGACGCAAAAGGATAGTAAATCCTATCATTGACAGCGGTGATGCCTCCAGATGATTAGCCATGCAGTGACAGCGCATCGGACCATTTTCACAGAGAGGATGAGATGTAGCCATTGACAACGGTGATGCCCTTACATAAAGTTAGCCATGGAAAGGAGTAAGACTGATTGGATGAAGATAGCAGGAAAGCAGAGGTTCAGAGGAATGAAAGCATCTCTATACGCTTATCTGAAATTCTAACCAATGAATTACATAAGTATTTCTATCTTTATTTTCTGTTTATTTAATCGAAAATTCCATAACCATTTGATATCCGCCTGACTGAGATTTACAAGGTGACCAAAGCTTGCTTCATATCGACAATCTCTGTGGGATCGACCCTTACTCATGTAAGGTTTTATTACTTGGACGACCCATTGCACTTGCTGGTTAGTTGTGCGAAGTTGTGAAGTTATGTTTGGACCATGGTACTGTACACACGTTTTTGGAGCCATTGCCAGGGAGAGAACGAACAACAAATTTTACAACCTCTGAGTAACAATTTCGCATATCAAGTTTTTGGCGCCGTTGCCAGGGATTGTTCGAGTTTGGACAACTGACGGTTCATCGTGTTGCTCAGATTGGGTAATTTTCTTCTTATTTTATTTTCAAAAAGTTTTCAAAAATTTTTCAAAAATATTTTCTTCTTTTTCGTTTTTCCCAATTAATATTCGAAAAAAAAATATTTTCAAAAAATTTTTTTTTTCAAAAATATATTTTTCTTCAGAATTTTTAAGAATGAATTCTAGTGTTTCATGAAGCATGTAGAAGCCTGGCTGGCTGTAAAGCCATGTCTAATTCTTTTAGACTGAGGCTTCCACTTATAAGTATATGAAGTTGGATGAAGTTTCAGCTGTTGTATGCTTGATTTGTATCTTCTAAAGCTTGGCTGGCTATTAAGCCATGCCTAACCCTCAGATTGGAGCTTTAGACTAAGAGTACAAGATTCCTGGAATTCATATTAAAAATTTTGAAATTCTTATTTTCTTTTTTCTATATGTTTTTCGAAAAAAATATACAAAAATCCAAAAAAAAAAATTGAAAATCATAAAAATAAAAAATATTTTGTGTTTCTTGTTTGAGTCTTGAGTCAATTGCATACTCATCTTGCATTTTTTTCGAAAATTGCATTCATACATTGCATTCATCATGATCTTCAAGTTGTTCTTGATAAACCTTCTTGATTGATCTTCATATAAAATTTAGTTGTTTCTTATGAGTCAAATCAAATTTTCAATTTAAAAATCCTATCTTTTTCAAAATCTTTTTCAAAAATCGTATCTTTTTCATTTTTCTTAGTCATTTTCGAAAATTCTAAAAATATTTTTCAAAAATCTTTTTCTTAATTTTATCTCATAATTTTCGAAAATATCTTCAACAATTAATGTTTTGATTCAAAAATTTCAAGTTTGTTACTTACTTGTTAAGAAAGATTCAAACTTTAAGTTCTAGAATCATATCTTGTGATTTCTTGTGAATCAAGTCATTAATTGTGATTTTAAAAATCAAATCTTTTTCAAAACTAATTCTAATCATATCTTCCTATCATATCTTTTTAAAACATATCTTTTTCAAAAATTTGATTTTAAAATATCTTTTCTAACTTCTTATCTTCTTATCTTTTCAAAATTGATTTTGAAATCTTTTTCAACTAACTAATTGACTTTTTGTTTGTTTCTTATCTTTTTCAAAACTACCTAACTAACTCTCTCTCTCTCTCACTTTCGAAAATCTCTTCCCTCTTTTTCAAAATTTCTTTTTAATTAACTAATTGTTTCAATTTTTAATTTTAATTTGATTTCATTCCTAATTTTCGAAAATCACTAACCCCTTTTCAAAATTTTATTTTCGAAAATCCTATTTCTCTCTCATCTCCTTCTATTTATTTATTCATCTACTAACACTTTATCTCATCCAAATTCGAAACCCCTCTTCCATCTGTGTTCGAATTTTCTCTTCTTCCCTTCTTTACATTACATTCTTTTCTTCTTCTACTCACAAAAGGGGAACCTCTATACCTGGGTAAAAAGGATCCCTATTATTATTATTTTCCTGTTCCCTCTTTTTCATATGAGCAGGAGCAAGGACAAGAACATTCTTGTTGAAGCAGACCCTGAACCTGAAAGGATTCTGAAAAGGAAACTAAGAGAAGCTAAAATACAACAATTCAGAGACAACCTTACAGGAATTTTCGAACAGGAAGAGGAGATGGCAGCCGAAAATAATAATAATACAAGGAGGATGCTTGGTGACTTTACTGCACCTAATTCCAATTTACATGGAAGAAGCATCTCCATCCCTTCCATTGGAGCAAACAATTTTGAGCTTAAACCTCAATTAGTTTCTCTGATGCAACAAAACTGCAAGTTTCATAGACTTCCATCTGAAGATCCCTTTCAGTTCT
>NC_029789.2:129192008-129234204 GCF_000816755.2 Arachis ipaensis
GCTTGGGAGAGATACAAGGAACTGACCAAAAAGTGTCATTCTGACATGCTTTCAGAATGGACCATCCTGGATATATTCTATGATGGTCTGTCTGAATTAGCTAAGATATCATTGAATACTTCTGCAGGTGGATCTATTCACCTAAAGAAAACACCTGCAGAAGCTCAAGAACTCATTGACATGGTTGCTAACAACCAGTTTATGTACACTTCTGAGAGGAATCCTGTGAGTAATGGGACGCCTCAGAAGAAGGGAGTTCTTGAAATTGATACTCTGAATGCCATATTGGCTCAGAATAAAATATTGACTCAGCAAGTCAATATGATTTCTCAGAGTTTGAATGGAATGCAAGCTGCATCCAACAGTACTCAAGAGGCATCTTCTGAAGAAGAAGCTTATGATCCTGAGAACCCTGCAATAGCAGAGGTGAATTACATGGGTGAACCTTATGGAAACACCTATAACCCCTCATGGAGAAATCATCCAAATTTCTCATGGAAGGATCAACAAAAACCTCAACAAGGCTTTAATAATGGTGGAAGAAACATGTTTAACAGTAGTAAACCTTTTCCATCATCTTCTCAGCAACAGACAGAGAATTCTGAACAAAATACCTCTAATTTAGCAAACTTAGTCTCTGATCTGTCCAAGGCCACTGTAAGTTTCATGAATGAAACAAGGTCCTTAATTAGAAATTTGGAGGCACAAATGGGCCAGCTGAGTAAAAGGATCATTGAAATTCCTCCTAATACTCTCCCAAGCAATACAGAAGAAAATCCAAAAGGAGAGTGCAAGGCCATTGAAATGACCATCATGGCCGAATCCAAGGAGGAAAGGAAGGATGTGATTCCCAAGGAGGAGGACCTCCTGGGACGTCCAGTGATCAACAAGGAGTTTCCCTCTGAGGAACCTAAGGAATCTGAGGCTCATCTAGAGACCATAGAGATTCCATTAAACCTCCTTATGCCTTTCATGAGCTCTGATGAATATTCTTCTTCTGAAGAGAATGAGGATGTCACTGAAGAGCAAGTTGCCAAGTTCCTTGGTGCAATCATGAAGCTGAATGCCAATTTATTTGGTAATAAGACTTGGGGAGATGAACCTCCCCTGTTCACCAATGAACTAAATGCATTAGATCAACTGACATTGCCTCAGAAGAAACAGGATCCTGGAAAGTTCCTAATACCATGTACCATAGGCACCATGACCTTTGAGAAGGCTCTATGTGACCTTGGGTTAGGAATAAACCTCATGCCACTCTCTGTAATGGAGAAACTTGGAATCTTTGAGGTGCAAGCTGCTAAAATCTCATTAGAGATGGCAGACAACTCAAGAAAACAGGCTTATGGACAAGTAGAGGATATGTTAGTAAAGGTTGAAGGCCTTTACATCCCTGCTGATTTCATAATCCTAGACACTGGGAAGGATGAGCATGAATCCATCATCCTTGGAAGACCCTTCCTAGCCACAGCAAGAGCTGTGATTGGTGTAGACAGAGGTGAATTAGTCCTTCAATTGAATAAGGACTCCTTTGTGTTTAAAACTCAAGGTTACCCTTCTGTAAACATGGAAAAGAGGCAGAATAAGCTTCTCTCACTGCAGAGTCAACCAGAGCCCCCACAGTCAAACTCTAAGTTTGGTGTTGGGAGGCCACAACCAAACTCTAAGTTTGGTGTTGAACTCCCATATCCAAACTCTAAGTTTGGTGTTGGGGAGTCTCAACAATGCTCTAAACATCTGTGAGGCTCCATGAGAGCCCACTGTCAAGCTATTGACATTAAAGAAGCGCTTGTTGGGAGGCAACCCAATTTTTATTTATCTAATTTTAATTTCATATTTTATTAGGTTCATGATCATGTGGAGTCACAAAATAAATATAAAAATTGAAAACGGAATAAAAAATAGCAGAAGAAAAATCACACCCTGGAGGAGGATCTTACTGGCGTTTAAACGCCAGTAAGGAGCATCTGGCGTTGAACGCCAGAAACAAGCAGCATCCTGGCGTTCAGACGCCAGAAATGCACAGTGAGGAAAGCTGGCGCTGAATGCCAGAAACAAGTATAGAACTGGCGTTCAACACCAGAAATATGCTGCATCTGGGCGCTGAACGCCCAGAACAAGCACCAATTCGGCATTTAAACGCCAGAATTGCATGCAAAGGCATTTTACATGCCTAATGGGTGCAGGGATGCAAATCCTTGACACCTCAGGATCTGTGGACCCCACAGGATCAACTCAGCATCTGTGGACCCCACAGGATCCCCACCTACCACCACTCACTTTCTTCCCTCTTCTCAATGTTCAATCTCTCTTCCCTATCACCACAATTATCCGGAGATCCGACATGAAATCCAAAGAAGAGGTTGGGAAGTTCTAACAAACCCCATCCAACAAGTCGGCATCCTAATGGTTCAAGAGTTCTATGCCAATGCATGGATCACTAAGAACCATGATCAAAGTAAGAACCTAAATCCAAAGAATTATATTACAATGGTTCGGGAGAAATACTTAGATTTTAGTTCGAAAAATGTAAGGTTGGCGTTCAACTTGCCTATGATGCAAGGAGATGCACGCCCCTACACTAGAAGGGTCAACTTTGATCAAAGGTTGGACCAAGTCCTCATGGACATATGTGTGGAAGGAGCTCAATGGAAGATTGACTCCAAAGGCAAGGCGGTTCAATTAAGAAGACTGGACCTCAAGCCTGTAGCTAGAGGATGGTTGGAGTTCATCCAACACTCCATCATCCCCACTAGCAACCGATCTGAAGTTACTGTGGATCGGGCCATCATGATCCATAGCATCATGGTTGGAGAGGAAGTAGAAGTTCATGAAGTCATCTCCCTTGAACTCTACAAAATAGCCGAAAAGCCCTCTCCTTGGGCAAGGCTAGCTTTTCCTCATCTTATTTTCCATCTATGTTACTCAGCTGGAGCTTTCATAGAAGGAGACATTCCCATTGAGGAAGAGAAGCCCATCACTAAGAAAAGGATGGAGCAAACAAGAGAGCCCACTCATGGAGCTCAAGAAACACATGAGGAAGCTCATCATCAAGAAATCCCTGAGATACCTCAAGGGATGCACTTTCCTCCACAGAATTTTTGGAAGCAAATCAACACCTCCCTAGGAGAATTAAGTTCCAACATGGGACAACTAAGGGTGGAGCATCAAGAGCACTCCATCATACTCCATGAAATTAGAAAAGATCAAAAAGCAATGAGGGAGGAGCAACAAAGACAAGGAAGAGACATAGAAGAGCTCAAGGACATCATTGGTTCCTCAAGAAGGAAACGCCACCATCACTAAGGTGGACTCATTCCTTGTTCTTAAATTTTTTGTTTTTCGTTTTCTTTATGTTAAGTGCTTATCTATGTTTGTGTCTTCATTACATGATCATTAGTATTTAGTAACTTTGTCTTAAAGTTATGAATGTCCTATGAATACATCACCTCTCTTAAATGAAAAATGTTTTAATTCAAAAGAACAAGAAGTACATGAGTTTCGAATTTATCCTTGAACTTATTAAGTTTGGTGTTGTGATGAGCGGATAATTTATACGCTTTTTGGCATTGTTTTTAGTATGTTTTTAGTAGGATCTAGTTACTTTTAGGGATGTTTTTATTAGTTTTTATGTGATTTCAGGTATTTTCTGGCAAAAATTGAGGGACTTGAGCAAAAATTAGATTCAGAGATTGAAGAAGGACTGCTGATGCTGTTGGATTCTGACCTCCCTGCACTAAAAATGGATTTTCTGGAGCTACAGAACTCAAAATGGCGCGCTTTTAATTGCGTTGGAAAGTAGACATCCAGGACTTTCCAGAAATATATAATAGTCCATACTTTGGCCAAGTTTAGATGACGCAAAAGGGCGTTGAACGCCAGTTCTACGCTGCAGTCTAGAGTTAAATGCCAGAAACACGTTACAAGCCAGAGTTGAACGCCAGAAATATATTACAAACTGGCGTTCAACTCCAAGAATGACCTCTCCACGTGTGACAGACGCAAAAGGATAGTAAATCCTATTCCAGTATGATCGAGAACCTCCAGATGATTAGCCATGCAGTGACAGCGCACAGAGAGGATGGGATGTAGCCATTGACAGTGGTGATGCCTCCAGATGATTAGCCATGCAGTGACAGCGCATCGGACCATTTTCACAGAGAGGATGAGATGTAGCCATTGACAACGGTGATGCCCTTACATAAAGTTAGCCATGGAAAGGAGTAAGACTGATTGGATGAAGATAGCAGGAAAGCAGAGGTTCAGAGGAACGAAAGCATCTCTATACGCTTATCTGAAATTCTAACCAATGAATTACATAAGTATTTCTATCTTTATTTTCTGTTTATTTATTCAAAAATTCCATAACCATTTGATATCCGCCTGACTGAGATTTACAAGGTGACCATAGCTTGCTTCATATCGACAATATCCGTGGGATCGACCCTTACTCACGTAAGGTTTTATTACTTGGACGACTCAGTACACTTGCTGGTTAGTTGTCTGAAGTTGTGAAGTTATGTTTGGACCATGGTACTGTGCACACATTTTTGGAGCCATTGCCAGGGAGAGAACGAACAACAAATTTTACAACCTCTGAGTAACAATTTCGGATATCACTGAACGATCACCTCGGACACCAGAAAGACACGTCCACATGATACACGGCGGATTCGCAGGAGGTGGGATCTCTAAATCATCCCGAAAAAGATATCTCAAAGAAGTATATCATGTCGAGGGAAAAGAGGAAGCACTCGATATCCCGGCGATAACATTCACTAAAGAGGACGCATCCGGCATCATTTCGGGACACGATGATCCCATGGTCATCACTATCATATTGGCAAACACCAATCTACACCGTACATTAGTAGACCAAGGGAGTTCTGCCGACATCTTATTCAAAACAGCCTTCGACAAACTCGGCTTAGATGAAAAGGAGCTTAGAGCATACCCGAATAGTCTGTTCGGACTAGGAGACACCCCGGTACAACCACTGGGATACGTATCGCTACACACAACCTTCGGAAAAGGGAACCAATCCAGGACCCTCAAAATAGACTACATTGTGGTCGACGTAAGTTCAGCCTACAATGCTCTAATTGGTCGGACAACACTTAATCAACTCGGCACGATAGTCTCGACTCCACATCTATGCATGAAATTCCTAACTACAGAAGGGATAGCCACGATAAAGACAGATCAAAAGATGGCACGCCGCTGTTATAACGAAAGTCTAAACCTCAGAGGCAGAGGAGAAGAGTTTCATACAATTGAACTTGGCGGAGTTCAGTGACGAGAAGAACTCCGTCCGCAGCCAGAAGGTGAGACAGAGAAGATTCAGATCGGAGACACCTCGGATAAAACAACTAATATCGGCACGATCCTAAGAGGAGACTCAAAAGAATTACTGATACAATTCTTACGAGATAATGTTGACCTCTTCGCATGGAAAGCCGCAGACATGCCGGGCATAGACCCTAAGCTAATGATCCACAAGTTGGCGGTCTATCCAGGATCTCGGCCGGTGCAACAGAGACGAAGAAAACTGGGAGTTGAGCGATCCCAAGCTGTGGAAGAGCAGGTACAGGCACTACTGGAGGCAGGATTCATAAGAGAAGTCAAGTATCCACTATGGTTAGCCAACGTCGTCTTGGTGAAAAAATCAAATGGGAAGTGGCGAATGTGTACTAATTACACCGATCTCAACAAAGCCTACCCAAAAGATCCTTACCCACTCCCAAGTATCGACGCTCTGGTAGATGCTTCCTCCGGATATAGATACCTCTCGTTTATGGACGCATATTCGGGATACGACCAAATCCCCATGTATCCACCAGATCAAGAAAAGACCTCGTTTTTAACACCGAAAGAAAATTACTGCTACATCGTGATGCCTTTCGGTCTCAAAAACGCGGGTGCTACTTATCAAAGGCTAATGAACAAAGTTTTCTCAGACCACATCGAAAAAATCATGAAAGTCTATGTGGACGACATGGTAATAAAGACACAAAACGAAGACACATTACTGTCCGACCTAACTCAAGTGTTCGACACTATAAGGAAGTATGACATGCGACTCAATCCGGCAAAATGCACCTTTGTAGTAGAAGCAGGCAAATTCCTAGGTTTCATGCTCACACAAAGAGGAATTGAAGCAAACCCGAATAAATGCCAAGCCATACTCAACATGAAGAGGCCCACCCGTGTCAAAGAAGTGCAGCAACTCAATGGGAGATTGGCCGCCCTATCCAGATTCTTAGCAGGGTCAGTAATAAGATCTCTCCCCTTCTATGCTACGTTAAGAAAGGGAAAGCAGTTTGAATGGACGACAGAATGTGAACAGGCCTTCCAAGACTTCAAGGAGTTCTTAGGACGGCCGCCTATCTTATCTCAACCACGAGAAGGAGAACCGCTCATATTATATCTCGCAGTGGGAAGCCGGGCAATAGCCTCAGCACTAGTCAGAGAAGACGAAAGTGGGCAACAACCTATATACTTCATTAGCAAAGCGCTACAGGGATCCGAGCTGAACTACTAGAAGATAGAAAAGTTTGCCTATGCTCTCATTTTACATCTCGACGACTTCGCCCGTATTTCCAGGCTCACACCATTAAGGTTCGAACCAACCAACCCATAAAAGGAATACTGCAGAAAACAGATTTAGCAGACAGAATTTTACAATGGGCAATAGAGTTATCAGAGTTTGACCTCCAATACGAACCTCGGACGGCCATCAAATTGCAGCATCTGGCCGACTTCATTGCAGAATTCACAGATGCCCTGGAAACCCCCACAGAATGGAATCTCTATGTGGATGGTTCTTCAAATAAAATGGGAAGTGACACAGGCGTGATAATAGAAAGCAATCAAGGAACCCAAGTCGAGCTCTCGCTCAAGTTCGGGTTCCCGGCCTCAAACAACCAGGCCGAGTATGAAACTTTATTAGCTAGTTTGAAGCTGGCTAAAGAGGTTGGAGTTCAAAAACTCAACATCTACAGCGATTCACAAGTAGTCACCTCACTGATAACAGGGAGTTATCAAGCCAAGGACCCTACCATGAAAAAATATTTGGATAAAACCAAGGAACAGCTCGGACAACTCGGGGAATATAAGATCTACCACATACCCGCGAACAGAATGCCCGAGCTGACGCACTCTCGAAACTAGCCAGCACCAAACCAGGGGGCAACAATAGAAGCCTCATCCAGGAAATACTACAGAACCCATCAATCTCGGAAGAGTGAAAAGTCCTGGCCATAATAAATCAGGACCAAGGATGGATGACCCCCATAATTAACTACCTCAAAGCGGGAATACTCCCCACAGAAGAAAAGGAGGCAAAGAGGTTAAAAAGGGAGGCACAGTACTACACCATCATAAACAACATCCTCTACAAAAGAGGGATCTCAATACCATTACTAAAATGTGTGCCGACCTCCAACACAAGGGAAGTACTAGAAGAAGTACACGGCGGCATTTGTGGCAATCATCTTGGAGCACGGGCTCTCGCCGAAAAAGTACTCCGGGCGGGGTTTTATTGGCCAACTCTACAGAAAGAAGCTACAGAATTTGTAAAGACATATCCACCATGTCAGAAACATGCCAACTTCCACATCGCCCCGCCAAAAGAGCTCATCAGCGTGACTTCGCCTTGGCCGTTTGCAAAATGGGGACTCGATCTTCTCGGCCCCTTCCCCCAGGGATCAGGACAAGTTAAATTTCTCATAGTCGGGGTAGACTACTTTACAAAGTGGATCGAGGCAGAGCCCCTAGCCAACGCCACCACTCAAAGAAGCCGGAAATTCTTATATAGAAACATTGTCACAAGGTTCGGGGTTCCACATTCAATAACCACAGACAATGGCACTCAATTCACAGATGCAGGCTTCAGAAAACTAGTAGCCGACTTGAATATAAAGCACCAGTACACCTCCGTTGAACATCCACAAGCCAATGGACAGGCCGAAGCTACTAACAAAGTTATATTGGCCGGGTTAAAACGGAGATTACAAGATGCAAAGGGAGCATGGGCAGAAGAGCTTCCACAGGTCCTATGGGCATATCGAATGACACTAATTTCCACCACAAAGGAATCCCCCTTCCGATTAGCATATGGAATAGAGGCAATGATTCCGATAGAGATTGAGGAAGGGTCGCCCAGAGTAGTTCATTATAATGAGGGAGCAAATTCCTAACTCCAGAAGGAAGAGCTCGACCTGCTACCCGAAATCCAAGAAAGAGCTCGGATCAGGGAAGAAGCGCTAAAACGTCGAATGGCTTCCAGATATAATCAAAGGGTAGTGCCGAGAAGTTTCGCGGAAAACGATCTCATCCTAATCCGAAATGATATCGGAACAACTTGACCAGGAGAAGGAAAATTGGCAACAAACTAGAAAGGACCCTACCGAGTTGTAGAAGTACTTGGGAAGGGCTACTACAGACTGTCTGAACTCGATGTATGAGAGCTTCCCAGATCATGGCACGCCTGCAACCTAAGAAGGTATTACAGTTAGAAAAGATAAAGATCTCATTATTGGATGCACTCTTTTTCCTGAAAAGGTTTTTTAATGAGGCACCAAGTTGAGACTTAGACACTATCCGCCTTAAAGGGATGATCCCATATGTATATATTTGCACTTTTCCTTTGAATAAAACATATTTTAGATATTCTACAAGATTTCAAGACGCATTAATCTGAAGCATTCATCGTCCAATTATAAAGCAACCGATCGGCAGAAAGTGAAAAACAATTTCACTGCACAATCACGATAAAGACAACCGTCCGATAAAGGTAAAAACGCGATTCACCCAAAGGACGATCTAGAGATGACAACCACTTTCTACAAATCGGCAAGGATGAACACAGAATAATGTAAGAAGTTATCGAAAGTGATCTAAAAAAGAACCTGACGAGGTCTTACGGATTGCTAAAATAATAACTTAAAGACTGGCCGACGTTAAGAAGTCGGACCAAGTCAACCCAAGTTATAAGTAAACCCTGGAAAGAGGTCTGGCCAACCCTATTAAAGAGGATTACTTTAACTTAGAAGGGCCTGACATAACAAAGTCAGCCCAAAATGAAAAAGTTATACAAGTAGTCCCTGAAAGAGACCTGACAAAGGTCCAAAAAAGAGGACTACAAAAATAACTTAAAGGAGACCGATATAACGAAGTCAGACTCCTACTACTAAAAAAGTTATAAAAGTAATCCCTGAAAGAGATCTGACAAAGATCCAAGAAAGAGGATTACAGAAATAACTTAAGGGAGACCGATATAATGAAGTCAGACTCTTACTACTAAAAAAGTTATAGTAATCCTTAAAAGAGATCTGACAAAGATCCAAGAAAGAGGATTACAGAAATAACTTAAAGGAGACCGATATAACGAAGTCAGACTCTTACTACTAAAAAAGTTATAAAAGTAATCCCTGAAAGAGACCTGACAAAGGTCCAAAAAAGAGGACTACAAAAATAACTTAAAGGAGACCGATATAACGAAGTCGGACTCTTACTACTAAAAAAGTTATAAAAGTAATCCCTGAAAGAGACCTGACAAAGGTCCAAAAAAGAGGACTACAAAAATAACTTAAAGGAGACCGATATAACGAAGTCGGACTCTTACTACTAAAAAAGTTATAAAAGTAATCCCTGAAAGAGATCTGACAAAGATCCAAGAAAGAGGATTACAAAATAGCTTAGAAAAGGATGACATAAAGAAGTCGGCCTACTACAAAGCAAGTTACCAAAGTAACCCCTGAGAGAGACCGGACAAAGGACCACCAAAATAACTTGGAGGACCATACTTGAAGAAATCGGTTATAGATCGTCAGAAACACAAGCAAGAACGAGAAAACCGAAGAACAAGTTAGACCCACATAACCACAACCACAAAAGGATTCAAGCTACAAAGTACAAAGCAATCCAAAAGGGTCGAGCTGCAGGATTCCAACATCCTCAGAAAACAAAAAAGATACTGAATTAAGCGCAAAAGCATGATATAAAGTTATAAAGCTTCAGAGGCCACCAAAATCTACCTCAAAAGCTAGAAAGTTACTTTTGTTTGTCAAAACAAAAGGTTGCTAGGCAAGCAACAAGAAAGTATCAACATTTAACAAAAAGAATTCAAAGAGCCCACAAGCCGGGCCAACTACGAAAATATCCAAAATAAATGGGTTAAGGGCCAGAAGACTATTCAGCAGCATCAGTTTGAGGAGACGGAGGGCGAGTCTGGAGAGGAACAGCATCCACAGTACCATCATCCCGATTTAAAATCTGACAGTCAGGATCAGAAGCGGGAAGGCTGACCTCGGCAGGAACAGCAGGAGTCGACACCTTGGCAGAGGATACAGGGGGAGGTTCGACATCATCCTCATCCTCGTCATCAGGGACAACCTTGCCATCCCTTACAACGTTATCTAAGCTAAAGAGGGTCAGGTCGGCCTCGGGAGCAATAACCCGAACTTGTTCCTTCAGGTTCTCATAGGCAGCAGTTACACTGCCAACAAGATGACCTTGGAGTTCGGAATAATTAGCTCGGGCATTCTCCAACTCCTCTCTCAGACGCAACACCTCCCGATAATATATCACATAACTATCCTTATGTCTCATAGTCGTGTCCTCGGCCAGTCTCACAGAAGCCGCCAGAGAAGTGGAACTCGCCTTCTCATTCTCCAAATCTTTTTCCAACTTGGCCACCCTCACTTCAAGCTCCTCCTTCAAACCTTTCATCCGATCAAACTCCTGTTTAGCCTCCTCCATGAAAGCTTTAGTGGCATGGAGAGGAAGACTTTGAGCAGTTCGATATAAGGCCGCTCCCATGTGTGCCAACTTAATACCACTCCGAGTTATATAATCAAAATGATGAAGAAGCGACACGTCGTCCATAGAAAGAGCACCATAAGGGCCGATTTGTTGATCCACAAACTCAACCGCATCAAAGTTTGCGGCATCAAGGTCGAAAGGCTCAATAGTTTTTTGTTTCTTACTAGGAGGGGCACCAGAAGCTGCAGCAGAAGATTGTGGAGGATCGACCAAACGAACCCGAGGAGTAGGAATTGCTTTCCTCGGCCCGGGAGAACTTGGTATAGGAGGTTTAACTGGAACCTGAGAAGATCCCTCTCCGGCCACCTTGGCCGAGATGTTTAAAGCAGCAGTCGCCTTCTTCGCCTTTTTGTAGGCCTTCATAGAATCATTATTCTTCGACATCTCTGAAAAACACAAAATCAAACCACAAAAAGACAAGTTACAACATGGGAGAAGAAAAGCTCGGAAGCAAGTATAAAAACAAATCAGACAGTACCCAAAGCAGCCCGAACCAAAGATGGATCACTCAAAAATCTCTTCGTATTTAGATGGGGAGGCTTCTCCCACAAATCTTCAAGAATAACTACAAAGGCCCGCTCAACCTCACTAAGCATTTCCCATGTGTAACGTGGCACTTTTACATTCTTTTGCCACTCTAGAGGAAAAGCAGGCTCATCATTTTCATCAAGAAAAAAGGGGCGGACCCCCTCAATAGCACGGACTCAGAAGAAGTAGTTCTTAAAATCTTTAAACGACTCATCATACATGGCAAAAACTTTATGCCCCTGGGCCGATCTGAAAGAAACCCAGGAAGCTTTCTTTTTTGAGGAACCCCCGGGCTTGGACGAGACAAAAAGATAAAGGAAAAGAGTTTCAGAAGGTGTTATGCCCAACCCCTGGCAAAGAAGTTGAAAATTTTTGATAAAACCCCAGGAGTTCGGATGAAGCTGGGACGGAGCAATGTTACAGGACCACAACAAGTCAGTTTCAAAAGCAGTAAAAGGGAAAGTAACATTTAATTGGCTGAAGAAGTATTCATAAGCATAGAAGGAGGGACGCTCCCCCTCGACGGAAGTCGGAAAACAAACTCTCTCATCAGAATCAGGGGCAACAAGCTCATAATCCCCCTCGCGGGAACTATTACCACAAATCCTATGGCGCTTCCTCAGCTCTGTGCAAAATTCAGCATCCACAATAGAAACACACAACAAGACAAGGGAGTCCAGCCAATCGGACATCCCCTCTGGAACTCTGGAAAATATCTCTACAATGTTATTGCGAGAAGACATGAGGCCAACTAATCCTACAAGTAAGAAAAGAAGATGGGATTACTAAAAACATCTCGGACAAGGGAGAAAACAACTCAACACGATACAGGCGAACACACAGAAAAGGAAAACCCCAAGACTCAAACCAAAGTCCTGGGGCATCCTTTGGAGGCAATAATCAAGTAAGGTTTCTAGTAGAAATCTACAGCTCTCACCCCAGCATATTTCAAACAAGAAAAAGACTTCAAACAAGCAAGCATTTCCAGAGGCATAAGTCATCACAGTCAGCCAAGCAAAAAGCATTCCCAAAACATCAAAACACGCCAAATGGAAATCGTCAAAGGTACGAACTTTTGAGAAATCAGACAAAAAGCAATCAAGCAAAGCAAGGAACGGATGCAGAGTTTCTATCAGATAGTAAAAAATCAGAAGCAACAACATAACCTTAGAAAGCCTCAACGGAAATGCCAGAAGAGCACACAAAAGAAAGCCAAGAAAAACACATTTACAGCAACAAACAAATGCAAGATCACGAAAAGGTTCAAACTTTCAAACATGCAAAAGCAAAAGCTTCACCCAAAAACTAAAAATGAAGCCGTGAAAGAAGCAAGAAAGTTAGTACCAACCTGAAAAAGCAGCAGGCTTTAGGGAAGTTGAAGAGGGACGACGAAATCTGGAATCGCTACCTCGAAGTAAAAGAAAAGACACGAGCAAAAGCAACGTCGCTGGGCTGAAACGCGAAACTACGAACTCCATGCAGAGGCTTCAGAAAAATCAAACAACGCCGCAACACAAAGAAAAGTTCAAAGCGAGAGAATGAAGGAAAAAATGCGAAGAAGTTACAAAAAGGGCGAAGGAGAGAAACCGTTTCTGGGTTTTCAAAATCAAAATAAAAGAGCCAAAGGGAAACGGGGCAATTAATGTTAAAATTAATGAAAGCATTAAACCCTCGCACGTTCCCAAAGCGCCGATATAAAAGCGCGTGCTTTTAAAGGAAAAAAAACGTTCTACATTCAAAAAGGCTTCTACAAAGGAATCGACAAAGTGCTTGAGTTCGGCTCTACTAGAGAAGGACCGAAGTTGAGAACTCGGCCTCAAAAAAGAAAACCGAGCTCAAGCAGGGGCACTGTTCATACCCTGGGTTGAGCTGTCCGAACCGGGATGTTCAGTAGCAAAGCGACCGACCTGTTTAGGTAAAGCGGACCGACTTCTTTACGAAGAACTCGGCCAAATCGACAGGAAAGCCCAGTAAATGGCCCAAATGAAGGAACACAGCCTAATCCAAAGGCAGCCCAAGCCTACAGAGAGAAGGGCGGTTCCGTTGAAGATAAGCTGACCTCACCCAAAGATAAGATAAGATAAGATAAGATAACTAACTTATCTTATCTAAAAAGGTCACTCTACACCATTATAAATACACTGGAGCACCCAGGTATAACTCATACTCTGATTCTACATAAAACCTGTTTAATACCCATGCTAACTTAAGCATCGGAGTCTCTTGTAGGTACCCCCCACCCTCCGGTGACCAAGGATCAGCAGTGCAGCAAGTCCAACAAGTCGGACACAACAACTTCGGCCGCCATCAGCCAGCCGGACACGCCATCTCCGGCCAGCATAGAAGATCTCGTCCGAGATCGACCTACAGTTTCAGGTAACCCTCGGAACACCTGCTTTGTTACTGCCTCCAAAGGATGCCCCAGGACTTTGGTTTGAGTCTTGGGGTTTTCCTTTTCTGTTTGTTCTTCTGTATCATATTGGTCGAGTTGTTTCGCCCTTTGCCCGAGATGCTTTTTGGTAATCCAATCTTCTTTTCTTATTGTAGGATTAGTTGGCCTCATGTCTTCTCGCAATAACATTTTAGAGATGTCTTCCAGAGTTCCCGAGGGGATGTCCGATTGGCTGGACTCCCTTGTCTTGATGTGTGTTTCTGTTGTGGATGATGAATTTTGCATAGAGCTGAGGAAGCGCCATAGGATTTTTGGTAACAGTGCCTGGGAGAGGGATTATGAGCTTGTTGCTGCTGATTCTGATGAGAGGGTTTGTTTTTCGACTTCCATCGAGGGGGAGCGTCCCTTCTTCTATGCCTACGAATATTTCTTCAGTCAACTGGACATTATTTTTCCTTTTACTGCTTTTGAGATCGACCTGTTGTGGTCGTGTAATATTACCCCGTCCCAGCTTCACCCGAATTCCTGGGGTTTTATCAAAATTTTTCAGCTACTTTGCCAAGAGTTAGGTGTAACACCTTCTCAGGCTCTCTTCCTTTACCTGTTTGTTTCCGCCAAGCCTGGTGGTTCTTCGAAAAAGAAAGCTTCCTGGGTTTCTTTCAGGTCTGCCCAGGGCCATAAAGTGTTTGCTATGTATGATGAGTCCTTTAAGGATTTCAAGAATTACTTCTTTAAAGTTCGTGCTGTCAAGGGGGCCCGCCCCTTTTTTCTTGATGAAAATGATGAGCCTTCTTTCCCTCTAGAGTGGCAGAAGGAGGTGAGAGTGTCTCGCTATTCCTGGGATATGCTTGACGATGTTGAGCATGCCTTTGTTGTTGTTCTTGAGGATTTATGGGGAGCACCACCCCATCTTGATACAAAAAGGTTTTTGAATGAGCCATCCTTGGTCCAGGCTATTTTGGGTATTTGCCTGACTTGTTTCTATACTTGTTTCTTAGTTTTGCTTCCTCATCTTGTGATTGTAACCCTTTATTGTGCCTGATTTTGTGTTTGTAGAGATGTCAAAAAATAATGAATCCATGAAGGCCTTCAAAAGGGCAAAGAAGGCGACTGCTGCTCAGAACATCTCGGCCAAGGCGGCCGGGGAGGGATCTTCCCAAGTGCAAGTAAAGCCACCTGTGCCGAGTTCTCTCGGGCCGAGGAAGGTGATCCCTACTCCTCGGGTTCGTCTGGTTGACCCTCCACCGACTTCTGCCTCTAGTTCTGGTGCTCCTCCCAACAAGAAACAAAAAATAGCTGAGCCTTTCAACCTTGATGCTCCTAACTTTAATGCCGTTGAATTTGTGGATCAACAAATCGGTCCCTACGGTGCCCTTCCTATGGACGACGTGTCGCTCCTTCGTCATCTGGACTTTATAACTCGAAGTAGTGTTAGAATGGCGTATATGGGGGCTGCCCTATACCGGACTTCTCAAAATCTTCCTCTCCACGCCACCAAAGCCTTTATGGAGGAGGCTAAACAGGAGTTTGATCGGATGAAGGGCCTGAAGGAGGAGCTTGAAGTAAGGGTAGCCAAGTTGGAGAAGGATTTGGAGAACGAGAAGGCGAGTTCACTTTCTCTGGCGGCTTCTGTGAGGCTGGCCGAGGACACGGCGCTGAGGCATAAAGACAGCTATGTTACATCCTATCGGGAGGGAATGCGTCTGAAGGCGGAGTTGGAGAACGCCCGAGCTGATTACTCCGAGCTCCAAGGTCATCTTGTTTGTAGCGTAACTGCTGCCTATGAGAACCTAAAAGAGCAAGTTCGGATTATTGCTCCCGAGGCCGACCTTACTCTCTTCAGCCTAGATAATGTTGTTAGGGATGGTAAGATTGTCCCTGATGACGAGGATGATGATGATGTTGATCCCCTCCCTGTGTCTTCTACCAAGGTGTCAGCTCCTACTGTTCCTCCTGCCGAGGTCGGCCCTCCCGCTTCTGATCCTGACTGCCAGATCTTAAACCGGGATGATGGTACTGTAGATGCTGTTCCTCTCCAGGCTCGCCCTCCTTCTCCTCAGGCTGATGCTGTTAAAAAGTCTTCTAATCCTTAGCTAATTTATTTTGGATATCTGTGTAGTTGGCCCGGCTTGTGGGCTTTAAAATTCTTTATTTCGTAGTTGGTTTATTTT
This sequence comes from Arachis ipaensis, assembly GCF_000816755.2. Lineage (NCBI taxonomy): Eukaryota > Viridiplantae > Streptophyta > Magnoliopsida > Fabales > Fabaceae > Arachis > Arachis ipaensis. The sequence goes on from NC_029789.2 coordinate 129,207,924, forward strand.
GCTGACACTCTTTCTGGTTGCTTGTTTAGCAACCCATTATTTTGAAAAACACAACGAGTAGCTTCTAAGCTTTTGGGTCTGACCCTGAAGCTTTGTTATTTTATGTCATGCTTGCTTTCGCCTATCTTAGTTTTTATATGTTTCGAGAATGTTGAAGCCTTGTTGCTCAGCCTCTTTGAACTGCTTTGTACTTGGAGGTCGTAGATGCGTGGATCCAATTAGCAATCCATGACCGACTTCTTTGTCCTTTTCCAAGTAGTTGACCGACGTCGTCATGTCGATCTTTTCTCGGTTATTTTTAGTAATCTTCTTTTTTGGACCTTGGTCAGGTCTCTTTCAGAGATTACTTTTATAACTTGTTTGTAGGAGGTCGACTTCTTTGCGTCGTCCTCTTTCTAAGTTATTTTTGTAGTCCTCTTTTTTGGACCTTTGTCAAGTCTCTTTCAGGGACTACTTTTATAACTTTTCATTTTGGGCTGACTTTGTCATGTCGATCCCTTCTAAGTTAAAGTAATCCTCTTTAAGCCAGACCTCTTTCCAGGGTTTACTTATAACTTGGGTTGACTTGGTCCGACTTCTTAACGTCAGCCAGTCTTTAAGTTATTATTTAGCAATCCATAAGACCTCGTCAGGTTCTTTCTCGGATAACTTTCGATAACTTCTTACATTATTCTGTGTTCATCTTTGCCGATTTGTAGAAGGTGGTTGCTATCTTTAGATCGTCTTTTAGGTGAATCGAATTTTCACCTTTATCGGACGATTGTCTTTATCGTGATCGTGCAGTGAAATTATTTTTCACTTTATGCCGATCTGTTGCTTTATAATCGGATAACGAATGCTTCAGATTAATGCGTCTTGGAAACTTGTAGAATATCTAAAATATATATTTTATTCAAAGGAAAATGCAAATATATACATGTGGGAATTTTTCATCCCTTTAAGTCGGATAGTGTCTGAGTCTCAACTTGGTGCCTCGTTAAAAAACCCTTTCAGGAAAAAGAGTGCATCCAATAGTGAGATCTTTCACTTTTTCTAGCTGTAGTACCTTCTTAGGTTGCAGGCGTGCCATGATCTGGGAAGCTCTCGTCCATCGAGTTCGGACAGTCTGTAGTAGCGCTTCCCAAGTACTTCTACAACTCGGTAGGGTCTTTTCCAGTTTGCTGCCAACTTTTCTTCTCCTGGTCGAGTTGTTCCAATATCATTTCGGATTAGGATGAGGTCATTTTCTGTGAAACTTCTCAGCACTATCCTTTGATTATATCTGGAATCCATTCGATGTTTTAGTGCTTCTTCCCTGATCCGAGCTCTTTCTTGGACTTTAGGTAGTAGGTTGAGCTCTTCCCTCTGAAGTTGGGAGTTTGCTCCCTCAATGTAATGAACCACTCTGGGCGATCCTTCCTCAATCTCTACTGGAATCATCGCCTCTATTCCGTATGCTAACCGGAAAGGAGATTCCTTTGTGGTGGAGTGTGGCGTCGTTCGATATGCCCATAGAACTTGTGGAAGTTCTTCTACCCAAGCTCCCTTTGCGTCTTGTAATCTCCGTTTTAACCCGGCCAATATGACTTTGTTGGCAGCTTCAGCCTGTCCATTGGCTTGCGGATGTTCCACGGAGGTGTACTGGTGCTTTATGTTCAAGTCGGCTACTAATTTTCTGAAGCCTGCATCTGTGAATTAAGTGTCATTGTCTGTGGTGATGGAGTGTGGAACCCCGAACCTTGTGACGATGTTTCTATATAGGAATTTCCGGCTTCTTTGAGCAGTGGCGTTGGCTAGAGGCTCTGCCTCGATCCACTTTGTGAAATAGTCTACCCCTACTATGAGGAATTTAACTTGTCCTGATCCCTGGGGGAAGGGTCCGAGAAGATCAAGTCCCCATTTTGCAAACGGCCAAGGCGAAGTTACACTGATGAGCTCTTCTGGCGAGGCGATGTGAAAGTTGGCATGTTTCTGACATGGTGGACATGTCTTTACAAATTCTGCAGCTTCTTTATGTAGAGTTGGCCAATAAAATCCCGCTCAGAGTACTTTTTTGGCTAGAGCTCGTGCTCCGAGATGATTGCCGCAAATGCCGCCGTGTACTTCTTCTAGTACTTCCTTTGTGTTGTTGGTCGGCACACATTTTAGTAATGGTATTGAGATCCCTCTTTTGTACAGGATGTTGTTTATGATAGTGTAGTACTGTGCTTTCCTTTTTAACCTCTTTGCCTCCTTTTCTTCTGTGGGGAGTGTTTCTGCTTTGAGATAGTTAATTATGGGGGTCATCCATCCTTGGTCCTGACTTATTATGGATAGGACTTTTTTCTCTTCCAAGATTGACAGATTCTGTAACATTTCCTGGATAAGGCTTCTATTGTTGCCCCCTGGTTTGGTACTGGCTAGTTTCGAGAGTGCGTCAGCTCGGGCATTTTTTTCGCGGGGTATGTGGCGGATCTTATATTCCCTGAGTTGTCCGAGCTGTTTCTTGGTTTTATCCAAATACTTTTTCATGGTGGGATCTTTGGCTTGGTAGTTCCCTGTGATCTGTGAGGTGACTACTTGTGAATCACTGTAAATGTTGAGTTTTTGAGCTCCAACCTCTTTAGCCAGCTTCAAACCAGCTAATAACGCTTCATATTCTGCCTGGTTGTTTGAGGCCGGGAACCCAAACTTGAGGGAGAGCTCAACTTGGGTTCCTTGGTTGCTTTCTATTATCACACCTGCGCCGCTTCCAGTCTTATTTGAAGAACCGTCCACGTAGAGATTCCATTCTGTGGGGGTTTCCAAGGCATCTGTGAATTCTGTGATAAAATCGGCTAGATATTGTGATTTAATGGCCGTCTGACCTTCATATTGGAGGTCGAATTCTGATAACTCGACTGCTCATTGTAAAATTCTGCCTGCTAAATCCGTTTTTTGCAGTATTCCTTTTATGGGATGGTTGGTTCGAACCCTAATGGTGTGAGCCTGGAAGTATAGGCAAAGTCGTCGAGATGTTAGGATGAGAGCATAGGCAAACTTTTCTATCTTCTGGTAGTTCAGTTCGGATCCTTGTAGCACTTTGCTAATGAAGTAGACGGGTTGTTGCCCACTTTCGTCTTCTCTGACTAGTGCTGAGGCTATTGCCCGACTTCCTACTGCGAGATATAATATGAGCGGTTCTCCTTCTTGTGGTCGAGTTAAGATAGGCGGTCGTCCTAAGAACTCTTTGAAGTTTTGGAAGGCTTGTTCACATTCTGTCGTCCATTCGAACTGCTTTCCCTTTCTTAAAGTAGCATAGAAGGGGAGAGATCTTATCGCTGCCCCTGCTAAGAATCTGGATAGGGCGGCCAGTCTCCCGTTGAGTTGCTGCACTTCTTTGACACAGGTGGGGCTCTTCATGTTGAGTATGGCTTGGCATTTTTCCGGGTTTGCTTCAATTCCTCTTTGTGTGAGCATGAAACCTAGGAATTTGCCTGCTTCTACCGTAAAGGTGCATTTTGCAGGATTGAGTCGCATGTCGTGCCTCCTTATAGTGTCAAACACTTGAGTCAGGTCGGACAGTAATGTGTCTTCACTTTGTGTCTTTATCAACATGTCGTCTACATAGACTTCCATGACTTTTCCGATGTGGTCTGAGAAGACTTTGTTCATCAGCCTTTGGTAAGTAGCACCCGCATTCTTGAGACCGAAGGACATCACGATATAGCAGTAATTTGCTTTTGGTGTTAAAAATGAGGTCTTTTCTTGATCTGGTGGATACATGGGAATTTGGTTGTACCCCGAGTATGCGTCCATAAACGAGAGGTATCTATATCCAGAGGAAGCATCTACCAGAGCGTCGATACTTGGGAGTGGGTACGGATCTTTTGGGTAGGCTTTGTTGAGATCGGTGTAATCAGTACACATTTGCCACTTCCCATTTGATTTTTTCACCAAGATGACGTTGGCTAGCCATAGTGGATACTTGACTTCTCTTATCAATCCTGCCTCTAGTAGTGCCTGTACCTGCTCTTCCATCGCTTTGGATCGCTCTGGCCCAAGTTTTCTTCGTTTCTGCTGCACCAGCCGAGATCCCGGATAGACCGCCAACTTGTGGCACATTAGCTTGGGGTCTATGCCTGGCATGTCTGCGGCTTTCCATGCGAAGAGATTGACATTATCGCGTAAGAATTGTATCAGTAATTCTTTTGAGTCTCCTCTTAGGATCGTTCCGATATTAGTTGTTTTGTCCGAGGTGTCTCCGATCTGAACCTTCTCTATCTCGCCTTCTGGCTGCGGACGGAGTTCTTCTCGTCGCTGAGCTCCGCCCAGCTCAATTGTATGAAACTCTTCTCCTCTGCCTCTGAGGTTTAGACTTTCGTTATAACAGCGACATGCCATCTTTTGATATGCTTTTATCGTGGCTATCCCCTCTGTAGTTGGGAATTTCATGCATAGATGTGGAGTTGAGACTATTGCACCGAGTTGATTGAATGTTGTCCGACCTATTAGGGCATTGTAGGCTGAACTCACGTCGACCACGATGTAGTCTATCTTGAGGGTCCTGGATTGGTTCCCTTTTCCGAAGGTTGTGTGTAGCGATACGTATCCCAGTGGTTGTACCGGGGTATCTCCTAGTCCGAATAGACTATTCGGGTATGCTCTAAGCTCCTTTTCATCTAAGCCGAGCTTGTTGAAGGCTGTTTTGAATAAGATGTCGGCAAAACTCCCTTGGTCTACTAATGTACGGTGTAGATTGGCGTTTGCTAGTATGATAGTGATGACCATGGGATCGTCGTGTCCCGAGATGATGCCGGATGCGTCCTCTTTAGTGAATGTTATCGCAGGGATGTCGAGTGCTTCCTCCTTTCCCTCAACATGATATACTTCTTTGAGATATCTTTTTCGGGATGATTTGGAGATCCCACCTCCTGTGAATCCGCCGTGTATCATGTGGACGTGTCTTTCTGGTGTCCGAGGTGATCGTTCAGCTCGTCCGTCATCTTCATCCCTCCGTCTCTTTCTTTGGTCATCATCTCGGGTAGCCAAAAATTGATCTAATTTTCCTTCTCTTACCAATTTTTCTATGATATTCTTTAAGTCGAAGCACTCATTGGTGGAGTGCCCTCAGACTCGATGGTATTCACAATATTCCTTCCGGTTTCCTCCTCCCCTTTTGCCTTTGAGTGGCCGCGCTGGGGTGATTTTTTCTGTATAGCAGACTTCTTTGTATACATCAACCAGGGATGCCCTGAGAGGAGTGTAATTATGGTACTTTTTGATTTTCTCCCCTTGCCGATCTTCTTTCCTTTTGGATTCTTTGTCTTTATCTCGGTAAGGGACCCCGGATTTGGAGGTTTCTCCCAACCGAGCGTTTTCTTCCATGTTGATGTATTTTTCTGCTCGCTCCTGTACTTCATCTAAGGAGGTAGGGTACTTCTTTGATATAGATTGGCTAAAAGGTCCCTTCTGTAGGCCGTTGATGAGTCCCATGATGGCGGCCTCTGTTGGTAAGCTTTGAATGTCCATGCATGTTTTGTTGAGTCTCTCCATGTAGTTGCGGAGGCTCTCCCGTTCTCCTTGCTTGATCCCTAGTAGACTGGGGGCGTGCTTGGCCTTATCTTTCTGGATGGAGAATCTGGCCAGGAACTTTTTGGCCAGGTCGTCAAAGTTTGAGATGGACTTTGGAGGTAAGTTGTCGAACCATCTGATTGCTGTCTTCGTAAGAGTTGTTGGAAAAGCTTTGCAGCGAACGGCATCTGAGGCGTCGATAAGGTACATTCTGCTTCTGAAATTGCTGAGATGATGGTTAGGATCTGTGGTGCCATCATACAAAATCATATCCGGGAGCTTGAAATCTTTTGGGATTTTGGTTTTCATGATTTTCCTGGTGAATGGATCTTGTTCTTTGCGTGAATTTTCCTCAGGAGTGGTCCGAGGAGCTTTTGATTTGAGATCGGCCTCTAATTGCTGTAATTTTTCTTCCAATTCTCGACGTCGCCGTACCTCTCTTTGCAGATCCTTTCCGTTCTCCCGTTGCTGTTGGGTTTCTTTCTCAAGTTGTTTTAAGCAATCTTGAAGCGCTTCTATTGCTCCCGGATTTGGTGAGTTTTTGTCTTCGCTGGATTCCGGAGCATCCTTCAATGTGGTGTCCACGTTCTTGTGCGGCGTTCTATCTTCTAGATCCGAATCGTGGTCGTTGTCATGGTCGTCTGCCATGGCGTTGGGATGACTTCCAGGTTCCTCGGCAACGGCGCCAATGTTCCATGGGTTACCTGAAACTGGAGGTCGGTCTCGGATGAGATCTTCTGGACTGGTCAGAGATGACGTGTCCGGCCGGCTGGTGGCGGCCAGAGCTGTTGTGTCCGACTTGTTGGACTTGCTGTACTGCTGATCCTTGGCCACCGGAGGGTGGGGGTACCTGCAAGAGACTCTGATGCTTAAGTTAGCACGGGTATTAAGCAGGTTTTTATGTAGAATCAGAGTATGAGTTATACATGGGTGCTCCAGTGTATTTATAGTAGTGTGGGCTGACCTTTCTGATAAGATAAGTTAGTTATCTTATCTTATCTTATCTTATTTTGAGCGTGGTCAGCTTATCTTCAAGGGAACCGCCTTTAGGCTTGGGTTGCCTTTGGATTTTGGGTCGTGTTTCTCTACTTGGGCCCTTTATTAGGCTTTCCTGTCGATTTGGCCGACTTCCTCGTAAAGAAGTCGGTCCGCTTGACCTAAAGAGGTCGGTCACTTTACTACTGAACATCCTGGCCCGGTCATCTCGACCCAGGGTATGAACACTTCTATTACCCCCGGATTTGATGAGTTTTTGTCCCCGTTGGATTCCGGAATATCCTTTAGTGTAATGTCCACGTTCTTGTGCGGTGTTCTATTTTCTAGATCTGAATCGTGGTCGTTGTCATGGGCATCCGCCATGGTGTTGGGATGACTTCCAGGGTCCCCGGCAACAGCGCCAATGTTCCGAGGGTTACCTGAAACTGGAGGTCGATCTCGGTCGAGATCTTCTATACTGGTCAGTGCCGACGTGTCCGGCTGGTGAGTGGTGGCCGGAGCTGTCGTGTCTGACTTGTTGGCTGGTTGCACTGCTGATCCTTGGTCACCGGAGGGTGGGGGGTACCTGCAAGAGACTCCGATGCTTAAGTTAGCATGGGTATTAAACAGGTTTTTAGTAGAATCAGAGTATAAGTTATACCTGGGTGCTCCAATGTATTTATAGTAGTGTGGGCTAACCTTTCCAATAAGATAAGTTTGTTATCTTATCTTATCTTATCTTATTTTAGGTGAAGTTAGCTTATCTTCAAGGAAACCACCTTTATCTCTATAGGCTTGGGTTGCCTTTGGATTTGGGTCGTGTTCCTTTATTTGGGCCCTTTATTGGGCTTTCCTATCGATTTGGCCGACCTCTTTGAGAAGAGGTCGGGCAGCCTGACCTAAAGAGGTCAGTCGCTTTGTCGCCAATCATCCCAGGTCGGATATCTCGACCCAGGGTATGAACACTACTCGTGAATCACTGGACTCGGTAAGCTCCTACCTTCTTAACCAGCCTTAAACCAGCCAGTAGTGCCTCGTATTCAGCTTGGTTATTTAGCTTGATTTGGCTTCCTTGATTGCTTTCTATAATTACACCTGTGCCACTCCTGGTTTTGTTTGAAGAGTCATCCACGTAGAGATTCCATTTTGTAGGAGTTCCCGAGGTGTCAATGTATTCTGCAATGAAGTCGGCTAGATACTATGATTTGATCACTGTCCAAGCTTTATATTAAAGATTGAATTTGGATAACTCGACTGCCCACTGTAGGATTCTTCCAGCTAAGTCTGTTTTCTGTAGGATGCCTTTTATGGGCTGGTTGGTCCGAACTCTGATAGTGTGAGCTGGAGAGTATGGGTGGAGTGATAAACCACTATTTTATGGTTTATCTTGTGCTTAATTGAGTGGTTTTATCAACTCTTTACCCACTTATTCATACTATTTGCATGGTTTTGCATTTGCCTTCTTAATTATGTGCTTTGATTGAAAACATGCTTCTTTGGACTTATAATTGCTAATATTAATCCTCTCTTATCACCATTAGATGCCTTGATATGTGTGTTAAGTGTTTTCAGAGATTATGGAGTCATCAGGAGGTGAGTATGAGGGCGTAGGCGAACTTTTTCTATCTTTTGATAGTTTAGTTCGGCCCCTTGTAGAGCTTTGCTGATGAAGTAGACGGGTTGTTGCCCACTTTCGTCTTCTCTTACTATTGCTGATGCTATTACCCGACTTTCCATTGCGAGGTATAATATGAGTTCTTCACTTTCCCTTGGTCGGGTAAGAATGGGTGGTTGCCCCAAGAATTTTGAAATCTCGGAAGGCTTGTTCGTACTCCATTGTCCTTTTCAACTCGTCCGACCTCTTTGGTGTGAGGTGGACGTTCAACTCGTCCGACCTCTTTGGTGTGAGGTGGATGTTTAACTCGTCCGACCTCTTTGCTGTGAGGTGGACCTTCAACTTGTCCGACCTCTTTGTTGTGAGGTGGACCTTCAACTTGTCCGACGAGTTAAACCTCTTTGGTGTGAGGTGGACCTTCAACTTGTTCGACCTCTTTGTTGTGAAGTGGACCTTCAACTTGTCCGACCTCTTTAGTGTGAGGTGGACCTTCAACTTGTCCGACCTCTTTGGTGTGAGGTGGACCTTCAGCTTGTCCGACCTCTTTGGTGTGAGGTGGACCTTAACTCGCCCGACCTCTTCGGTGTGAGGTGGACCTTCAACTCGTCCGACCTCTTTGGTGTGAGGTGGACCTTCAACTCGCCTGACCTCTTTTGTTTTTGATTGGGCGAGGTGGTGGGATCTTCTCAGTGTTGTATATCTCTCGGTAAACATTCACAGGCGATAGGTTTCCCGAGGGTTACCTGAAACTGTAGATCGATCTCGGACGAGATCTTCTGTGCTGGTCGGAGATGACGTGTCCGGCTGTGAGTGGAGGCCGGAGCTGTTGTGTCCGACTTGTTGGACTGGCTGCACTGCTGATCCTTGATCACTGGAAGGTGGGGGGTACCTGCAAGAGACTCTGATGCTTAAGTTAGCATGGGTATTAAACAGGTTTTTAGTAGAATCAGAGTATGAGTTATACCTGGGTGCTCCAGTGTATTTATAATGGTGTGGAGTGACCTTTCTGGAGATAAGATAGTTATCTTATCTTATCTTATCTTATCTTTGAATGAGGTCATCTTTTCTTCTGGGGAACCGCCTTTATCTTTCTAGGATTTAGCTGCCTTTAGATTGGGCTGTGTTCCTTCGTTTGGGCCTACTTGGGCCTCTGTGGTGTTTTGTCCGAGCTCTTTGTGAAGAGGTCGGTCATTGGCCAAGCTCTTTGAGAAGAGGTCGGATAGTCTGACCTGAAGAGGTCGGTCGGCTTGTCGCTAAACATCCCGGGTCGGACAGCTTGACCCATGGTATGAACAGGAAGCAATTAGATTACTTCTTGCCTATGCTACCCATAAAGGTTTTAAAATGTTCCAAATAGATGTCAAATGTGCTTTCCTTAATGGCTTTATTGATAGAGAAGTGTTTGTGGCACAACCCCCCGGTTTTGAAAATAAAGAATTTCCAAACCATATTTTCAAACTTTCAAAGGCTCTTTATGGCCTTAGGAAAGCTCCAAGAGCTTGGTATGAAAGGCTTAGTGCCTTCCTATTGGAAAATCACTTTCAAAGGGGTACCACCGATACTACTTTATTTATTAAAGTATCTAATGATGATATTCTTCTTATTCAAGTTTATGTGGATGATATAGTGTTTGGATCGGCCAATGAATCCTTGTGTGAAGAGTTTGGAAAACTCATGACTAGTGAGCTTGAAATGAGTTTAATGGGAGAACTAACATTCTTTCTTGGTCTCCAAATTAAACAAACTCCTAGTGGCACTTTTATTCACCAAGTAAAATATGCTAAAGAATTAATCAAGAAATTTGGCTTAGAAAATTCCAAACCTATGGGAACACCAATGCATCCAAACACTAAGCTTGAAAAAGATGATGATGGCAAAGATGTGGATGAATCACGGTATAGAGAAATGATAGGTTTACTCATGTATCTTACCTCCTCTATACCGGACATTGTTCAAAGTGTGGGTGTATGTTCTAGGTTTCAATCTCACCCAAAAGAATCCCACCTTTCAGCCGTCAAAAGAATCATTAGATATATTAAGGGAACAAGTGATTATGGCTTATGGTATCCTAGAACTAATGACTTTTGTGCAGTAGGATTTTGTGATACAGATTATGTGGGAGATCGGGTGGATAAAAGGAGCACCTCCGGAATGTGTTACTTCCTTGGAAGCTCACTTAACATGTGGTCAAGCAAGAAACAAGCCACAGTTGCTCTATCCATAGTCGAAGCTGAATATATATCTGCCTCTACATGTTGTTCACAATTAATTTGGTTAAAAACTCAGTTAGAGGATTACAAATTAAAGATCAATAGTATACCTTTGTTTTGTGATAATATGAGTGCTATTAACATCTCTAAAAATTCTGTTCTACACTCAAGAACTAAGCACATTAAAATAAAATATCATTTTATTAGAGAACATGTGTAAAAGGGTACTATTGATATTCAATTTGTGAAATCCGAAGAACAACTTGCGGATATTTTCACTAAACCTTTGTGTGAGGATAGATTTTGTTCATTAAGAAACAGCTTGGGAATGATAAATTTGAATTAAGTTGATAATTTGTGACTTTTGATGAATCTGTTGGTTTTGTCTCGTAGAAAAGCAGGAGACAAATTTGTGGACGTGATACAGGGGGAGACTGATTCGAATATTAATAATCATGGGCCCCACCTAATCCTTTTTTATCTCAGTCATAACCCTGGCCCATTTTGAGTTCCTTATTTTTTAATCATACTTTTTAGGAAGCTGTCATATCAAATCTTGTAGGAAGGAATTGTTGTCAAATCAAAATCTTTTTCCCTTCCCTCATCCCTTGATTCTAGGAGCTAACCTCTCTTTTCAATTTTAAACTTCTTTTCTTGTTGATAACCGCGCACAACCCTCTCTCTCTCCACTCAACTTAATGGTCATTAACCACATAATCTTCTCTCTCCACTCAGCATTTAATGCTTCTATAACCTCCCACCTCTCTCCACTCTCTTCGGCCTCTCTTCATCTTCCCTCTTCCTTCTCCATTTTTCATAACATGAAAAAGAAAGTTGCTCCAAGGAAGAGTAGCCGAACCCCTCTACCAAAATCCTCCATTTTCAACTCCTCAAATACACACACACATTCACATACACTCCACATCCTCTTCATCTCCTTCACCTTCCTCCAAACAAACTGAAACTATGAGAAGAAAGGTGATAGCAAAGAAAACTTCATCCAGAAGAAAGCTTGAAAATGATAAAGAACCAATTGAAGAAGAAGAGGAGGAGTCTCAGTCGTCCTTGCCTCACTCACCTCCAAAGAAATCTACTCCTCATGCTTCTGGTCGCAGTTCACAACGCACAAAGGGTTACGCTCTACGTGACACCAAGGAACCACCAAATTTGGAATCACTTGATTTCAAAAATAAGTACAACAAAGGTCACTCACACTTTGATCCAGCCAGATTTAACTCATGTGCATCATACGAGTTTCACAATGAAGTTCTAAAGAAGCGTCACTTATGTGCATCTCACATAGTGAACCTGGAATCCCTCACTACAAAAGGCATTAATCTTGTTACTCTCTTCAACAATATGAAGTGGATCCCTTTGTTCAGCATCCAGAAACCTGTGTATCCAGCCCTGGTTTGTGAGTTCTACGCGAACATGAGGCTTATTGATGGTGCAATTCATTCTTATGTCAAGCGGGTTCATATGTCTCTAAACAGGGAAACAATCAGTGCTGCCTTGGGATATGTTGATGAAGGCGTAGCTGCTTACATGACTGAAAAATGGGACTCGCAAGTAGGGGTCACTTACCAGATTGCTTTGAATCAAACTTGCGAAAACTTCTTTGCTTTGAATGGCTCGATTCTAACTCATAAAGCACTTGGTCTAGAAAGAGCTCTTCTTCACCGAATCATCACTCTCATTCTGATGCCTCAGAGTGGTTTATACCACAGAGTAACCGTTTTTGACACTTTAGTGCTTTTTGCTATTATTACTTCATCTCCTATTTCTTTTGCATATCTCATGGTGAGACACATGTGGGAGTGTGTTAGAAGTAACAAAAAGGCTAATCTTCCTTATGGAATATTTTTTATATGCATCTTTGAATATTTTAATGTTGATCTAACAAATGAGGATGTAGAAAATAAAGTTTTCACAATAAAGGGAGGAGGAGTTTCGGGCTCTAAAAAAACAAAGGGAAACGCTCTGTGCCAACTACATATTCTAATAGTGATCTAGAAAGCCGCCCTAACGAGCCAGCAAAGGTTGGAGAATCCATCAAAGAAGTCCTCACTGAATTCTCCAATATGTCAAAATTAATGGTGCAATCCTACAAGGCTGCTCGAAAACAGGCGTATGAAAATGAAAAAGCCTGGATCAAATGCGAAGAAAGAGTAAATCTGATGCTTCAAAATCTTGAAGAGGAAATGGGGGCTGCCGATGCGGATGATGCATCCGGCTCTGAGTACAATCTGTCTAATGATTGATCTATTGGTTTCTTGTTGAACTCTGGTTATGTTTTGGTATTTTGGTATTTTGTATGCTGTTGGATACTTTGGACCACCGTTATTTTGTTAAACTCTTGGATACTCTGGTTCTGGTTAATTGCATATCATTGTCATTTGCCCTTGCAGGTTTCCCATTGATGACAAAAGGGGGAGAAAATGTTGGAAAAATTGAAAAACAAAAACAGGGGCTGAAATCATTTTTTGATTCATGATCACCCCTGTGCATGTTCCAATGATTATGATCTGTTTTGATGAAATGCTTGAAATGCCTGCTGTATTATGTTCCATTGATTATGATTTGTCTTGGCTAAAATGTTTGATGTATTTGGAACTTAGTTAGGTAATGATAATTCTCTTGTGCTCTGATATGACTCTGCTTAATTGAAAATATTTTCCTTGCTGTAAACTGATAAATTTGACTCTCATATGATGGCTGGAAAATGTTGTTTATTCAATCAATTTTTTTTGGCAGCAAATTATTTGGAATTATCAATTGTGTTTTTGGTTGATATGTATTCTGTACTCAAGCGTTTTGTTTGTTTTTTAGCAGAAAATCATTTATATGATAACAAATAAGTTTTGTTTATCACTCTACTTCTACTCATAAATCAAGTCATTCAACATTTCAAAATACCATATGTTGAATACATGGTGGCTTTAGGCTTGATAAAAATGTTACAGGTAATGCTTCCCTTGGTAAAATGGCATATATTTAGGGAGAGTTATGTAACAGTTGGAAAGGGAGAGGAATCATAATCTTCAAAGGGAGTACTTTTAATCCTTACTCTTTCCATTTCAATTTTTAATAATGTTTGTCATCAAGGGGGAGATTGATGAGTTTGGAAAACTCCAAAATTAAATTTATGATGATCAAACATTATTAATATAATTAATTACAAAAATTATTAATTTGAATTTTAATTCATATTTGCTAATTAATAATTTTTGTTGCTTGCAGATTTTGTCTTGGGCTAAAAGAAAAATTAATAAGCCCAATGTGAAGTTAAAATTCAGCTTTGGTACAAAATGTTCTTAATTATTATAGCTGAATCAATGCTTGGTTAAATGGGCCAGATTTTTTGAACAAGCCCAAATTAGTATTTGCTACTAGACCAACAAGGTATGGACCGAATTAAAAAGAAAAGGGGAAGAAGCTTTGCTTGTTTGGTTTCGGTTACCGTTACTCACCTTGGCTGGAATCCAAATTTTATAAATTAGCTTTAAGTGCCTTGGTAAATGGAAAGATAAAATCTGAAATTGATTTGATGGCATTTATTGAGTTATGCACGTTACAAGGCAAAAGCATGGGAAGTGGGTTTAATTGATTTTAATTGATTATAATTGATATCACACATTACTTCCATTGATTCTTTTCTTTTCTCTACTCTCTCTTCTCTCTCTTTGCATTCGGTCACCTCACTGTCAGAGAAGAAGATGGTAGAAGCAAGTAATCAGAAGAAGGAAGCAGAGGCTAGGCATGAGTAATGTAAACATAACTCATTTTTATTTTCTTCTTTAATTACATTGTAAGCTTTTCTCTATTCTCTCTCTTCTCTCTTTCGATCTTGTCTAGCAGGAAAGGAGGGATGAAGCAAGCTATCAATAAAAATCACAGAGAAGCTAGTTACAAACAAGAGGCCATTGTGATGATGGCATTAGCAAAAAGAAGATCTACAGTAGGGTGTGGCTGAGATCTTTGCCACTTATGGTAAGAAGTAGTGAGGAAGTCTCAAGCTCTCCATACCCGAAAATGGAAGAAGATCTAGCTCGGTCAGAGGAAGAAGATCCCTTGAAAGCATGGCTCGTCTCTACCTTTGCTCAACCACTACAGAAGGTAGCTACTATAGCTGCGTGGAGGATGAGGCAGAAGATTAGAGCAGGAGGAGTTGTCAAACATCAAGGAAGCATCAAGGGCTAGGAATCCTTCTTGAGGAGCAAGTCAAGATGTAAGGCCCAGATTGATGAAGATTGGTGACAAGGGAAGACACAGAGGTAATTTCATGTTGGATTTTACATTAGGTTTCCTCTACTCTCTCTCTCTCTGGCCGAACCTGTTTTTGCATGAAGAAGAAGAAGTTGGCTCGGTTCATCAGTTTCAACCTTGGAGGCTTCCCCTTCTATAAATAAGGGAGAACAGCCAGGGCTTGAAGTAAAGAGTTAAGAGTGCAAAGCACAGAGTTCTCATAACTACCCAAGCTAACAGAAGTTCTTCTCCTTCAATGTTCTTCATTTTGTAATTTTTCTATTTAGTTTTGTCTTTCTTGAGTCTCATGGAAAAAGGCAAACAATAAGGTTTGTAAGAAAAAGCCATAGAGCGGAAAAAGGCAGAGTATACAAAATTAAAAGAAAAATCCATAGATGTCCTAGAGATTCTTTGTACATCTGTGTTGTGTTTCATGATTCTGTGGGAATCTCCTTGCAAGTTGGGTTAGTACTTAGCAGTTGAAAGCTTGGTAGGTGACCAAGTCAAGTTCAGGATTGGGGTTAGATTCTGGACTTGTCCCGAATAGGAAGGGTAGTTCCTAGGGAGAATTGGTGTATGTAATCATGATGATTATAGTGAAATTCCATCATTGTTGTGATGGAGACTGGATGTAGGCTGCATTGCACTTGACAGCTGAACCAGGATACTTCCTGGTGCGATTCTCTCTCTTTCTTCTACTCCATTTCTGTTTCTGCTGCATAGGAGATAAAATTGAAAAATATCTCTTACCTGGTCACGAGATAAAAAGAAAAAGTCTCGTGGCTAGGTACGAGACAAAAAACAAAAAATCTCCAGAAGTTATTTCAAAGGCCAGCAAGTGTTATTACGCGAAAAAGGGGCTAAGATTCAACCCCCCTTCTCTTAGCCACTGATAAACCATCATAATGCATTTCTTTTCTTTATAAATAAAAGTCATATAATATAATTCTTTTATCCATATTTGTCTAAATAATACTTCAAACTAAATCTCCAATTTTTATAAAAATTTCGATAGCATCTCCTTTAAAATTCGGACTTTGCCACCCTACTCGGGTCCCAACCAAACCACCTTTCAAACCATTTTCAAATTATTTCCAATAAACCAAACCAATTCCAATATCAAAATCATTTCCAACTCTTAATTCATTCATTACTCAACAAACACACATATATAGATAACTCAACCAATCCTCAATCTTTCATCATCAATAACCATTCATCAACAACATTAATTAACACAATTCCTACAATCAACTCAACAAAATCATCATTCATCAACTCATTCGCAATATAATTCCATATTTCCATCAAGGTTACTAGCATTAACATATTCCCACATTTTCAACCTATCATATGGTCATCTAGCCTATATTTTCACCAAAACATTATATTTATATATGAGAAACCAAAACCATACCTTGGCCGATTCCTCCCTAAGCTCGGAACACCTTAGAAACCTCTCCTTTCACAAGCTCTAAACTTTCAAACGTCAATTTCTCAAGCTTAATCACCTGGATTTTGTTTCAAACCGCCCAATTGAACTCCAAATCAACAAGAACACAATCTAATTCACACAATATCATTATAATCAACATAGAGTTCACTAAATTAGAAATTCACCAAGAAATAGGAGTTTTTTACCTTACCCATGGCTCAAATGAACAAAACCCAATAGTTTTCTCAAGCTAACTCAAGCCTAGAACATCAAAATCACATAATCGATCAAACTTAAAATCTTAAATTTCAAAATTAGGGAAGAGTGGATGAGTAAGAAATTGCTAAATTCTTACCAAATTGATATATTATTTTTGTAGAGAATTCTGAGATGAATACGTGGTCGCTGATGGCTCATCAATCGGAGCTCCGGATTGAAAGTTACGGACAATTGAATTTCGGAGACGTTAAGCGTTTCGGTTACGCTCTTTCTCCTCTCTTCTTTCAGCGTATCAAAGTGAAAAATGAAGGAGAAAGCTTCGGTTGAAAGCTTATATGAATTGGGCCTTGGGTCGGTTTAGGCCTGGTTCAACTGGTTCGGTCCGTTGGCCCGATTTTGGGCTAAAATTTTTAAAATTTATGTCAAAATTTGTATTTTTAATATTTCTACTTTCCTAAACTATAAAATTTAATTTTCTAATATCTTTGAATGATAATTAATTTATTGGCTAATTATTTATTAATTTTCTAGGGTTTACAAAAATAACATATAAAATAACATATTTTAGTACTCTTTTTAAGTACTCTTAATAAGTTTAACGTAAGGTGACATTTATAATGAGATTTTTTAATAATTTATAATTATTATTTTTTAATTTATTATTGAATGTAATTTTTATTGTATTCATTATGGGTATTCAATAAAGATTAGTAGACTATGGACAAAATTGAGTGTAATTCGAATTGGTGCAATTCGAATTAGTGAGGTATTCATGTGCATGCATAATTCGATTTAGCCACATTTGAATTAGTAGTATATTTTATCCATGCATAATTCAAATTGCCCTCCTTCGATTTATAATTTCTCCGGTGATTCGAATTGTACTGCTTCGAATTAGTATTGGATTTTATAATTCGAATGGGTCTCATTCGAATTACATAAAAAGGTCCACTTGTAGATCCTTGTAACATTTCTCGTTTTAGTAAATATGTGTAATATTGGCCTCCAATTGATTTATATATGCATTTTTCCCTTTAATATATATGTGTTTATAAAATTTTGTTCAACTTTACTATATATATTTTTTCGGGTAAAATAGAAGATAAAAAATATTTTTTGATAGAAAAGAATAAAACAGAAAATTTATGGATTTTTTTTTCTGAAATAAATAAAAAAATATTATTTTCAAAAAGAAATTATTTCAACTTTAAATACCAAAATGCGTTTTTTATTTATTTAAGATGAGTTTACCGTACACCACGACGAACTTCTATAATTTTATAGAGTTTGCTGCATCCCGACGAACTTCACTCCAAATTCTTTATAATAACTGGCTAAGAACGAAACTGAAATTCCTAAGTCATTGTTCCGAGAGTTACCTAAAACTGGACTGATTGTTGGGCTTGTTTGTGAGTTCCAAGCGCTAGAGGAGGGTGGTCTCCGACTTGGTTTACGTTTGGGAGCCGCCGTCCGCATTGTGTATGTGAAAGAATGGGGGTGATACCAGCAAAGACACTCCGATGCCTAAGTTAGCAAGGGGGTAAGAAGGTTAGAGTATTAGAACCTAGGTTTACCTGAGTGTATCTGTGTATTTATAGGTGCTAGACCAATAACCACCGCTGAAGTAGTTTCACTTCTGATGGTGGATAACTGTTCCTTTATCTTAGAGTTGTTGAGATATCTCTTCTAGAAGTGGGTGAGAGATTTTAAGAGGCAGTTTCTTATTTGAATAAGTGTCATCTGCCAGCTCATGTCGAGTCCAACTTCTTTGGGGAGGTCAAGTGAATAGTGAAGGCCATCCCTTTGGATTGGGCCTTTTTAACTTAGTTGGACCTGGCCATTGCATTGGGCCAGGGTATGAACAGTGCCCCTACTCGAGTCCAATCTCTTAGTTATGAGTTAGATTCGAGTATTAATTGAACTCGGGGATGCTTAAGTCGGTATTTCTTCTCAAGTCGGAAAACCAATGTGATTCTAGTTTTGAAATCGACGTAATTTTGAATTTCTTCAACCGTTGCGTCTGATCAAACGTCGCGTCCGTTCGACTTTTGCATTTACACATGGGGGGTGGTTACGTTGGTAATGGTGTGCCTTTTTAATGAGTGGGCTAATTTATGATTATGCCCCTAAGATCTTATAAATACTTTCCCTTTCTTTTCTTCTCTCCTTTTTCGTCTTCTCTTTGGGTATACTTCCCTTTTCTCCTTCGACTCAGCACTCTATTTTCTGTATTCTTGGTTTTTGGTGCCTTGCTCGCCCTATTCTTCGCCGACGGCTTTCTTCTTCTAAAAAAAGGTTGGTTTCTCACTGCCTTCTTCCTTTCTTGTTTTTACAGCGCTTCTTTTATTTCTGTTAAGTGAATTGAGAAGTTGGGAAGGAGACTCTGGATAGGCTTTATTGTGCCATTTATTGTGGTTTCTGCCATCATACTAGGTAGGAAACTTTAGAGACTTTGCGTATTTTCCTGAAAGGCTTTCTTTTATGATTTTGTTGACAGTTCCTGTTTTGCTAAAGAAAATTTTTTCTCATGTGACTCTATTTTTGATTATTTTTCCTTGTTCTTTGCGTAATGTAGGTATATCATCCCTTGTGTCTCGCCCTTTTGTTCAAAAAATGTCCTCGAGGGTTCCCGAGGATCTATTAAGATGGGTAGATGCCTCTATCCTTTGTGAGGTTCCTTTGGTAGATAGTGTTTTTGTTGATGAATTTCAGAAACACCACAGGCTCTGTGACGCTGGGGAGGATGAGGTCAAATATGAATTAGTTGCCCCTGATTTAGAGGACAGAGTCTATTTTGGCAAAATGGTTGATTCAGATCCCCCTTTTATTTTTATGTATGACTGCCTTTTTACTAGGCTGGGGGTGATGTTTCCTTTCTCTGATTTTGAAACTGAGATTCTTTCTTACTGTCAAGTTGCTCCTTCTCAACTTCACTCTAACTCTTGGAGTTTTATGAAGATCTATCAGCTTGTCAGTCGCAAGCTTGATTTCCCGATTTCTCTGAAGATATTCTTCTTTCTTTTTCATCTTAGCAAGCCTTTTAGTGCTTCGTCTAAAAACAAGCAACAGTGGGTCTCTTTCCGTGCCATCCAGGGCCGGAAAGTATTTTCGATTTTTAATGAATTATTCCATGATTTCAAAAATTTCTTTTTCAAAGTCTAAGCTGTAGAGGGTCACCATCCTTTCTTTCTTACTAAAAATGATGAGCCTCATTTTCCCTTATACTGGGTAGAGGCAGCCTCTATAAAAAAATACCATCTGGTAGATTTGGATGAGGTCGAAGAAGCTGTAGTTGAGTTCTTCCGAGAAGCTTGGGGGTGGGCTCCAAATCTCGATACAAAAAAGTTCTTCCTCGAAACTCCGAGTTATGTTCGTACTGAATTAGGTAGCAATTTACTTTTTTGTTTCGTGGATGACTCTTTGCTTTTTTCCACTTATTCACTGATGTTGCCTCTTTTCTTTTTGTAGAAAAAAAATGAAAAGTGGATCTAAAGCGTACCAAAAAGTTTAGGAGGCGAAGAGAAACGCCCGGGCCCGAGCTGCTCAATTGCAAGAAGGCAGAACATCAACTACTTCTTCTCCTCTGAAGCCAGATTCAAGGGCGACCTCCTCCGGCTTGGCCAAGTCAGCAGATCTTCCCACCCCTCATACTCCTCCTCCTCCCTTTGTACCTACCCCTCCAGTTCTTCTCTCCTCGGAGCCCGTTTCTAAGAAGAGGAAAATCTCAGAGTCCGATGTCTCTAATATTGGTGATTCTGTTTTTAACAGGGTGAAGTTTCGTGAGAGGCATATCCTGCCGCATTGCACTATTGCTATGGATGATGCCTCCCTTAGAAACCATCTCCAAATTTTAATCTGGGGAGGGATTCGTACTTCTCTACTCAAGGAACTGGAAAAGACTCCTCTGAATGCTACCCAGCATTCTCTAGAGGCTCTTGAAGGTCAACTAGCCATGTTCCGTGAGGATGAGAGGAGGCTGACGGAGGAGAGGGATCAGCTGAAGGAGGCGCTTTTCAGGTCTCGCGAGAGGGAGAAGTAGTTGATGGGCTCTTTGGCTATGGCTGAAGGTTTAAAAGAGAAGGCTGAGCAGAATTACGTGCGTTTGTTTATTGGAAAATAGAGCTTAAGGAGGAGCTGGATCGGCTTAAGGAGGGGTATCAAGACTTGGAAGAGTCTATGGCTGAAGGCACCGAGGTGGTGTTTGAGGTGTTAAAAGAGTAGGTTCGAGTTTTGGCTCCCGACTTGGACTTGTCACCTCTTCACCCTAACAAAGTCGTTGTTGATAGAAAATTTGTGTCTCCCCCTCGTCCTCCTACCGATTCTGAGTTGAAAATGGCTGGGCAGCATTTAGTGGAGTCCCCTCCTCGTAAAGCTGATTTATCCGAGGGGTTCCTGCCAAGTTTGTCTGCTCAACCTAGGGCTGCTCCGACCTTTACTACCAAAGAGATCCCTCCTGTTCCTCCGACTTTTGCGACCGACCCAACCTCTCCTCCAGATGGTGACTCCAATTCTCTTATTGGTTCTATTTGAATTTTCTCTTAAGGCCTGGTTTATGGGACCTTTTTTGAACACTTTATTTTGATGTTTCGTATATTTTGTGGATGCCTACTAACTTTTAACCCTTAATAGGGTTTTTAAACAAAAGTTTTATTTCTGGTCCTTTTGGATAGGGCATTTAACAAAGTAGCTATTTTATTATTCTTGTGATGATGTTCGCTTTTTCTTGAAGGATTTTTGATAAAATCTTTTTTCGGTTTGCGAAGTTTTTTGGAAAACTTTTACCAGGTGCTCCTTAGATAATTTTGTTATTATCTAGTAAGGCTGGAAACTTTTTGCCAAGTAGTATTAGCTTTGGTAAGGGTTTTGTAAGAACCCTCTACCTTCAACTTTTTGAGGGAGTTTAATGCTTCTCGCTTTCCATTTACTTTGTTTGCCTACGTTCAATTTCGTTGTATTTATTGAATTGTTTTCATAACTCAGGCTATTTTTGCACTTCATTTAGTCTCAGCTCGGCTTTTCCGACTTACAAGTCGTTAGCTATTTTACTTTCGAGCTGCTATGATCGAATTTTATAACCTCTTTACACTGACTTGTACCTCGTCACTTTATCTTGCCGATCGCGTAAGTCGGTCAATGGATTTTCGTACTTTTCCGAGCTTAAGTCAGTGCGTATCGTAGTGATGATAAATGGAAATTTTAAAGAGAAAAGTAGAGAGATAGAGAAATGAGATATTATTACTAATGAAATGTGGTTTCATAAGGGTGCTTTTGCTACTAAGGGAGCAACTTATGGCTTTTCTGCCCCTAGCCCTCGCTTTGATGCCTCGTTAAAACCCCCTCCAGGAAAACCCTTTTTTGGAAAAAAAACCATGAAGTCGGGAAAATAGTACATCAGGGAGCGAGGTTCACTTCTAGCTGTAATATCTCTTCATATTGCAAGTGTGCCACGACCTAGGAAGCTCAGATCCACCTAGGTCAGACACCTTATAGTATCCCTTTCCTAAGACTTCAACTATCTTGTAGGGTCCCTTCCAGTTTGCAGCGAGTTTTCCTTCGCCCAACTTGTTTACGCCAATGTCATTTCGGATTAGAACCAAGTCATCTGGGGTGAAGCTTCTTTGAATGACCTTTTTATTATATCTATTCATCATCCTTTGCTTCAGCACTGCTTCCCTTATTTGGGCTTGTTCTTTGACTTCTGGGAGCAACTCAAGTTCTTCTTTGTGAGCTTGAATGTTTCCGACCTCATCGTAAAATCTCACCCTAGGACTGTGCTCGTTGATTTCAACAAGGATCATAGCTTCTATGCCATAAGCAAGTCGAAAGGGTGTCTCTCCAGTAGTAGAATGAGGTGTAGTTCGGTAAGCCCACAATACTTGAGAAAGCTCTTCAGCCCAGGCTCCCTTTGTTTCTTGAAGCCTTTTCTTAAGCCCTGGCAGTATAACTTTGTTGGCTGCCCCGGCTTCCATTCGCTTGGGGATGTTCGACCGAGGTGAATTGATGTTTTATCTTCATACTGGCCACCAGGTTCCTGAATGTAGAGTCGGTAAAGTGAGTACCATTATCCGTGGTGTGGAGTGGGGGATTCCAAACCTAGTAATGATATTCTTGTAAAGAAACTTCCGACTTCTTTATGCTGTAATGGTAGCTAGAGACTTTGCTTCAATCCATTTTGTGAAATAGTCTATCCTCACTATAAGGTATTTGACTTGTCCAGGTTCTTAAGGAAAATGTCCGAGTAGGTCCAGTCCCTATTTTGTGAAAGGCCACGGAGAAGTTCTACAAATTAGTTCTTCTAGGGGAGTGACATGGAAGTTTGCATGCATCTGGCACGGTTAACACTTCTTTACGAAGTCGGCGGTGTCTTTTTGCAAGGTCGGCCAGAAGAATCCAGCTCGGATAATCTTCTTGGCTAAGGACCTCGCTCCCAGATGGTTTCCACAAATGCCACCATGCACTTCATCCAGGACTTCTTCCGTCTTTGAAGTCGGGATGCACTTCAACAGTGGCGTAGATATCCCTCTTTTGTAAAGGACATTTCTCACCAGAGTATAGTTTTATGCTTCCCTTCGGATCTTCTTGGCCTCTTTTTGTTCCCCCGGTAAGATATTGAATTTAAAGTATTCGACAAGAGCAGTCATCCAACCGAGGTCTAATCTGGAAACTTCTAAGACGTCTAGCTTGGTATCTTCCTTTATAATGGAAGGTTCTTGGAGAGTTTCTTGAATCAGGCTCCTATTATTCCTACCAGGCTTGATACTTGCCAACTTGGAGAGGGCGTCTGCTCTACTATTGAGTTTCCGAGTTATAGGTCTGACCTCATTTTCGGAGAATTGCCCAAGATACTCCATAGTCCTTTCTAAGTAACTTCTCATATTCAGGTCTTTAGCCTGATATTCTCCATTAATTTGAGAAGTCACCATACTTGAGAATCACTGAAGGCTACTACTTTGGTTGTGCCGACTTTTTTGGGTAGCTTTAGACCGGCAATCAAGGCTTCATATTCTGCTTAATTGTTAGAAGTTGAGAACTCAAATTTCAAGGAGACTTCTATTTGAGTTCCTTCCTGGTTAACTAATATAATGCCAGCACTGCTTCCGACTTTGTTGGAGGAGCCATCCACATACAACTCCCAGGTCGTGGAGGTCTCCTCTTGATCTCCTGCGTACTCGGCCACGAAGTCGGTGAGGCATTGGGCTTTGATGGCTGTCTGAGTTTCGTACTTCAAATCGAACTCAGATAACTCTATAGCCCATTGAACCATTCTGCCCGCAACGTCTATTTTCTGAAGGATTTGCTTCATGGGATGATTCGTCTGAACTCTTATGGTGTGAGATTAAAAATAAGGTCGGAGCCTTCTAGATGCTATTATCAAGGCATATGCAAACTTCTCAAGTTTTTGATACTTTAGTTCATGGCCCTGTAATACCTTGCTTGTAAAGTAGACAGGATGCTACCCGATCTCATCTTCCCATATTAATGCTGATGCCACAGCCTTCTCGGTGATAGCCAAGTATAATACGAGTTTTTCCCCTGCTTTAGGCTGGGAAAGAATGAGAGGTTGGCTCAGATACTTTTTGAACTCTTGGAATGCCTCTTCGCATTCAGGAGTCCATTTGAACTGGAATCCTTTTTTTAGTAGAGAAAAAAAGTGGTAGGGATCTTAATGCTAATCCTACCAAGAATCTGGATAGAGCTGCAAGTCGGTCATTGATGAGCGGATATTTTATACGCTTTTTGGGGTTAATTTCATATAGTTTTGAGTTTATTTCCATTAGTTTTTAGGAAAAATTCATATTTCTGGACTTTACTATGAGTTGTGTGTTTTTCTGTAATTTCAGGTATTTTTCTGGCTGAAATTGAAGGAGCTGAGCAAAAATCTGATTCAGGCTGAAAAAGGACTGCTGATGCTGTTGGATTCTGACCTCCCTGCACTCAAAGTGGATTTTTTGGAGCTACAGAACTCGAAATGGCATGCTTCCAATTGCGTTGGAAAGTAGACATCCAGGGCTTTCCAGCAATATATAATAGTCCATACTTTCCACAAGAATAGACGACGTAAACTGGCGTTCAACGCCAGTTCTCTGCCCAATTCTGGCGTCCAGCGCCAGAAAAGGATCAAAAGCTGGAGTTGAACGCCCAAACTGGCACAAAAACTGGCGTTCAACTCCACAAATGGCCTCTGCACGTGAATTGCTTAAATCTCAGCCCAGCACACACCAAGTGGGCCCCAAAAGTGGATCTCTGCATCATCCATCATAGTTTACTCATTTTTTGTAAACCTAGGCTGCTAGTTTAGTATTTAAACAACTTTTAGAGACTTATTTTGCATCTCATGACATTTTAGATCTAAACTTTGTACTCTTTGACAGCATGAGTCTCTAAACTCCATTGTTGGGGGTGAGGAGCTCTGCTGTGTCTCGATGAAGTAATGCAAGTATTTCTGTTTTCCATTCAAACACGCTTGTTCCTATCTAAGATGTTCATTCACGTTTAACTGTGATGAAGGTGATGATCCGTGACATTCATCACCTTCCTCAAACTATGAACGTGTGCCTGACAACCACCTCCGTTCTATATCCGATTGAATGAGTGTCTCTTAGATTCCTTAATCAGAATCTCCGTGGTATAAGCTAGAACTGATGGCGGTATTCATGAGAATCCGGAAAGTCTAAACCTTGTCTGTGGTATTCCGAGTAGGATTCAATGATCGAATGACTGTGACGAGCTTCAAACTCGCGAGTGCTGGGCGTTAGTGACAGACGCAAAAGGATGAAGAATCCTATTCCAGTATGATCGAGAACCGATAGATGATTAGCCGTGCTGTGACAGAGCATGTGAGCATATTCTTCACTGAGAGGATGGGATGTAGCCATTGACGACGGTGACCCCCTACATACAGCTTGCCATAGGAGGACGTGCGTGCGTGAATTAGAAGACAGAGGAAAGCAGAGATTCAGAAGACAAAGCATCTCCAAAACTCCAACATATTCTCCATTACTGCATAACAAGTAACCTTTAATTTATGCTCTCTTGATTATTCGCAATTCAACTGATAAACATATTTGACTTCCTGACTAAGATTTACAAGATAACCATAGATTGCTTCAAACCAACAATCTCCGTGGGATTCGACCCTTACTCACGTAAGGTATTACTTGGACGACCCAGTGCACTTGCTGGTTAGTGGTACGAGTTGGAAAAAGTGTGATTCACAATTTGTGCACCAAGTTTTTGGCGCCGTTTCCGGGGATTGTTCGAGTTTGGACAACTAACGGTTTATTTTGTTGCTTAGATTAGGAAAAATTTCTCCTTTTTTGTTTAGAGTCTCTTTTTATTGTTGTGTTAGAATCTTAGAATCCTTATTTTCTTTTTAAAAATATTTTTCAAAAAATAATTTTTCTATTAAATCCTGTGCCAAACTTTAAGTTTGGTGTTTTCTTGTTGATTTTTCTGAGTTTTTCGAAAATTTATTTTGGTTTTCTAAAAATTTTAAGTTTGGTGTTCTTCCTTAGTGTTCTTAAGTTTTCCTTGTGTCTTGATCTTAAAATTTTTAAGTTTGGTGTTCCTTGGTGTTTTCCCCCCCAAAATTTACGAAAATAAGGAACCTCAGATCTAAAAATTTTAAATCCTGTGTTATCTTATTGTTTTTCTCTCTCCTTTAAAAATTCAGATTTTTATTTCAAAATTTAAAACCTTTTTCAAAAATCATCATATCTTTTTCAAAATCTCCTAACCACTCTCTTTCTCCTCACTTTTTCGAAAATCTTTTACTCATTTTTATTTATTTTATTTTGATTTATTTTATTTTCAAAATAAATTAATAAATAAATAAATAAAAATATTTTTTCTATTTTACATCATCTCCCTTTCTCCATCATGGACCTAAGCGGAAATGAACAGTCCAGGAGAACTCTGGGGTCATATTCTAACCCCTCTACTGCTTCATATGGGAGTAGTATCTGCATACCCTCCATTGGAGTCAGTAGCTTTGAGTTGAATCCTCAGCTCATTATCATGGTGCAGCAAAATTGCCAGTATTCCGGTCTTCCACAGGAAGAACCTACAGAG
>NC_029789.2:129234589-129235144 GCF_000816755.2 Arachis ipaensis
TGCTGAACTCAGTCCTGTAAAATAAGCTGCTGAATTCAATCAGCAATTGGACTTTCTAACAAAGCAGCTAGCCGAATTTAAAGACAGGTTACAAGAGACAAGGATGGCTAATATACATATGGACGAACAGTTTAAGCAAACAAAGCAGCAGCTGTCAAGGCAAACAGCAGAAGAATGCCAAGCAGTTCAACTAAGAAGTGGGAAAACATTAAATACCCCACCTCAAGGCAGCAAAAAGCTAAGAAATAAGCAAACCACCCAAAATTCACCTGAAGACAGTAAGAGCCCAGAAAAAAATAATTATGGCGCTAAAACGCCAGAAAATTGGTGGAAGGCTGGCGCTGAACGCCCAGACCATGGCCAAAACTGGCGTTCAACGCCAGAAACAAAGCAGGACTGGCGTTCAACGCCAGAAATGGGCAAGGATCTGGCGTTGAACGCCCAAAATGGGCAGGATCTGGTGCTGAACGCCCAAAATGGGCACAATTCTGGCGTTCAAACGCCAGGAACAGACAAGGAGTTGGCTTCTCGTTTCACTCCAGCTTCTAACTCTGG
>NC_029789.2:129235262-129247812 GCF_000816755.2 Arachis ipaensis
TGCGATCTTGGGGCAAGCATCAACCTAATACCTGCATCCACTATCAGAAAGCTTGGCTTAACTGAAGAAGTTAAACCAACCGGATATGTCTCCAACTTGCTGATGGTTCCACTAAATACCCATCAGGCGTGATTGAAGACATGATTGTCAGAGTTGGGCCATTCGCCTTTCCCACTGACTTTGTTGTGCTGGAAATGAAGGAGCACAAGAGTGCTACCCTCATTCTAGGAAGACCCTTCCTAGCAACTGGACGATCCCTCATTGACGTCCAACAGGGGGAAATAACCCTGAGAGTCAATGATGATGAGTTCAAGCTGAACGCTGTCAAAGCCATGCAGCATCCAGACACATCAAAAGACTGCGATGCCAAGAGACCAACCTAGTTTTAAACTGGGAAAAGTGTCACTTCATGGTGACTGAAGGAATTGTTCTTGGGCATAAAATCTCAAACAAGGAAATAGAGGTGGATCAAGCAAAAATAAAGGTAATTGAAAAATTACCACCACCTGCCAATGTTAAGGCAATCAGAAGCTTTCTGGGGCATGCAGGATTCTATAGGAGGTTTATAAAGAATTTTTCAAAAATCGCAAAACCTCTAAGCAATTTGCTAGCTGCTGACATGCCATTTGTGTTTGACACAGAGTGCCTGCAGGCGTTTGAAATCATTTCGGAGGTGAGCGAACAGCCACCAAGGTCCTCCAATGTGGCTTCTATTGGCCTACACTCTATAAAGATTCCCGAGAGTTTGTACGTAACTGTGACAGTTGCCAAAGAGCTGGTAATCTACCTCATGGTTACGCCATGCCTCAACAAGGAATCTTGGAAATTGAGTTGTTCGACGTATGGGGAATTGACTTCATGGGACCTTTCCCACCATCATACTCAAACACTTATATTCTGGTGGCAGTTGACTATGTATCAAAATGGGTTGAGGCTATTGCCACACCCAACAATGATACTAAAACAGTGCTGAAGTTCCTCCAGAAACATATCTTTAGCAGGTTTAGTGTCCCTAGAGTACTGATCAGTAATGGGGGCACTCACTTCTGCAATAAACAGCTTTACTCTGCCATAGTTCGGTATGGAATTCGCCACAAGGTGGCCACTCCATATCATCCACAAACCAATGGGCAAGCTGAAGTCTCTAACAGAGAATTAAAGAGAATCCTGGAACAGACAGTAAATACCCGTAGAAAGGATTGGGCACGGAGCTTGGATGATGCTCTGTGGGCTTACAGGACAGCATTCAAGACCCCTATAGGGACCTCTCCATACCAACTCGTGTATGGTAAGGCATGTCACCTGCCCGTGGAACTGGAACATAAGGCCTACTGGGCAACCAGATTCCTAAACTTTGATGCCAAATTAGCAGGAGAAAAACGATTGCTCCAGCTAAATGAGCTAGAGGAATTCAGATTCATAGCTTTCGAAAATGCCAAGCTATATAAAGGAAAATAAAAAAAGTGGCATGACAGAAAGCTGTCATCTAGAATCTTTGAACCAGGACAGAAGGTTCTGTTGTTTAACTCTAGACTCAGGCTATTCCCCGGGAAACTGAAATCCCGGTGGAGGGGACCATACGTGATTACAAGTGTATCACCATATGGTTATGTGGAGCTTCAAGATATTGATTCTGATAAGAAGTTCATTGTCAATGGACAGAGAATTAAGCATTATCTTGAAGGCAACATTGAGCAAGAATGCTCAACGCTGAAGCTAGATTAAGAGCTCAGCAAGGTCCAGCTAAAGACAATAAAGAAGCGCTTGCTGGGAGGCAACCCAGCCATGGGGCAACAATCCTCTAAGCATTTTGCCCTATTTTTATTTTTTATTTTTATTTGTTTATATAAAGTTCACTGACACTAAAGTGAGGAATCATTTACAGAAGACCTCGGCACACAAAATAGAGAAAAAGAGCTCACTGGCAAGAAAACGCCAGTAATGATAGCAATCTGGGCGTTCAATGCCAGAAATGGGCACCCACTGGGCGTTGAACGCCAGTAATGGCAGCAGCTGGGCGTTGAACGCCCAGGAGAGCAGCATTTGGGCGCTGAACGCCCAAAACAGGCAGTGTTTGGGCGTTCAAATGCCAGGATAGCAAGGAGGAGCCAGATTCATTTTTCCACACGTATTTCCATTTTAATTTCAAATTTTATGTTTCAATGCATGATTTTTACATGAACATGTTAAGAACCCTGATTTCTAAAATCCTTAATTTCTAAAAATCCATCTTTCCAAATCCAATCCAACTCTTTTCAAATCTTTTCTGAAAACAAATCTATCTTTTTTTTACTCTAAAATCTTTTCAACTAATCCATATCTTTTTCAAATCTCCATATTATCTTTTTCAAAATTCAGATTTATCTTTTTCAAAAATCTATCATATATCTTCAAAATTAAACTATATCTTCTATCTTATCTGAAAGAAGATGAATATCCGGAGATCCAGGAGCAAATTCGAATCAGGAACTGGGAAGTCCTAGCTAATCCTGAAATGAAAGTGGGAAGGAACATGGTCCAGGAGTTCTATGCTAATATGTGGCAAACTGACAAGCATAAACTATCTGGAACTGCCTTCTATGACTATCGACTAGTCCCGCTCATCTAATTAGAATCTGAGCTTCACTCAAAAACTCTGAGATATTATTGCTTCTCAACCTATTAGTCTTCTATTTTATTTGTCTAGTTGCTTGAGGACAAGCAACAGTTTAAGTTTGGTGTTGTGATGAGCGGATATTTTATACGCTTTTTGGGGTTAATTTCATATAGTTTTGAGTATGATCTAGTTAGTTTTGAGTTTATTTCCATTAGTTTTTAGAAAAAATCCATATTTCTGGACTTTACTATGATTTGTGTGTTTTTCTGTAATTTCAGGTATTTTTCTGGCTGAAATTGAAGGAGCTGAGCAAAAATCTGATTCAGGCTGAAAAAGGACTGCTGATGCTGTTGGATTCTGACCTCCCTGCACTCAAAGTGGATTTTCTGGAGCTAAAGAACTCGAAATGGCATGCTTCCAATTGCGTTGGAAAGTAGACATCCAGGGCTTTCCAGCAATATATAATAGTCCATACTTTGCACAAGGATAGACGACTTAAACTGGCGTTCAACGCCAGTTCTCTGCACAATTCTGGCGTCCAGCGCCAGAAAAGGATCAAAAGCTGGAGTTGAACGCCCAAACTGGCACAAAAACTGGCGTTCAACTCCACAAATGGCCTCTGCACGTGAATTGCTTAAATCTCAGCCCAGCACACACCAAGTGGGCCCCAGAAGTGGATCTCTGCATCATCCATCATAGTTTATTCATTTTTTGTAAACCTAGGCTACTAGTTTAGTATTTAAACAACTTTTAGAGACTTATTTTGCATCTCATGACATTTTAGATCTGAACTTTGTACTCTTTGATGGCATGAGTCTCTAAACTCCATTGTTGGGGGGTGAGGAGCTCTGCTGTGTCTCGATGAAGTAATGCAAGTATTTCTGTTTTCCATTCAAACACGCTTGTTCCTATCTAAGATGTTCATTCGCGCTTAACTGTGATGAAGGTGATGATCCGTGACATTCATCACCTTCCTTAAACTAGGTATTACTTGGACGACCCAGTGCACTTGCTGGTTAGTGGTACGAGTTGGGAAAAGTGTGATTCACAATTCGTGCACCAGTCATTCAGTTGTTGAACTTCTTTTAAGCAAGTCGGGATCTTCATTTCTAGGACCGCTTTGCACTTATTGGGGTTAGCTTCAATCCCCCTTTGTGTTAGCATGAATCCTAAAAATTTTCCAGCCTCCATTGCAAACGTACACTTGTTAGGATTTAGTCTCATCCCGTGCAATCTTATGGTGTGGAAGATTTGTGAGAGATTGTTCAAGAGGATGGCGTCATCCTTAGTTTTCACCAGCATGTCCTCGACATATACCTCCATTAGTTCTCCCAAGTGAGGTGCAAACACCTTGTTTATCAGCCTTTGATACGTGGCTCCTGCATTTTTTAATCCAAATGACATGACCACATAGCAATAGTTCGCTCTTAGTGTGATGAACGATATCTTTTCTTGGTCTGGCTTATACATCGGGATTAAGCATCCATGAATGACAAGTATCGATACCCCAAACTGGAATCTACTAAGGTATCAATATTTGGTAGAGGATATGGGTCCTTAGGACATGCCTTGTTGAGGTTGGTGTAGTCGACGCACATCCTCCATTTGCCATTCTGTTTCTTGACCAACACCACGTTTGCCAGCCAGGCCGGATACTTGACTTCTCTAATAAAGCCTGCCTCTAGCAGGGCTTGCACTTGCTCTTTGACCACATGAGCACGTTCAAATCCTAGCTTCCGTCTTCTTTGTTGGATAGGTCGGGATTCGGATGAACAGCCAAGCTATGTGACATGAGTTCGGGATCTATCCCAGGCATGTCGGAAGCTTTCCAGGCGAAGAGATCGGAATTTTCTTGTAGGAGCTGTGTCAGTTTCTGCTTCAGCTCTTCCGTTAAATTGGCTCCTATGTTGTATTCTTTCTGACCTCTTGCCCGATCTGTACTTCTTTAGTCTTTCCTCCAGGCTATGGTCAAAACTCTTCTTTGACTTGGACTCCTCCGAGTTCAATGGTATTGTCTTCCTTGCCTTTTCCTCTTAGGTTCAGGCTTTCATTGTAACATTTTCTTGCTAGCTTCTGATCTCCTCTGATGGTGGTAATCCCTTCCAGTATCGGGAACTTCATACAAATATGGGGGTAGAAACCACTGCTCCAAGCCGATTTAGAGTTGTTCTGCCTATTAAGGCGTTATAGGCAGAAGCTACATCGACGACGATGAAGTCGACGCTTAAGGTCTTGGATTTCACCCCCTTTCCAAAAGTAGTGTGTAGAGAAATGAAGCCCAGTGGTTTAATGGGAGTGTCCCCTAACCCAAAGAGAGTGTCAGGGTAGGCTCTTAACTCCTTCTCGTCCAATCCCAGCTTGTCAAATGCTGGTTTGAACAGGATGTCCGCCGAGCTTCCTTGGTCCACCAAAGTTCTATGTAGATGAGCGTTTGCGAGAATCATAATGATTACTACTGGGTCATCTTGTCCAGGCACAATGCCTTGTCCATCTTCCTTGGTGAATGAGATAGTTGGGAGGTTGGGCCCTTCACTCCTGACTTGGTAGACTTCCTTCATATGCCTTTTTCGAGATGATTTGGTCAGCCCTCCTCCAGCAAACCCTCCTGATATCATATGAATGTGTCGCTCAGGGGTCTGAGGGGGAGGACTTCTCCGTCCATGACATTCGTCATCTCTTTTTCTTTTTCCATGATTGTCTGATCTTTCCATGAGATATCTATCCAGCCGACCTTCTCTGACTAGCTTTTCTATCACATTTTTAGGTCATAATAATCATTAGTAGAATGCCCATACAACTTGTGATACTCAC
This sequence comes from Arachis ipaensis, assembly GCF_000816755.2. Taxonomy (NCBI): domain Eukaryota; kingdom Viridiplantae; phylum Streptophyta; class Magnoliopsida; order Fabales; family Fabaceae; genus Arachis; species Arachis ipaensis. The sequence continues at coordinate 129,240,670 of NC_029789.2, forward strand.
AGTATTCATTACAACTTCCCCCCTTTTTGTTCTTGATGGGTCGCGCGGGAGGAAGCTTTTCAGTATGACAAATTTTCATGTACACGTCTACAAGGGAAACTCGTAGAGGAGTGTAAGAGTGATATCTTCTAGGCCTTTCAGATCCGACTTCTTCCTTTTTCTTGGGCTCCTTCTCTTTTTCTTTTGATTGGTGGGGATGCCCCATCCGCCAACTCGGTTCTCGTAACCTGGCGTTTTTCTCCATATTTATGTACTTCTCGGCTCGTTCTTGCACATCACTTAAAGAATTCAAGTGTCTCTTCGAGATGGACTGGGAGAAGGGTCCTTCTCGGAGTCCATTGACTAGGCCCATTATCACTCCTTCAGTGGGTAAGTCCTGGATTTCCATGCACGCTTTGTTGAACCTTTCCATGTAGTCTCTCAGGAGTTCTCCGACCTCCTGTTTTACTACTAGTAGGTTAGGTGCATGCTTGACTTTGTCCTTTTGGATCGATAAGCGTGCAAGAAACTTGAACGAGAGGTCGTCAAAGTTGGTGACTGACCTGGGGAGAAGGCTATCGAACTATTTCATGGCCGCCTCAGTCAAGGTCGTCGAAAAGGCCTTGCAGCGAGTAGCGTCCGATGCATCGGCTAAGTACATCCGACTTTTAAAGTTACTGAGGTGATGTTTCGAGTCAGTCGTTCCGTCATACAGGTCCATATCAGGGTTTTTAAAGTTTCTGGGAACTTTAGCCCTCATGATGTCCTCAATAAATGGATCTTCTTCCCCTAATGGGGTGTCTTCTCGATCTCTGTGGAAATCCTTATTTCAGAGGTTGGATTCCAGCCTCGAAAGCTTTTCTTCAAGCTCTCTTTGTCGCTCGATCTCTCTCCTTAGGCTTCGTTCCGCCTCACGCTGTTGTTCCAACTCCTGTTCTAGTTGCTCGAGTCGACCTTGGTGACCATGCAATAGTCCCATTAGGTCAGTAGAGTGAGGCTGTCCATCTTTTCCGGGCTGATGAACTTCAGAGGAGATTCTTTTTTATCCCTGGGTATTGGAGGGACCTTCACCATGCTATCCCTCCATTCCTTGTAGGGATATTATTTCTCTATCATTGTTAATTGTGTCTTGATGCTCTTGCTCAGACTCTAATGCGGTGTTTCCGTCTTCATGTTGGTTGTCCGCCATCGCTGGTTGATCTTCCAAGTCTCTGGCAACGGCACCAATGTTCCAAGAGTTACTTAAAACCGGACTGATTGTTGGGCTTGTTTGTGAGGCCCAAGCACTAGAGGAGGGTGGTCTCCGACTTGGTATATGTCTGGGAGCCGCCGTCCGAATTGTGTATGTGAAAGAATGGGGGGTGGTACCTGCAAAGACACTCCAATGCCTAAGTTAGCAAGGGAATAAGCATGTTTAAAGTATTGGAACCTAGGTTTACCTGAGTGTATCAGTGTATTTATAGGTGCTAGACCAATAATCACCGCTGAAGTAGTTCCACTTTTGATGGTGGATAACCGTACCTTTATCTTAGGGTTGTTGAGATATCTCTTCTAGAAGTGGGTGAGAGATTTTAGGAGGCAGTTTCTTATTTGAATAAGTGTCATTTGCCAGCTCATGTCGAGTCCGACTTCTTTGGGGAGGTCAGGTGAACGGTGAAGGCCATTCTTTTGGTTTGGACCTTTTTAACTTAGTTGGATCTGGCCATTGCATTGGGTCAGGGTATAAACAATTATTATCATCGTCTCCAAAGAATACATAAAAATACACAAAAGTACACCAACAAAAAAAAACATTCAAAAATGTAAAGCCCGAATAATTTGTTTGGAGAAATAATTTTTTTTATTTTATTATAGAAAAAAACCAAAAATTTATACTTAGACAATATTCATGCTCTAACAATTAATTAGAGTTAATTTTTATTTATGCCTCTTGATAATTGTTTATTTATATTTAAAAACTTATCAAACAATATTGACAAATCAACTTATCTTTGATAAAATATTGAATGGAATAAATATAAAATTGTCACCTAATAAAATATTAAACCCCATAGCTATTAGTTATTGTTATTAAAACTAGTGTAATACTCGCGTCGGCCAAATATTATTCCATTGTAATAATATGTTATTGTTTATTAATTGATACTAATAGTTATTACTTTTAATTTAAAAAAATTTTCGTGTTTAAAAATTAAATTTATAATGTATAAAACTGTTTTATCCTCTATTTTTAGAGATCAAAATGATCTTGTTATTTTTTTTCTATATTAGTGGATTTTATTTAAAGTAATCACACAGTGTACAAATACTAAGTAAATCATATTTAATTATATTATTAGACTCTTAGTATATGATTCATGTCATGTATAAGTTTTATATTTAAACTACTTTTTGTTGTATTTTTAAATATTAATAGAACACTTGCTTAAGCGGGAAGTGAACTCACCACTTGACCTATTCAAGTTAGTTCCCCCAAAGAGATTCTAATATACATTATTCCAAAAATAAAATCAAAACAAGCAGACAAAAAATCTAGTAACAACAATCAATAAAAACACCCACAAAAGAGTCTCGAGACCCATCCGTAGAAAAAAAATCACTAATTATCCTATTGACATTAATTACATCATGCTAATATGCTATAGAGGAAATAAAACTTTTGTAATGAAGCAGAAAAACTGTCCTAAGACTAGATAAATGTGTCTGTTCTAGAGTATGCCAGCTCAGTTCATCATGTGAAGAAAAAAAAAAGTTTCATTAGCATAGTATCATATTTTCTTTACTTCTTTTATTTCACTTAAAAAGTACCGATAAAAATTATATTTTATAAAAAAAACTTTACATACAAATTTTTTTATGAAAATAATATTTAAAAATTATTAGATAATTTAATAAATTTAATTATGTTATTTAAAAATTTTTAACTATTAATTTTATATAAAAATAATTTTATGTAAGTCTATTTTATAACATTAATTAAGAAAAATAAATTGAAAAGATATATTCTTATTTTTTAAAATTTGTAATTATGAGTACATAATTTTTTTATTTACCAAATGCAAAATAAAAAATTTGAGCTTTTCAGTTAAAAACACTTTTTTTTTTTAAATTTTACCAAACTAAGGCTTAGACATATAACACTTGGCCCCATCCAAATTAAAAAATGGAAAAAAAAAAGAATAAAAAATTTATCCAATTTGCATTTACAGCACCAAACAATTTCCACGCATTATCAATTTTTCTTCCATTCAAGCTACAACTGCAACATCTCATAATTTATGCACATCAAAATTTAGAATTGATTACAGCAAATTACAAAGAATTGTGTACACAAACAAATGGTACAAAATAATAATGACTCCACTGCAAAAAAAAAAATAATAATAATAATAAAAGTAAATGGGAAGAAAGAAATAAAAAAAAAGGAAAGAAAAGGGACAAGACTGAAAAGAATCACAGGACTGAATGAGCAAAAATACTATACAACTCGTCTTCCCATCATTTTCTTTATCTGCAAAAATGGAAAAAGATATAGAAGTCTGCACCAACTCTTGATGACTGAGCCTTCGCATGCCTACCTGGTTTCGACACTTCAGATTGAGAACCAATGATCAGCTTGTGCAACTGCTTCAGGGCCGCCATTATTTCGTTCTCAACTTTGGATCTCTACCATACAAATCTTTAGAACCAATGAGTATCATATAGTCACAACAACCATGATTGTAGGTTAAGTATTATAAAGGTTCCTAAAGCTTTAAACATTTGCAAGGGCATCCCTGTATATGCGAAATATTTTCGACAAATCCCTATAGTCTAGAAGTTTTTAATTAAGTCCATATACTATACAAATATTTTTCAACCAAGTCTTCTAGTTTAAAAATTGTGTAATCAAGTCCCTATCGTGCGTAAAACTCTTTTAGAGAAAACAACGAGTCATCATTACAGGGGTTTGTTGAAACTGGCTTGCACTTTATAAGGATTTTTTATTAAAAAAATGGTTATATTGAAACAAAACTGTACCTTGGCAAGATCAAATGTGTATTTCCTTTCATGTGATTATTCATATCCAATAGAAAAAGCGGTTTTCAGAATGCTATAAGCAAGAGTTCTGATATCTTAGAATACAGATAAAATGATTGAAGAGTACACTCACGTCTGCCAGCATTGCTTGATAATATCCGTGATAACAGGGTCCATATCATCTGGAATGACAAGGCAACGATGCTGGAAACCGACAGCACCCACAACTTGCATCGATTCATTCCACCCCAGGGCTGTTGCAAAGTAGAGAGCTCCCATAATATGACTCCAAAGTATAAACATCGCACCTGGATATCCAATCACCACTTGTTATAATCACAAAATTATGAATGCCTTAAAAGGGTGGCAAAACCAATGAGAATAACGACGAGACAAGGAAGCCAAAGAACAACAGTTATATGTAATAAAAATTCCAACTTATTTTTCCCTATGCCAGATGATTCAGGTTAGAGAGGAATACAGACTATGAAATCCTCCTCCACAAGCAAAATAAAGAAAAATTTAATGATGAAAACCAATGATAACTGAGCTTACTTTTCATTTGAAGGTTCATTTCTTAACACTTCAGGCACCATCCACTCGGCCTGCAACATGTCATAAAAAATGAATATATTGCAATGCCAAACAAATGCTTAGCAGCAAAACTAAATACATGCAGAATATCGGAACTGATCACCCATACGAAAGAGAGGAGCTTGAGGTAGAGATGAAAAGCATGTAGTTACACTAAGGCCCCATTTGGCAATCATTAGAGGACACAGACCAATTTGAAAAGGAGACAGAGAAATGCACAAAGTTTCTCTTCCCTAAGACAAAATTTGTCCAATTATCTCTATCTCTCCTGTCTTTACATTTTTGGTCCAGAAAGGCAGAAACTCTTACCAAACAATAACTTTAGGCCTCAACAAAATTAAGAAAGATTTGCTCATTTGTTACCAAAGACCATTCATCGTAGTAGAGTGAGTTGGTAAAGTCTAGAGAAGAGTTACACTATCATCTAAAGAATCAATAAAGTAGTGGAATTAAAAAGGATGATAGCAATTGCAAATCGAAAGTGCAAAATTAATTAATGTTATGGCATTGCCAAAGTCCTCTGACCCAACAGACACAATTTACAAAACTATGATACATATTTAGCAACAATGAGATGTAATTTCCATTTGAGTTGATGTATCTTACCTTCTTTTATCAATTCAATAAGCCTCTAGCAACCATTTCCCGAAGAAGTTTCTCCGCCATGTCATTCTCATCTTTTTCAAACAAAGCACGAATAACAGTTTCAAAAGTCACAGCATTTGGTAAGCAACTATTGTGTTCCATTTCCGACAGCAGGGCCAATGCTTCTTCAAACAAGCCCTCTCTGCAGAGCCCATTGATCATAATAGTGTATGTCCTCACATTTGGAGGATAGCCTTTCACGGAAAGATCTTGAAAAATCTCTTTTGCAACAATAAGTCTTCCACCTTTGCATAGGCCATCAATAAGTACATTATACGTGAATATATCTGGATCAATGCCACTCTCTTTCATTTGCTTGAATAACATAAGTGCCTCGTCAACTTGTTTGATATTGAACATCCCATCCAACAAGGAATTGTAAGTGACTACATCAGCAGGTGGACCTCTTTCGTGCATCTTGACAAGAAGCTCCAAAGCACAAGAGATTCTCTTTGATTTGCTCAAGCCATCAATAAGAGTGCTGTAAGTTACCGTGTCTGGAACCAAGTTCTTGCGACGCATTTTTTCAAAGAGATTCAAGGCTTCATCGACCATTTTACTTTTGCAGAAGCCATTAATCATGATACTGTAACTTTGAACATTGGGTGACACTCTAATTTGGGCCATTGTGTTGAATATATATTTTGCCTTATTTACCTGATTAACCAAACAATATCCATCCATTAAGCTGGTATAAGTAACTACATCTGGTTTCACACCATGTTTTGCCATTACAGCCAATACACTCTTAGCATCTTTGATCTTTCCTTCCTTGCATAGCCCATCGATCAAAATACTATAGGTACGAACATTTGGAGTAATGTTTCTAAGCACCATATCACTTAACAAATCAATGGCTTCCTTATATTGACCCTCAAGACACAATCCAAAAATGAGAGAACTGTATGTGATAACATCGGGAGAAATTCCCTTAGCAAGCATTTCAGAGAATAAATGAAAAGCCTGACTTACAAGTGTATCCTTGCAGAGGCTATCAATAATTGAGTTGTACATGAAGACATTAGGAACAATCCCATGCCGTGGGATCCTTCTCAGCACTTGAATAGCAGCTGATGTGTGCCCCGTCTTACAGAGCCCATTAATTAAGGTCCCATAAGTGACTTCATTAAAGTGAAATCCATGAGCCAGCACTCTGTCATGAAAGTGCATTGCTTTTTCAACATTACCACAGAGACAGAGACCTTTAACGAGTGTATTCAATGTTACCGTATCAGGTTGATAATCCATTCTGAAAATCTTGGCCAACACAGAGAAAGCAAGCGTCATACGACCCATGCCGCAGCAACAATTGATTAAGATATTCAAAGTGACTATGCTGGGCGCAATTCCCCTGGCTTGCAATTGCTGAAAAAGGGAGACGGCGGCGTGGAAATGCTTCGTCTTGGAAAGGGAACCCAAAATCTGGTTAAATTGGATGATGGGAGGAGTACGACGCATAGAGAGCATGCGAGTGAAGGAATCAACAGCTTCATCAACTTGGCGAGTGGATGGGGGCTCAGAATGAGAGTGAAGGGATGAAGAGGAAGGGAAAGAAACAAAATTAGGGATTTGGAGAAGAGAATACCTAAAAATGAAAGTGATCCTTGAGGTTGAGGATGACAACATTTTAGTGATTCGCACTTTCGCTGTTGTCTAAGTTTTCTAACACCCCCCATACTAATGAAAGGTCTCTAGACTCCAGTCCCGTTTTACTTGGTTCTATTGATTTTTTTTTTTATCAATTTTATGAATTGGACGTATATACCAAATAAATTACAAGGCTTGGGGGTTACTGGTTTCATTATGCTCGAGAAAAAAAAGGTGATCTATCAAACAACGACGCAATAACAATAAAATTTAATTATTTTGTTAATCAAAATTTTGAAATCTCAAAAATTATAATTA
>NC_029789.2:129247821-129249568 GCF_000816755.2 Arachis ipaensis
AAAAATATAGTGTTAACGGATAATTTTAAAATTTATGGTTTAAAAAATTTGTTAAGTAGTATAATGTTAAAATAAACTGAATTAGTATATTTGAAGGGGTTAGCTTTTATTGGTACACTTAATATATATTTGTTTATAAAATTTTGTCTAATTCTACTATATATTTTTCAAGTAAAGTAGAAGATAAAAAATATTTAATATTATGCTAAAAAAGAATATACTAAAGAATTTATAGTTAGACAATATTTATGCTCTGATAATTAATTAGAGTTAATTTTTGTTTATGTCTTTTGATAATTATTTAATATAGTAAAAACAATCAATAAAAACACCCACAAAAAGGGTTTCGAGGCCCATTCATGGAAAAAATCACTAATTATCCTATCATCATCATTATCTATTTATTCTACTATATAAAAATCGAATTTCTACACTTAATGATAAAATTGACGTAACATATTTCTAAGAATGTTTTTTAATTTATTTTTTTTAATTCGGTAAATACAAGTTATTACGATAAACTAATTATATCAACTAATTAATTTGATTAGATATTTAAATATCATATAATTTATTATAATTTATATCAATTTATTTTGATAATATTTTTTAATTTATTTCTTTTAATATTCTGTTAGTATTTTTAATTTATTTCTTTTAATTTATTAAACCAAATTTATTATGTGTACTAATTAATTAATTTAATTAATTTATTAGTCATTAAAATAATAAATCTATGAATAAAATAGGCATAGACTCCCCATACTCAATTAAGAGGTTGCGGGTTCGAGTCTCCTATCTTTCCAAATTTTTGCCAATGAGTAATAGCTCAAATGGCATAGTCTCCACATACTTAATTAAGAGGTTGCGGGTTCGAGTCTCATATTTTTGGTAAAAAAAAAAACTGAGATATTTTCAACTAATAATTAAATCAAATCAAATCAAATAATATATATTGAGCCAAATTTAAATCATGTGAATTAAGGACTAAACTAAAATAAAATAATTTTTTACTTATTCAAATTGAATGTAATAAATACAAATTAATTTTATTAGATAATCATAGTCTTCTGGTTTACTATATATATGGCCACACAAAATTATAAGAATCATCAAATTTATCGCTCTTGTTATTTCAACTCTTCTTTTTTTTTTCTTTATGTATAAATATACTCAAAATGAGAAGACACGGATGAATGTTTCATTGATTGTTTGTTTGACTAATACTGTAGTCCAAAAATATCTCAATTTAGGCATTCTATCACTGTCGATAGAAGTTGAACCTGTAGTAATTTAAGGTGGCTAGTGTATTTTTTATTGTATTAGATAGAAGAATATTTATTAAAATAAATAAACCCATTATAATCAATCTTCTTTTTCAATGGTTAGATTTTTATGTCAGGCTTGTGAATTCTTTGAAAACACAAGATAATAAAATAGATTGACTTTAATATCATTAAAAGCTAAATTTAATTGTTCAACTAAGCATCACTAATTATGTTAATAAAGTAATTTTGTAATAAAAATGTGATTTATATTTTAATTTTTTGAGTAAATTTATTTTAAAATGTAAAAATTAGACTCAATTACGCTAAAATTTTAAAGGTAATATAAAATTTCACAACAAAATTAACATTCATTAAGAAAATAAATTTATTTATGACTCTTTCCTAATTATAAATAATAACAAGACTTATAACAAAATATTAATATCATTATTCTTATTAACTAAACTATAAGTAGTTGA
>NC_029789.2:129249761-129304092 GCF_000816755.2 Arachis ipaensis
CTAATTATCTTTATTAATTAATTAATTAGATTAATTATTAAAATAATAAATCTATGAATAAAATAGACTCTCGAGATATTTTTCACTAATATTTAAATTAAATAATATATATTGAGTTAAATTCAAATAATGTGAATTAAGGATTAAACTAAACTAATATGATTTTTTACTTATTCAAATTAAATGAAATAAATACAAATTAATTTTGTTAGATAATCATTGTCTTTTGGTCTTATATATATAGATAGCCACATAAAATTATAAGAATCACAATTTTTATCGCCTTTGCTATTTCAACTCTTTTTTTTTCTTTATTTATAATTTTTGTATGTATAAATATACTCAAAATGAGAATGTATGGATGAGTGTTTCATTAATTGTTTGTTTGACGAATACTATAGTCCGAAAATGTCTTAATTTAAGCATTCTACCATTGCCGATGGAAATTGAACATGTAGTAATTCAGAGTGACCATGATTTTTATAGTATTACATAGAAGAATATTTCTTAAAATGAATAACCCATTATAATTAATTTTTTTTATTAATATGTTATCTTTTACCTGATAAACAATATCTATGTTGAATATATTATTTTCATCAGAAGCCATACATAATTGATTAATAATTTTATGTATAAAAATATTCATGTGCTAACTAAACACCATATTGTTAATTCGCTAAAATTAATTCTCCTATGACTATGCCAATATATAACATTATCAGATAAAAATTGATTAGAATACATTTATTTCTAACGAGGTGGGTGAGCTTTTAAACCTACGTACTCACGGTTGGAGTTGAGGAAGATTTAAAAAATGCTAACAATACAAATACTTTTTACTTTTAATACCCAATAATAAATATATAAATTAAAACTAATATTGTTTCATATAAAATAGTAAAACGTATATTATGCTCAAAACATATCCAATCTGTGTTAACTGTTATTGTTTATCAGTTACATTATGACAAATCTGATTATTAAAAAAAATTAAAATTAACTTAAATATACATAATATTATTCTGTGCCTTTTATTTTTAGTTTATCATCATAAAAAATATATATATTATAAGAAAACCTCATCTTTTTACTTCTGTGCCTTTTATTTTTAGTTTATCATCATAAAAAATATATATATTATAAGAAAACCTCATCTTTTTATCAACGGTTCTTCCATTCAGTAGTTTCTATAAAGAAAAGATAGATAATTTTGTTATTTTCAGTTCTTTGGTGTGTATGAACGACGCATAATAATATTGTATTTGACAAGATTATGTGAAATTTTTAAAAGTTTAAGCATAGGTTTGATCCTTGACATATTTATAGATGAAGTGTTGAGTAGATAAAAAGATAGCTAATAAAACAATAAATGGTTAAAGCTTCCTCAATACTAACGTCATAGTGCATGATAGGTATTCTATAATTTTTTTCATAAAAACAATGTTTAAATAATAGTTTTATTGATGATAATTCCTTGATTGATATTGGTATGGTCGGAAGACCATTCACTTGGTCAAATAAACGGAGGGGTGATGAGTTGATACAGGAAAGACTGGACCGATTCCTGGTAGGAGTTGATTGGCAGCAACTCTATCCCAATGCAACGGTTCTTAGACTGTCAGAATCAGGCTCGGATCACGCCCCTCTTCTCTTAGACTCTAATCCGAGAACTGAGATATCTAAATGCCGATTCAAATTCCAAGAAAGATGGTGTTCCAATGATGAAATAAACAAATTATTTTATTAAACAAACAAACAAAAATGTCACAAAAGTAGAATAATGTACTCTAAACAAACAAAAATGCATAAAACACTAACCCCTACAGATCCTGATAATCGGTGGCGGCGGCGTCGTGGTCTCCCTGTTGAGGCAGGCGGCGGAGTAGGTGCTGCCGTCGGTGGCCCACCAACAGTGTCGCCGGGGTAACCAGCAGCTGTAAGGCCCAGAATCTTTGAAAAGTCTTATTATGATCAAGTCTCAAATCCTACAATTATTTATAGCCTTAATTTCAGAGATTATTTTATTAAAGATAATTAAGGCAAGTTTTGATTTATTGGATTTGAGATAAGTTATGATTATTATCCAATTTTATAATTATTGGATTATTTTCTATATTTAAAGTATAAGGTTGATAGTTATGAAAATAATAAGGATTTTATATGATTTGGATTAGATAAGTAATATTTTAAATATTATTACTGCTATTTTGAAAAATGAAGAAATTAAGTATATTATTTCTAATTTTTAAATTTGGGCATTTTATTGAAAATAAAGTGTGAAATTGAGGAGCAAATAGTATTTCTATACATTAATTTTGTTGGATTAAAATTTGTTCCTAATTACTATGTTACCTCTACTTTTATTTGAAATTACAAAATTACCATTGAACCCAATTTTACTCTAACCCTAAAAACCCTACCCGGTTCCCCTGACCCGGTTCCCCTGACCCGGTTTCCTCACAACTGCTGCAGCCCCTCCCTTCTAACAGCAGCCACCCTTGTTTCCCCTTCCTAACAAAACATACGGCACAAAGAAAGAAACAGAAAGAAAGAGGAATCTGAGTCGGGAAAGGGTAGAAGAGAGGGAGAGGGGGACTAAGCTGCGGCGAAGAGGGGAAGGAGGAGCGCCGCCGCGGTCCCGCCGAGCTTCTGCCAACACCGCACGAAGCAGAGAGAGAGAGAGATGGAGAAGAGGGCCGCAGAGGGAGGAAGAGCCGCCGCCGTTGGGTCCTTGTTCCTCGCCGTCGAAGGAGCTGCTCCCAGTCACGTTGGTCGCTGATGTTCGCACCGCTGTCATCGGAGAAACCCGAGGAGAAGAGACGAACGCGACGGGGAAGAGTGAGTGAGCCGCGCCGGCGTTGTTGGAGCGTCACCGCCGTCGTCTCTGTTGTGACTGGTGTCGCGTCGGAGGACCACCATCGCGGGGGAAAGGGAGGGAGCTCGCGGTGAAGAGAGAGGGGCGCTGTCTTGCGTGCCGCCGTCGCACCTGGATGCCGCCGCTGCTACTAAGGTTGTCGTCGTCCTCACCAACTTCCAAGAGAAAGTCACGATGGCGCTCCGTTTCTGTTTCTCTGGTCCGTCGAGAGAGAAGCTCATGGGTAGGGTAAACGCCTCTGTTGTGTTTCTCGATCACTGGTGATGGAGCTCGCATCGTCGTCAACCATGGCTGATGTGCCTCTGGTCGCCGAGAAACGCCACCGCTGCTGCTGCCGAAAATCGCCACCGGAACTGGTGTCGTTTGGTAAGCTTCTTTGAGTAAATTCGGCTTATGAGCCTGAGATGATTTGAGAAATGAGATTTCTAAAGTCAGGGCTGAAAAGAGTTGAAACTCGATTTCAAAGTGAAATGAATTGAGAAAATGATTTATGGCTTAAATGCCGACTTTATGAATTTAATGATGTTGAATGGTGGAAGTGCTGTTTTGTTGTGAGCCGGAATGGCTGTGTATGATTATACATATTGGTTGGTTCTGGATTGAACTNTTGTAAGATGTATGGTATCTTGGATGTACGTTATCGAACGAAAGTATTTCTGGGAGCGGTATTGCGGTTTAAAGTTTTAAACAGGCTCATATTTTAGTATTAAATAATATAATTGTCGTCGTAATATCCGAGCTATCAGAGTCGCGCAGCCGGAAGTGTGAACTTTGGTAGTTAGGGTGTTACATTATGGTATCAGAGCAGTTCTTCCTGTAGAGCCTGAGGAATGGACTGACTATGCTTTAGTTGCATACTCTGAGTGTTTGTCATGTATTAGGTCTTGTCGAATGACGAGAATTAGAGTTTTATGCACATGACGATCTATTGATTAACGCTGTTAGTCTTGCGTTGCATAATTCCTGATATTAAGTTTGGCCGGCTTAATACTAGTGAATTATGTATATGAGAGCACTAATGGGTTATCATAGATGATATACGAGTTTTGAGTAAAGCGAATCGCGGGTTTTGGGAACGTTGGAAACTATTTCTCGAGGCTATTCAGTTGTGTGTCTTGAATTTTGTTCGAGTCGACCTGTTCTTTTATATCCTAACTTGAAGTTCTTGTTTGCTAGTCCTTTTTGAAAAGTAGTTTGATTTTTCAACTCTATACCTCTATCCATATGCATTCTTGTTTGACCTTAAGTGCATATGCTGGTTTAAGATCCTTGTTGCATCTATCTTCCTCTGTTTGAGTTCTTGATTCAAGTATTCTTTGATATAGTCTTGAACTTGTCTTAATGTGCTGTGACTTTTAACTCCGGGTTCTGATTCCATTCTTTGAGAAATTGTTGATTCAGTTTTTCTCTTACTTGATAGTGATCACAGCCAATTTTGAGATTTTATAAATTGCTGTTGATTAGATATATACTTTTCTATATATGAGACTTTGAAATTATTTATACAGTTTAACAACTATTTCTTTCTAATACCTTGCCTGTACTTTTACTGGTTTACGCAATTGCACTTACTTTAAAAAAGTAAATTGACTTTCCAGTAATTCTATTATAGCTCTAATGTATATCTTCATTTGATTATGTATTTGGGTATTTTTCAGAATTCCGGAAAGAAAGAATTTTTCGCTTTTACTCAGGTTGAGTTTCGTTTGGTGAACTTCACTTAACTCATTTTTATTGGAGTTTGATTTAGCATACTACATGATTTATGCCATTGTTGTTCTTTTGAAAGTGTTGGACTCATAGCTTTCTTCCTATGAACGGACTAAATTCCCTATTAAATCTTCCATCTCCATGAATGTCATGTTTGACCTTGTTTTTTTTAACTGATCTTTTACATCTTGTGAATATTGCCATTGATCTTGGTTTTTCCTTTTTGTGAATCTCATTCGTATATGAGTCAGTTTGATTTGTTTTAAGTTAGTGCATTGTTTATTCTCCCATTATCTCTACAAGCGTTTTTGGTCAAAGACTTATCATTGAGAAATTATAAATGATTGAGTTGTCTTTTCCTATGACTTTTGTATTCTTTTGGATCAATTTAAAACTTGTTTGATGTTTCATGCCTAATGGATCTTGTTTGAACTATTTAAGATCCTTTCTTGCAAGGCTTGACTCCTTTTAGTACATCTTAAACTTCTTGAATGTTCTTCTGAGATGGTGATTTCAAGAAACACTTTTGGAGTCTTGTTTTGAACCTTTTAAAGAAGTTTTGAATTCTCTTGTAAGAAGTTTTAAACGGAATTTATTTTCTGTTTCTTGAGCTTTGCCTTGGGTTTGAGATATTCTCTTTTGTAAACCTCATACTTCATCGACTCAGTTTGAGTTTGTTTCAAGCTGATGCACTGGTTATCTTCTTGTTGATCCTATAGAACTTCTTTGATCTAAGGGTTATCTTTGAAGTTGTCAATTGAATTATGTCTAGCAAACTTTATTGCTTGACCATCCATGTTTATCTGGGATTGGATATATTCTTTCAAATCTATGACTATTGTCTTTGACATCCGTCTCTCCTTTCTAAGATCTCATATTCTTCTGAGTAGACTCGAGAATTGTTTTGGTATCACGTGCGACTTGTAGACGTAGTAACGCGATACGTTAGTTCTTTAAGATGTGATGTGTATACGGAAGTTGAAGCGGTAGGTGTGCAACGTATGAGTTGTGGGCATTTTGTTCCTTGCGAACGGGTTTGTGATTGTCAGGCTTGTGATCAAATTTGGGGTTTGTAAGGTGCTTGATGGAATTGGAAAGTTGAAACCTTGAGGTTGATATAAGATTAGTGTGCGGATATTGAGCACATCGTTTTAACTCCATCCTGTTTTCTAGCCTTTGATGCCTTGCCCTACTATCACATGATTGACCCATGTTATCTTTTGCATTGAGCCTATCTTGTAACGTTTGCCTGGCAGTTACACTTCTACCTTTGCATCCTTATGCTTATGATAATCAAAGTATTTGAAAATCGTATATATGATATATTTTGAGATATTTTTTCTTCTTTAAATGTGTTCAAGGGTGAACTGTTATGGAATTTCTTCCATTTTGTATCAATTTTCGAGGGCGAACACCGCACGAAGCAGAGAGAGAGAGAGATGGAGAAGAGGGCCGCAGAGGGAGGAAGAGCCGCCGCCGTTGGGTCCTTGTTCCTCGCCGTCGAAGGAGCTGCTCCCAGTCACGGTGGTCGCTGATGTTCGCGCCGCTGTCATCGGAGAAACCCGAGGAGAAGAGACGAACGCGACGGGGAAGAGTGAGTGAGCCGCGCCGGCGTTGTTGGAGCGTCACCGCCGTCGTCTCTGTTGTGACTGGTGTCGCGTCGGAGGACCACCATCGCGGGGGAAAGGGAGGGAGCTCGCGGTGAAGAGAGAGGGGCGCTGTCTTGCGTGCCGCCGTCGCACCTGGATGCCGCCGCTGCTACTAAGGTTGTCGTCGTCCTCACCAACTTCCAAGAGAAAGTCACGATGGCGCTCCGTTTCTGTTTCTCTGGTCCGTCGAGAGAGAAGCTCATGGGTAGGGTAAACGCCTCTGTTGTGTTTCTCGATCACTGGTGATGGAGCTCGCATCGTCGTCAGCCATGGCTGATGTGCCTCTGGTCACCGAGAAACGCCACCGCTGCTGCTGCCGGAAATCACCACCGGAACTGGTGTCGTTTGGTAAGCTTTAACTCGTCTTCAGTTTCCTTCTCCATTAAAGTTCATCTTTACCATGAGAGTTGTGATGCGGCTGTGTGCTAGGAGTTGCTGCAAGTTGCCGCTGGGATAGAATGCCAAGAGTGGCTTTGTTTTAAAAAGGGAACTCACTTTGAGTAAATTCGGCTTATGAGCCTGAGATGATTTGAGAAATGAGATTTCTAAAGTCAGGGCTGAAAAGAGTTGAAACTCAATTTCAAAGTGAAATGAATTGAGAAAATGATTTATGGCTTAAATGCCGACTTTATGAATTTAATGATGTTGAATGGTGGAAGTGCTGTTATCTTGATATAATCTGTAAGAGGGATAGGAATTGTATTGTATTATGTTATTAATATTATTTATATATCTTTATGTATATATATGGATGTACTCTTTATGAGCTTTTGTAAGATGTATGGTATCTTGGATGTACGTTATCGAACGAAAGTATTTCTGGGAGCGGTATTGCGGTTTAAAGTTTTAAACAGGCTCATATTTTAGTATTAAATAATATAATTGTCGTCGTAATATCCGAGCTATCAGAGTTGCGCAGCCGGAAGTGTGAACTTTGGTAGTTAGGGTGTTACAGTAGCGCTACTGCCTCCAACGTGCATCTGCTAGTTGTACTCCTCCATCTGTTGTCGCAGCCGCTAGAGCTGCTCTAGCATCTCCATCAGGTCCGAGTTGGCGGCACCGCATGCAAAAGTCTCTTGATACCTCTGTTCATATTGTTCTTGCTGCTGGTGAAGCTCCTATGTTAGCTTCTGTACCTTCTCCCTCAGGTCAATAAGCTGCTGGAGATCAGCAGGACTAGTGGCAGAGGTAGAGGCAGAAGAAGCTGCCAACGGAGAGGAGCGGAGGCCATTGGCGAAGAACGAGCCTAACCTAAAGCGGCGATTCTTGTGGGGTTCAGAGGCAGTCTCGCGCCAAATCCTGTCAGGATCCACGACTGCAGCCTCAGAGCCGGCTTTGTCGGCACCACCAGGCAGCTGAGATTGTTGGGTCACGACCTCCAACCTCTGCTAATACTCCTCCTGCATCACACACGTTGGTTGTGATTAGGATAATAGTTAAGTAATTGACTTTAAAGCAAATGAAGCTGAAATTTAGAATTAATTTAAATTCATATAATGGGCCGCCGACGGCTCATCAACAATCTATCCTTATTTGCCTTCAAAGTATGGGTATAGCTTAAGGTTCTGAAAACCGAACTAGTAATCAAACCGCTCTGATCACTAGTTCACCAATTTACTGATCCAATCGATTTAACCGTAATTCAACCGAAAAAATTATTTTATAATAAAATAATAAATAAATTAAAATTTAATTTCCTAAAATATAACTACAGTCATCAATAAACTTGCAGACAAAGTCTAGACAAATAAAAAAAATCTATTTCAACAGAAATCTAGTTCATATTTATGCCTGAATCTCTGTAGAAAAATATTACATAACCCATATACTCCTTCAGTTGTGTATAACAATATGAATTTTTGAAAATTGAATAATGAGTTATTTATGGTAGTCGAAAGCCTTAAGGAAGTAAAGATAATGAAAACCAAAGGTTGCTTGCATGTAAATATCTATATAAGCATGACACATGTTATTCTATTTAATAATCATCATCATTTTCACTTCATTTGCTTCTTTATCACCGAACCAATATGAAAAAAATCAGAGAAAGGGAATTGACCGAGAGAGAAACGGAGAGAACCGAAGCTCTTTGATTTCTTTGGCGCTTTGATTTCTTTAAATTCGTAATTCTAATAAAAAAATATAATTCGATAAAAGTGTTCGTATCCTCCTTTTTTATACGTTGGTGTTATTTTTGTCTGGTAAAAGTTGATGGTGACGTACCTCCTTTTTGTTTTGGAGTTCTGCTAATTAGAGTTCTAGGAGGCACAGATGATTTCTAACGTTTTTCTCTTCAACAACTCGGTCAAAAAATTTTTTCGGAGTTTTCGTTGTTGTGATTTCTGCACAGAGGTAAGATTTGGTAATTTTATAATACTTAAATGTGAATTTTATAAGTAAATGTTGGTTTGATTGATTATTGTTGAGTTTGATTGAGTTTTATATTGAATTATTGTTGAATTATTATTGTTTGCTTGAGATTCTGGGTCGGCTATGTATAAACGGCCAGTTGGAATGTTTTTAATTTTTGGGCTGGAATATCGTTGGGAATAAAGTATAAATTGGTGAGGTGTGATGACTGAGATTTACTTTCCAGAGATACATCGGCCAATCTAGGGGATGGTCACACCTGTAAGACAAAGGTTGCTTACAGAGGTTATCGCTACATACATTGGCTAGAGAGAGCCTCACTTGTAAGACAGAGGTTGCTTACAGAGGTTATGTTTGCATACATCGGTTCAAGAGAGTCGCACCTGTAAGACAGAGGTTGCTTACAAAGGTTATGACATTGGAAATCAAACTCAGACAAAGGTTGCTGAGTTACGTCGGAAGCGGGTCGAAACCGACAAATGAGCTCATTACCTGCACTAAGGATAGACATGCATCATACTTGTTTGCGAAAATTTGTTAGTGAGTGTGTTTTCTATGATTGTGTGTGCTTGTGATTGGGTTTCTATATTCTGTAATTGTTGAATTGGCTCGTACTTTGTTGACTGTTGTTGCTGACCAAGTATATATAAAATGGATATAACTATACATCTTGACCCTACTAAGAATTCCCCAATTCTTACCCCCCCTATTTCCACCCCTTTCAGCTACAGGTGCGAATGTTTAGTGCGGAACTAAAGGAGCATAGAAGATTGAGTTTACGAGTTAAATTCTTAGATTTTATTTTCCCCTCGTCGTTTATTGTTTTTAGTTTTTAGAGGGGATATGACTTGTATTTGAGTATCTTGAAATAAGTCTATGTAAATAATGCTATGTAAATATATATCTCTTTGTGATTAAGTGATTAATGTAAAAACTTTCCGTTTTCTTAACTAAAGTTCCGGTTCGTATTCACGAAGACTCAATATTAAATAAACATAGTATATAATTAAAGGAATAGAAGTAAGTAGCGCTCGAACTTTTAGTACGATCATGAGGTGCTAAAAGTTAGGGTGTTTACATTGTGGACTTGTGGCCACCTAAACAGATAAAAATAGCTAATAATGTTATATATAGTGAAAAGGAAAAAAAAATTAATACTCCATCTTGAAAATGGCCTAACTAAAAATAAAGAGTATAAAAACACCTGGTTCAAAGATAAGACTTCAGAAATCATTTAAGATATATACTACAAAGTGAAATTAAGACAACAAACACATTCAAAATGATCCATAATTTATATAAATTTATCACAAATAAATCTATAAGGAACCTAAAGAAATTTAACAAATTTGTAGAAGAAGATCCTTACTAAACTTTGTCTGAGAATTAACAAGTAAATGATTCCAAAACTACCCAAGATGAACTATCAACACCTAGTGTAGCATAAAATCACAATCCAGTTCAAAACAGATCCAATCACAAGAAATACACACTTCGAACAGGTAACCAACAATTCTGCACCAAAAATCCAAACGAATAGTTTGAACTTAATAGGATCGGATCAGATCTAATTTGATCTCAAATCAAACTACAGACAAAACAAATACAAAGTTTTGACTCAAAACCATAATTTATAAACGGGAAAATATTATCAAAGAAAATATATGGAAGCAAATGAACAGAGCATAAAAAAACCCAATCAAATATACCATTATCAACAGCACAACAGAATGAACAGAGCCAAAAATCAAGAACAATCACAACAAAAATTAAAAAATAGCAACAAATAATCACCCTAAACCCTGAAATTTAAAAATCTATCAACAAAAATTAAAAAACAGCAGGTTTAGAAATTAGAAAATAGCAGCAGCATAACCAAATCCATTTTTAGCAATAATTTCAACAACAACACAAAAGCAATGATTTCACATTCAGAAATCACTAATAACAATTGATCAATGCTTCAACAGCAAGGTTAACTAACAACAAGGGTTAAGTTCGATTTTGGTCCCTAACGTAGAGACCGAAAATTTGTTTTGTTCCCAAGTTTTTTTTTTCAAACAAAATCGTCCCCGAAGTTCATACTTGTTTTAAAATGGTCATGTGGACAATTATGCCCCTGAGTTCGTTACTATCTGTTATTGTAGGTTCATGGTTCTTAACTGCCACGTGGATTCATTCCCAACCCTATGTGCATAGAGCCAGAATGGGCAATCCTTTTGACAAACAACGCTAACCCTCACCAAATCACACTTCTTAAATTTGATGCTCCTAGTCGTATGAACTGCACAAGCCAACACAGTCTCCTTAAATTCTTGTCTGGATGCATAAAGTGTTCCTACCTCCCATCTATAGCTGCTCATATCCTTCAAAGGTTTATGAACTCGAAACCTTTGACCCCCACGATTTGATACATCATCGGCACCATCCTCGGCATCATTATCATCCCCCTCATCTCCACCAATCATATGGTCTATCTCCAACTTATCACTATCTGCTCCATCCTCATCACTAAACTGACTTATCCCATTCCCTTTTCCTTTGCCAGCAGTAGCTTTCTTAGGCTCAGAATTATCCTCGTCAAATCCACTATCACCCTCATACTCCTCCTCACTATCAGTGAAATGAACGTCTCCTGCACTGTCCCCCTCCTCATCAGATGGCATATACTCGGGGTCCTCACTGTCTTCATCACTGGTTCCACTTCCATCTACTCGAAACCCATCCCCCTCATCTCCACCCTCGGTTCCCTTATTAGGTTCCCCACTTGCCTCTGCTGCCTCAACCTCGTGCCCTTCGAAAACAACCAAGCCAAGCCCATCATCTGTCCCCTCTTCAACAACTCTCCCAACATCAATGTAACCCACTTCTGGAAACGGCTCCGCATCGCCCACATCGTAGACCACATACAACTCCACCAAGCCCCTTAACCCAGCAATGTTGCACATTTCGATTGCGTCTGCGTCACCCTTCAGCATCTTCAAGCTTGTCTCCAAAGCATCCAAGCTTGGATCTTTATACCATAACACTGCAATGTTGGCCTGTAAGTACCCTAACTGCCTTAGCTCTTCATAAGCCTCAAACACAGACCAACGATCGTCGTCAATATCCTCGATAATTGTACTTTGACCATTCAAGTACTTAAATATCCCCTCTTCATATTCGAATGCACCCCATGATGCACCCTCATGTTTATGTACACCATCTTCTGCGCATTCAACCCTGTTATACAACATAATACATTACTAAAACACATATATACAAACCCTAGCTATAGCAGCAGACTCGGAAACCTGCATTCAACCCCGAAATGCTCAAACAGAGCAATGGTGCTGAACTGCAAACCCCCTAGATGCTGTAAACAGTTGACGTCATTGCTGGAGGGATGGAAAGTAATCATACCTGGACAATCAGTTGTTGCAGCGATGAAGATCAGTCACTAATGTCACAGCACACCGATTCTGAAGCTTAAACCCCCCAAATGGCGACAACCCTTTCAGTACACTCTTCGTAAGGACGTATGAGGGTTTCACACCAAGGTTTCAGCTTTCAAGTGTTTTAAGGAATATTAGGAGTTACTTGATGAGCAGGAGTACACTTCGCGAGAATGAAAATTAAGGGACACAAACCGCAAGGGCAACCTTGTCATTAAATTTTATTTTTGGTGCGAAAGGTCCATTTAAATAAAAGTATGAACTTCGGGGACGATTTTGTTTGAAAAAAAAAACTTAGGGACGAAATAAATTTTTGGCCTCTACGTTAGGGACCAAAATCGAACTTAACCCTAACAACAATTAGTCAATTATTGAACAATTATTATTATACCTAAGGCAGTAGGGCTAGAAGTTGGAACAGAGCAGAGCTGGCGGGGACAGTGGCTAGCAAGACAGTGACTGACGCGGTGGAAGTATGGAACAGGGCTGGCGCCGGCGGGAAGTGGCTGCGTGACAGAGGCAGGAGGCTAGACCTGCGACAGTAGTTTCGATTTTTAAAGCTCAAATGGTGGTGGCTAGATGGAGGTTGCGCTGGTGGCTTCGAAGGTCAAAGTTGTGATGGCGGCAGTGGCTGGACGGAAGTTACACTGGTGGCTTCGATGATGTTGAGACGAAGGAGAACCGGAGAAGCTCGAGGTCCAGCCGCCCAGGGGAGTGATGCTTCACGTTTTGCTTGTTGTGGAGAGTAGAGGGGTAATGGTTAGGAAACTTAGGTTTTCAACAACAACAATGCTGCCGTTTTTTGGAAAAATTTAAAAACCGGCTGAGTCACAGTTCGGTTCGACTGACAGGTTCTCGGCTGGTTCATTGGTCAAATTCTGATTTTCCAATCTTCCGATTTTAGCTTCTATCCGAACCGCATTTGACAGCGGTTTGTGGTTCGACCGGCCAATTTTCAGAACCTTGGTATACCTGAAGGTCTCCGCCAATGTCGCGTCACGATCCAATGACTTAGACTACAAATTAATATATCAACCAAACAATAAAATAAAGGAACAAATTAAACAATGATAGACAAATATATATGAAGTAGGAAATATCTATTCTAATTTTGAAAACATGATTTGAATTTTTTTTATTTAAATGAAAATCTCATAAAAATTTCGATAGGGTCTCCCCTAAAATTTGGATTTAGCCACCCTTGAGGAATTAGCAAACAGTTAAATAATCTGAATTTTTCAGCAATCTCAAAGCCTAATCTAACCTATTCTAACCTATCATAATCATATAAATCCACTAAAACTGAAAATTAAACACCCTAAACTCTACTAACTACTTAATTAACTTTATAATGAAAAAGAAAATTAAACACCATAAACTCTACTAACTAATTCAAGTAACTACTATAACATTAAACAATGCTAAAATTCTCACCAGTCTCGTCTTTATCTTCATGAAGGTCGCCGACCCACCCGTATACCTCGACGACCTGGGCGAAGCCTTGTTAGCGATGTTCGTCAGACATCGACGCTTGAAGGCCTCGTTATCTCTAAAGTGAGCCTCCAGGTCACGCTTGATGTTTAGACGGATCCACTTCGTCAGGTGGTCTTTCTCCTGACGAACATCGCTCATCATCTGCTGAAAATGTTTGGCTGCCCGGTGGTTGTAGATCTTCCGGATTATGAGGTTATGCTCTGCATCCCATATGAATTTCAACTACACAAAGTGATTCACCAACATTATTTAGTTGGAATAAAAACTATGAATTTCAATTAAAGAAAATAAATACTATGAAATATGGATTCATCACATCCCCTGCAACGGCGCCAAAAACTTGAATAAAGGGAAATCGTCAGTTAGGAATTTTCACAAAATAATCTCATCGAAGTATAGATCCAAACCAACAAACAACCCTCAATTAAAGTTTAATTTTTCTCGTCACTTAAGTCAAACCAATAAAAATCAAGAGTGTTAAAACATCGGGTCGTCTCTCAAGGAATTGTAGGGAAGTGTGCATATTATTGGTTATGGGGTATATTTTGGGAGTTTTGAGTTTGATGAACAAGAAATTAAAAATCAAAGAAAGAAACTGTAAATGCTAAAATATACTCATGGGAAGGATCAAAAGTCAAGGTTTCCTATCTTGGACCATTGACCACAACATGGTGATTACCAAGGATTAATTCCACTTAGTTGTCCTCTTACATCGGATGGGTAAGTCAAGTGGACATAATTGGTCCTAGAACCAACTAACAACTCTAAATCACCAATGAAACTGGACATCAATGATCTCAAGGGACCTAAATCCTCAATCACAAGCCAAGAGCATAAAATTCTACTCTAAAATCCAACCAAGCATTTTTTCAAACACTTAGAAGGCATAAAAGGAACGCATGGTAAAATTGCAAGAAACAATAAAATCTAAGACTACCAAATGCAAGATAACAATAACAATAACTCGATTAAACAATAAGAACATGAAAACATAAATTGCATTAAATGAAACTAAAATCAACAAAAAGTCATAAAAATAAAGGCAACAAAATAAAGGAAATAGCAACTAAAACTAAGAGAATAAAATGTAAGAACAATAAATTGCAAGGAAAATAAATCAAAGCAACAATTAAAGCCTAAACCTAAGAGAAATCTAACCTAATATACCCTAATTCTAGAGAGAAGAGAGAGCTTCTCTCTATAGAATATGACCTAAAGCATGTTACTAAACTATCCTCCTTGCTCTCCCTTGTTCCTTCCTGAATTTGGCCTCAAATACTTCAGAAATGAGTTGGATTTGGGCCTCATTGAGCTCAAAAATCACCCCAGCGTGTTGCCTTTAAGTTGCTCACGTGCTGCTTGTCACACGTACACGTGACCTGGCGAATTTTCTTTCTCATTCGTACGCATGGGTCATGCGTATGCGTGGCCTTGCATTAACCAAATCCTTATTTTTCACGAATTCTCCATCTTGCATGCTTTTTTTTCACTTCTTTGATCCAATCCTTGCCTCGTAAGCCTAAAATCACTAACAAATACATCAAGGCATCTAGTGGAATCAAAGTGGATTAAATTTAGATAATTAAAAGCCTAAAATGCATGTTTTCAATCATTAAGTGCAATTAAGAAAAATTCACAAAACCATGCTATTTCAGTGAATAAATGCAAGAGAAGTCAATAAAATCCACCCAATTAAAGAAAATAAATACCATAAAATATGGATTCATTTGAGGCTATAATATTAATATAGCGAGTAAATAGCAGAGAGGACAACGTCCGGGTTAGCTACCAGATGTGTCGGGTTCTGGTAAAGTAATCGACACGTGAGTTCATGGCCAGTAGGACAGGCATGCATCATATGCATCTATGTGACATTATTTGGGTGTGCATATTGTATTTGGTTTGACTATGTGAATATTTCTGTGTAACTGCTAATTGTCCTACTTATTGTAATTGCTCTTGATTTTGTTTGAACCTTATTACTTGGGATTGTGACTGTTTGGTTTAGACTAGGGTAGTTGGAGTGGTGGTTTGTTTATGTTTGGGCCGGAGGCCGTGATTGGTGACTATGGATTGATTGATGGTGCGGAATTTACAATCCATAAACTTACCGGCAAGTGCACCAGGTCATACCAAGTAATACCTCAGGTGAGTGAGGGTCGACTCTACGAGGATTGATGGATCAAGCAACAACAATTGAATGAATCACTTAGCCAAATAGGCAGAAAATAATGTTTTGGAGTTCAAAAAGCATTAAATAGTAATTTGGGAATTTAGAAAGCAAACGGTGAACTTGGTGTGAAAACTATGTGAGAAAATAGTTAAGGTTTCAGAGATGTTTATTTTTCAGATTTATATTTCTTACCAACTATTTTAATCATGCAAGATTCAATTCATGGCAAACTGTAATTGACTAAACCCTAATTCCTTAGTGATTTAGTTTCCTTTAACCTAATCAACCGCTAAATCCTTAGTCACTTGATATAGATTAGAGGGTTAGGTTTAATTCTAGTTTATTAGCTATAAAAACCCTAATTACCCAAATATAAGAGGATTATATGTCACGTATCCCATTAAGTCTAGGCGATTAGTGATTTAGGAGGAATTTGCTTTCAAGCTAGTATTCATGTGAGATAACTTTTCTAAGAATCAACAAGAATTCATATAGAACAAGAGTTATTTTCCAATATACTCAAATTCATAAGATGAAAAACGAAAGTAATCCTTGAAATTTAAATCAATACATAAGTTAAAATAGAATGACAATAGTATTAGTCCATAGAATAAATAGAGCTCCTAACCTTAACAAGGAGGTTTAGTTGCTCATGGCTCAAAGAAAAGATAGGGTTCCAAAAGTGTGTAAAAACTAGAATTGAGGGAGAAGAGAGGAAGAAGAGCCCGAAGGGCTGAATCTTTTCTCTTTTATATCTAACCTAATTTGATTTTAAAATAAAATAAAACAATAAATTCTAGGCCTAAAAGATTGTGTTTGTAAATAAAATAACCAAAACAAAATAAAATACAATAATTAAAACCCAAATCTAACAAATGAAGCCCCTTTGGTTGTAGTTGGATCCACGCTATTGGCGCTAAATTCCAAAATCGGTGTTTAGCTCCCCAGGTGGCAGAAAGCTTCCAAACATTATTGTCTTCCTAGCGCTAAACACCAGGTGGTGCGTGGAATTACACTTCGCACAACTGAACCAGCAAGTACACTGGGTCGTCCAAGTAATACCTGAGTGAGTAAGGGTCGATCCCACGAGGATTGTGATTTGAAGCAAGATAAGGTTATCTTGTAGATCTTAGTCAGGCGGATAGAAAAGTTGGTTGGTTGTTTAAAGCGCATAAAAGTAAAATAAAGAAAACATTACTCAGTTGATGGTGAAAGCAATGATAAGAAGATGGTTAAGGCTTCGGAGATGCTTTATTCTTCTGGATCAATTTGATTTTACTGTTTCCTCCAACTGTGAATGATTTCTTCTATGGCAGGCTATATGTGATCAACACCTTTTTTGAGAGGTCGCCAATGCTCCTCCAGATCTGAACCCCAGGGTTAGTACGGATCCAGTCTGATTGAGAGTAAAGCTCCTGCAGTCCATTCTCCTTAATAATCCTACTCAAAATGCCACAGACAAGGTCGAATATTTTGGATCAGAGAATGCTGCACCTTTGGTTCTAGCCTTTAACATAAAGACCCTAATCTCCCCATACCTTGGCTGAACTGGTGTCTCGAGAAGTCCCCAACGAAATCGTGAATTAGCCGTCTAAGAGATGTATAATCAAGCTAGTGGTTCATCATTATCCGATGAAAGACTCACTCTGAACCCATGTAAAATGAGATAACCTTATGCCAGTTCAACCTATTCATAAGGATGAAGAACGAAGATACATCTTAGAATAGAGAATCAAACACGGATTGAAGATAAAACAGTAATACTTTATTAATCCATAAAACTCAGCAGAGCTCCTCCCCTCAACCTAGGAGGTTTAGAGACTCATACTGATAGAAAATATAATGAAAACGTGTAAAGTGTTCGATCTCCTCTAAAAGTGTAAAAGTTCTCAAATAAATACTAGGCTAATGACTAAGGATTACATAAGAGGGGGTAAAACAGTCTTTTAGTGCAAAAATCCACTTCCGAGACCCACTTGGTGAGTGTTTGGGTTGAGCCTTGAGTGTTTTCACGAGCTAGGGTGGCTCCTTGGCGTTGAACACCTGTTTGGGGGTCCTTTTTGGGCGTTGGAACGCTGGCTACTCCCTTGTGGGCGTTAGAGGCCAGAATAGGGCAGATGGCTGGAGTTGAACGCCAATTTTAGGTCTTCAATTCTGAAGTAAAGTATAAACTATTATACATTGCTGGAAAGCCCTGGATGTTAGCTTTCCATAGCCATTGAGAACGCTCCATTTGGACTTTGGTAGCTCTAGAAAAGCTCTTTTGAGTGCAAGGAGGTCAGATCCTGATAGCATCTGCAGTGCTTTCTTTGCCTCTGAATTAGAATTTTGCTCCAGCTCTTTAATTTCAGCCAGAAAATACCTGAAATTGCATTAAGACACAAAAACTCAAAGTAGAATCCAAAAATGTGAATTTTGCACTAAAATCTATGAAAACTTAATAAAACTTAAACAAACATACTAAAAACTATATGAAAATGATGGCAAAAAGTGTATAAACTATCCGCTCATCACAACACCAAACTTAAACTATTGCTTGTCCCCAAGAAACTAAAAACAAAGTAGGATAAAAAGAAGAGTAAGATACAATAAATCTCAAGAGTTTTCAATGAAGCTCAGTCTCAATTAGATGAGCGGGACTTAGTAGCTTTTTGCTTCTGAATAGTTTTGGCATCTCACTATCCATTGAAACTCAGAAGTGTTGACATCCTTAGGAACTTAGAATCCAGATGATATTATTGACTCTCCTAGTTCATTTCTTTTTTATTCTTGAACACAGCTTTTTAGAGTCTTGGCCGTGGCCCTAAGCACTTTGTTTTTCAGTATTACCACCGGATACATAAATGCCACAGACACTTAACTGGGTGAACCCTTTCAGATTGTGATTCAGCTTTGCTAGAATCCCCAGATAGAGGTGTCCAGAGTTCTTAAGCACACTTTTTTTTCTTTGGATCACGAAATTAACTGCTCAGTCTCAAGTTCTTTTACTTGACACCGTCACACCACAAGCATATAGTTAGGGACACTGTCCATTTGGAGTGCTTAGGCCAAGATTTTACTCCTTTTAGGCCCTCTTAACCATTGATGCTCAAAGTCTTGGATCCTTTTACCCTTGCCTTTTGGTTTAAAGAGTTATTGGCTTTTTACTCTTGCCTTTTGGTTTAAAAAGCTATTGGCTTTTTCTGCTTTTTATTTCTCTTTTGTTTTTTTTCGCAAGCATATATATCTATTTTCTTTCTTTTTATTACATCTTGCTTTTTTGCTACTTTTTCTTGCTTCAAGAATCAATTTTTGGATTTTTAATATTACCAATAATACTTCTCCTTTTTCACCATTCTTTCAAGAGCCAACATTCTTAATTTCAATTTCAAATATGCAATGTTCATTCATACATTCAGAAAATAAAAGCAATGCCACCACATCAAGATAATTGAACTATTCTTAAGATAAACTTGAAATTCATGTATCTCTCAATTCTTTTCAAATTAAATTTTCTTTTAAGTGAGGTGAGAGATATATGGAACATTTCATAGCTTTAAGACACAGATAGAAATGATCATGCAACAAGAACAAGAGAATAGACAATAAAACATAACAAAAAACAGAAAAATAACATAAGAAAAGGGAATTAAGAGAACGAATCCACCTTAGTGATGGTGGTTACTACTCCTCCTTGAGGATCCAATGTAGTGCTTGATCTCTTCAATGTCACGCCCTTGTCTTTGTTGTTCTTCCCTCATAGCCTTTTGATCTTCTCTTACTTCATTGAGGATGGTGGAATGCTCTTGATGCTCCAACCTCAATTGCTCTATATAGTTGTTCAATTCTCCAAAAGAATTATGCAATTGGTCCTAATAGCCTTGAGGAGGAAATTGCATTCCTGGAGCTATCTCAGGAATTTCTTGCTGAGGCGGTTGCACAGGCTCATGTGCATGCTCTCTAGTTTGCTCCATCCTCTTCTTAGTGATGGGCTTGTCCTCCTCAATAAAGATGTCTCCCTCTATGACAATTTCAACTGAATTGCATAGGTGACATATGAGGTGAGGGAATGCCAACCTTACTTTGGTGGAAGGCTTTTCAGCTATCTTGTACAATTCTTGAGGTATCACCTCATGTACTTTCAGCTCACTCCTAATCATGATGCAATGGATCATGATGGTTCTGTCGATGGTCACTTCTGACTGATTGCTAGTAGGAATGATAAAGCGTTGGATGAATTCCAACCATCCTCTAGCTAAGGGCTTGAGGTCAAGCCTTCTTAGTTGAATGGGATTGCCTTGGGAGTCCCTTTTTCACTGTGCTCCGTCTACACAGATGTCTGAGAGCACTTGATTTAATCTTTGATCAAAGTTGACTTTTCTAGTGTAAGGATGTGGGTCTCCTTGCATCAAAGGCAAGTTGAACGCCAACCTCACACTTTCCGGACTAAAGTCCAAGATTCTCCCTCGGACCATGATGCTCCAATTCTTGGGATCTGGGTTCACACTAATGTCATAGTTTTTCGTAACCCATGCATTAGCATAGAACTCTTGCACCATTAAGATCCCAACCTCTTGGATGGGATTGGTTAGGACTTCCCAACCTCTTCTTCGAATCTCTCTTCGGATTTTCGGATATCATTCTTCTTAAGCCTAAAAGAGACCTCAGGGATCACCTTCTTCTCTGCCACTACTTCATAGAAGTGGTCATGGTGGATTTTGGTGATGAATCTTTCCATCTTCTAAGATTCGGAGGTGACGACTACGACCTTTTCTTTCCTCTTTCTAGAGGGTTCTCCAACCCTGGGTGCCATAAGTGGTAATGGAAGGCAAAAAGTAACACTTTTTCCACACCAAACTCAAAAGCTTTGCTCGTCCTCAAGAAAAAAATAAATAAAATAGAAGAATGGAGTAGAAGAAGAAGAAAATAGATGGAGAAGGAGGGAGAAAGCAATTCGGCAAGGGGGCTTTGATGTGTATGAAAGGTGTGTGTATGAAGGGTTAGAATAAGGGGTAATTATAAGAGTGGGCTAGGGCTGGGTTCGGTCATGGGTGGGATAAATGGGAGGAAAATTTGATTTTAAAGTGGGTGGGGGCTGGTGGGAGTTATGATGGATTTGGGGAAGTGATATGGATGTGATTGGGCTAGGGTTTATAGGGAAGAGTGTATGGGGAAGAGTGAAAGAAAGAGGGAAGAAGTGGGGTAGGTAAAGATGCTTTGGGACCCACTGATCTTGAGAGACTAGGGAATTCAAATTACCTGTCCTTTTTTCATGGGCGTTAAATGCCCAGCACTATGCTTTTGGCTGGCGTTCAACGCCAGCTATGCTGCCAATTGGGGCGTTGAATGCCCTGGCTCTGCTTCTGCCTGGCGTTCAACGCCAGCAAGTCTGCCAACACCCAGCAAGACACTCTATCAAGAGTGTTCTATTTTCATTGCTGAACCTTTCTGTCTATGTTCTGACTGCTTCACATGATCATGAACCTAAAGAAATAACTAAAGAAAAACAAACTGTAGAGGAAATTGAAATAACTAAATAAGGTTGGATTGCCTCCCAACAAGCGCTTCTTTAACGTCACTAGCTTTATGGTTAGTTCCTTACGGATAATGATATGGGCTTAGAATTTCGCCTCTTACAGTGAACTTTCTTCCTGTCTTCTCATGGATGAGCTCCACATGCTCTAGAGACAGGACACGACTCACTGTATGTGGTATGACTAGTTTCTTGGTGAAGACAACTCCCATGCTAGGTGAGAGGCCTTCAATGGGGACTTTTTTGTCCTTCCAGCCTTTAGGTACTTTCTTCTTAGTACCTTTGTTCTCAGTGTTTGTTGATGGCCTCCCAACACCAAACTTAGAATTGATGTTTGGGGGCTTGGTAAAGCTTTGCACTGAAAGAGATGGTTGGAACACTAAGTGTTGCACAGTTATCTCTCTTTTTTTCAGAGGGAGAGTTGGGGTGAGGCATCTTGAACAATATGTGATCCTCCCCTAGTTGTAGAATCAGTTCTTCCTTAACTGCATCAATGATAGCATTGACAGTGGCTAGGAAAGATCTTCCAAGGATGATGGATTCATCCTCATCTTCCCCAGTATCTAAGATTATAAAGTTTGCAGGGATGTACAGGTCTTCAATCTTTACCAGTATATCCTCTACTAAGCCATATGATTTCTTCATTGATTTGTCTACCATCTCTAGTGAGATATTTACAGCTTGTACCTCAAAGATTCCTAGCTTCTCCATTACAGAGAGTGGCATGAAGTTTATACTTGATCCTAGGTCACACGGAGCCTTATCAAAGGTCATAGTACCTATGGTACAAGGAATTAGGAAGCGTCTGGGATCCGAAAGCTTCTGAGGTAGCTTCTGCTGTACCAAAGCATTGAATTCTTTGGTAAGAACTGAAGGTTCTTCCTCCAAAGGTTTTGTACCAAATAACTTAGCATTCAGTTTTATAAGAGCTCCTAGGTACCGAGCAACTTGCTCTTCCCTAGTGTCCTCATCCTCATCAGAGGATGAGTATTCATCAGAACTCATGCACTGCAGGAGTGCATGCAAGGGAACCTCTATGGTCTCTACATGAGCCTTGGCTTCCTTTAATTCTTGGATAGGAATTTCTTCAGTGGGTGCTGAACACTCAGTAGGTAAGCCATTACTGGCGTTCAACGCCAGTTCTGGTGGTTCTTTGGGCATTGAACAGTAAGAAGTTCAACGCCAGATTCCCTGCCAGTTTGGGCGTTGAACGCGCAGTGAGGTCTTCCTTACTGGCATTCAATGCCATCTGAGTTTCTCCAGGTTTGGCCTCATCCTCAGTGGTGATGGCCTTGCACTCTTCTCTTGGGTTTACTTCAGTGTTACTAGGAAGAATGTCAGGAGGAGTCTCAGGAATTCTCTTGCTCAGTTGACCAACTTGTACCTCCAAATTTCTAATGGAGGATCTTGTTTTAGTTATGAAACTATGAGTGGTCTTAGAGAGGTTAGAGACTATAGTTACCAAGTCATAAAGGCTTTGCTTAGGAGTCTCCATATTCCCTTGAGAAGATAGGAATGGTGGCCTATTATTGAACCTATTCTGGGTTCTTCCACCTTGATTATTATTGAAGCTTTGCTGAGGCTTCTGTTGATCCTTCCATGAGAGGTTAGGATGGTTCCTCCATGAGGAGTTGTAGGTATTTCCATAGGGTTCTCCCATGTAATTTACCTCTTCCATGGTGGGTTGGTCAGGATCATAAGCTTCTACTTCAGAGGAAGCTTCTTGAGTGCTGCCAGTTGCAGCTTGTATTCCAGTCAAATGCTGAGAGATCATATTGACCTGCTGGGTTAAGATCTTGTTTTGAGCTAATATGGAATTCAGAGTGTCAACTTTAAGAACTCCTTTCTTCTGAGGGACCCCATTGTTCACAGGATTTCTCTCAGAGGTGTACATGAATTAGTTGTTTGCAACCATTTCAATGAGTTCTCTTGCTTCTACAGGCGTTTTCTTCAAGTGGAGTGATCCACCTGCAGAGCTGTCCAATGATATTTTGGACATCTCAGACAAGCCATCATAGAAGATGCCTAGGATAAACCATTCTGAGAGCATGTCAGAAGGATATCTCATGATCAGTTGCTTGTATCTTTTCTAAGCTTTATAGAGGGATTCACCTTCTCTTTGTCTGAAGGTTTGAACTTCCACTCTGATTTTGCTCATCTTCTGAGGAGGAAAGAACTTGGCCAAGAAAGCATTGAACAGTTTTTCCCAGGAGTCTAGGCTTTTCTTAGGTTGAGAATCCAACCATATTTTAGCTCTATCTCTAACAGCAAAGGAAAAGAGCATAAGTCTGTAGACCTCAGGATCCACTCCATTGGTCTTAACAATGTCACAGATTTGCAAGAATTCTGACAGAAATTGGTGTGGATCTTCTAGTGGAAGTCCATGGAACTTGTAATTATGTTGCAAAAGAGAGACTAACTGAGGCTTAAGCTCAAAGTTGTTAGCTCTAATGGAAGGTATGGAGATACTTCTTCCATAGAAATCAGAGGTGGGTATGGTGTAGTCACCAAGAACCTTTCTTGCATCTCCTCCATTATTAGCATTGTTTGCCATGTCTTCAGCTTCTTGTTCGAAATTTTCTGAGAATTTTCTTCCGGATTGTTGTACTTTAGCTTGTTGTAAACGCCTCTTTAGGTTCATGGTCAGGATTAAAGAAAGTTTCTTTATATCTGTTCCTGGTCATAAACAAGAAAAAGAAGACACGAAAGAAGAAAAATGGGAGCTCTATGTTCAAGAACAGAGGACTCCCTGTGAGATGTGAAGAAGAAAGAAAAGAAGAATGAAGATAGAGAAGAAAGAAGAAGAATTCGAAAAGAGAGAGGGATAGAAATTCAAAAATTAGAAGTAAAAGGAGAAAATATTTTTATTTTTATTTTTATTTATTAATTAAATTTGAAAATAAAATTATAACTAAAAAGATTTGAAAATTAAATGATGAATTTTCGAAAAAGAAGAGAGAGAAATAGAGAAGATATTTTCGAAAATTAGAAGAGAGAAGAATTTGTTTGGAAGTTTTGAAAAAGAAGAAAGAGAAAACAAGTAACTAATTAAGAAAGGTTTAAAAACAAGATAAGATAGAAGATTAGAAAATATTTGAATTTATAATTTAGAATTAGAAAAGATAAGATAGAAGTTGAAAAAATTTGAAAAATATTTGAATTTAAAATTTCAAATTAGAAAAGATAAGATAAGAATTTGAAAAGATTTGAAAAAGATAAGATTTGAAATTTGATTTTTGAAAAAGATTTGATTTTGAAATTTGAATTTTGAAAATTTAAATTTTAAATTTTGAAATTGCATTTTAAAATTTGAATTTGAAATAAGATAAGATAAGATTTTTGAATTTTTAAAAAAAGATAGAAAGATAAGATAGTAATTTGAAATTTAAAACTAAGATAAGATAAGATAAGATAAGATAGTAATTTTGAAATTAAAATTTGAAATCTTTTTGATATTTTCGAAAATTAAGATAAAAAAGATAGCAAATATATTTTTTTGATTTTTTGAATTAATGAAGAAAGAGAAAAACAACCAAAAGATACAAAACTTAAAATTTTTAGATCTAAAACAATAAGTTTTTAAAAATTTCAAAGAAAAACACAAAGAAACACCAAACTTAAAAATTTTAAGATCAAAACAAGAAGAAAAACAAGAACACTTTGAAGATAAAGAAAGAACACCAAAAACAAAATTTAAGGAATTCAAAGAAAATAAGAACATGCAAAGGACACCAAACTTAAAAATTTTGAAAACCAAAGACACAAATTTCAAAAATTTCAAAAGAAAAATACAAGAAGACACCAAACTTAAAGATTGATATAAGATTCAAACAGAAAACACTATTTTTGAAATTTTTTTTTGAAAAAGAGTCAAGAAATTCGAAAAAGACTCAAACAAGAACGAGAATAAAGACTCAAACAAAAGATCATGATTAATAAAGAAAACAAAAGGTTTTTGAATTTTTTTCTCGAAAAAGAAGAAGAAAATAAAAGACTCAAACACAATTAAAAAAATACCTAATCTAAGCAACAAGACAATCCGTTAGTTGTCCAAACTCGAACAATCCCCGGCAACGGCGCTAAAAACTTGGTGCGTAGAATTACACTTCGCACAACTGAACCAGCAAGTGCACTGGGTCGTCCAAGTAATACCTGAGTGAGTCAGGGCCGATCCCACGAGGATTGTGATTTGAAGCAAGCTATGGTTATCTTGTAGATCTTAGTCAGGCGGATAGAAAAGTTGGTTGGTTGTTTAAAGTGCATAAAAGTAAAATAAAGAAAAATTTACTCAGTTGATGGTGAAAGCAATGATAAGAAGAGGGTTAAGGCTTCGGAGATGCTTTATTCTTCTGGATCAATTTGGTTTTACTGTCTCCTCCAACTATGAATGATTTTTTCTATGGCAGGCTATATGTGATCAACGCCTTTCTTGAGAGGTCGCCAATGCTCCTCCAGATCTGAACCCCAGGGTTAGTGCGAATCCAGTCTGATTGAGGGTGAAGCTCCTGCAGTCTATTCTCCTTAGTGATTATACTCAAAATGCCACAGACAAGGTCGAATCTTTCAGATCAGAGAATGCTGCGCCTTTGGTTCTAGCCTTTACCACAAAGACCCTAATCTCCCCGTACCTCGGCTGAACTGGTGTCTCGAGAAGTCCCCAACGAAGTCGTGGATTAGCCATCTAAGAGATGTATAATCAAGCTAGTGGTTCATCATTGTCCGATGAAAGACTCACTCTGAACCCATGTAGAATGAGATAACCTTATGCCAGTTCAACTCATTTAAAAGGATGAATAACGAAGATACATCTTAGAATAGATAATCAAACACGGATTGAAGATAAAACAGTAATACTTTATTAATCGATAAAACTCAGCAGAGCTCCTCCACTCAACCTAGGAGGTTTAGAGACTCATACTGATAGAAAATATAATGAAAACGAGTAAATTATTCGATCTGCTCTAAAAGTATAAAAGTTCTCAAATAAATACTAGGCTAATGACTAAGGATTACATAAGAGGGGTAAAACAGTATTTTAGTGCGAAAATTCACTTTCGGAGCCCACATGGTGAGTTTTGGGCTAAGCTTTGAGTGTCTCCATGAGCTAGGGCGGCTTTTTGGCGTTGAACTCCTGCTTGGGGGGTCCTTTTTGGGCGTTGGAACGCTGGCTACTCCCTTGTGGGCGTTGGACACCAGAATAGGGCAGATGGCTGGCTTTGAACACTAGTTTTGGGACTTCGATTCTGAGTCAAAGTATAAACTATTATACATTACTAAAAAGCCCTGGATGTTAGCTTTTCAAAGCCATTGAGAACGCTCCATTTGGACTTTGGTAGCTCCAGAAAAGATCTTTTGAGTGCAAGGAGGTCAGATCTTGACAGCATCTGCAGTGCTTTCTCTGCCTCTGAATCAGACTTTTGCTCCAGCTCCTCAATTTCAGCCAGAAAATATCTGAAATTGAATAAAAAACACACAAACTCAAAGTAGAATCCAAAAATGTGAATTTTGCACTAAAACCTATGAAAATTTAATAAAACTTAAACAAACATACTAAAAACTATATAAAAATGATGGCAAAAAGTGTATAAAATATTTGCTCATCACCAGGCTCGGCGTTTAGCGCCCCACGAGGCAATGAGCTCACACACGTTACGAGGCACCTGGCAGTAAATACCCAGGTCCGCGTTTAGCACCAGCTTGACAGAATGGCTGGACGCAATTCAAAGCACTTGGGTCCAAATTCTTCTCTTTTCTTCAGCAGAGACTCTATCAAACTGATCCAAACTTCACTTGAAATAATCAAAACAACGGAACGACTCAAAGTAGTATCCAAATAGGCTTCAAACACTAAAATCTCAATAAAACTTAATAAATTCATATCTAAAATAATAAGAAAATAAGGAAAAGATGCTCACGCATCACAACACCAAACTTGAATTGTTTCTTGTCCTCAAGCAACTAAAAAATAATATAGGAGTGAGAAGTGAATTTGCCTAACACTCGAGTTTTCAATTAAGCTTTTGTCTATTCACTAAGTGGGGTTAATGACACTATGTTCCTGAACAGTTTCGGCATCTCACTATCCTTTGAAGTTCAGACTAGTTAATATCTCTCAAAACTAGAACTCGGATAATATTATGGATTCTCTTCCTTTTTAACCTCTGATAAATCCTTGAACACAACTTTTTCTTATCTTTTCTTTAGTACTTTGCACCTTGAGATTAGCCATGACTTCTAAATATTTTCTCTCTAGCTTAACTTGACACAAAAACACCACAAGCACTTAACTGGGGAACTCTTAGCTTTGAGTTCTGATTTTTCTTTTTATTTTTCCTAGTCAGTGGCGCTCAGAGCCTTTGGCATACTCTTTATTTGCACTTGGTCTTGACTCTTAGTGCTCTGTCTTAAGAATTCCTTGACACTTTCACACCACAAGCATATGGCTAGGAAAACAACTCTTTGAGCTTTTAATCACATTTGACCTTCCTAGCCATGGATACTTAGAACCTTGAACTTTGATTTTTATATTCCTT
Source organism: Arachis ipaensis (assembly GCF_000816755.2). Classification (NCBI taxonomy): domain Eukaryota; kingdom Viridiplantae; phylum Streptophyta; class Magnoliopsida; order Fabales; family Fabaceae; genus Arachis; species Arachis ipaensis. The sequence continues at coordinate 129,277,515 of NC_029789.2, forward strand.
TTCTCTTTGCTATCTATTTTGCTTTAAGGATCAATTTCTTGTTTAATTTAGAGAATCCATAATACTTCTCTAAATTTCCGTGCCTCAAGATTCAACACTCTTAACTTCAAGATCAATTATGCACTATTCTTTTCATACATTCAGAATCACAGATAAATACCACCACAACAAGATAAATAACACAACTCAGAATATATAACTAAAATTTCATGCATTATACTACTTCTTTTCTTTTTCTTTAGATTTTTCAAGCTTAGTGAGAAATACATGAGACAACTTTTCAAAATAAGCAGAAAATACCAAACTAATCAACTAAACTAGAGAAACTTAAAATACTACAAATCATGCAAAGGATTTAAATACAAAAGAGGAAATAAGACATAATAACTGAAAAATAGAAAATAGGGAAAACAACAATTAAAGAAACTCAACCACCTCAGTCCTGGTGGCTGCTCCCTCTTGGGAATCCTCTGTAAGCTCCAAAATCCTACCTCAGCTGCTCCATTTCCTACTTCTAACTTTGCTGCTCTCCACTAGCTGCTGAAGAAGGGCAGAGTAGCCCTCATAGTCTATTCTCAGCTGATCAACGGATGATGCTAGATGCTCAATGGATGATGTTAGCTGGTCCCAATAATCCTGAGGAGGAAAATAATGTCCCTGGGGTATCTCCGGCTGGTGTGGATGGGGTGATGGAGGAGCTGGCTCTTGAGATAGCGCTCGAGCATACTTCTTAGCATACTCCATACTTCTTCTAGTGATCGGTCGCTTGATGTCAATGGGGTATCGCGATCAATGCAGACTCGAGCGGCATCACACAGGTGAAAAATAAGATGAGAAAAGGCCAGTCTGGCAGAAGTGGAGGCCTTCGCTGCAATGTTGTACAACTCCTGAGGGATCACACGATACACCTCCACCTCATTACCGAGCATGATGCAGTGAATCATCACTGCTCGGTCAATGGTAACCTCGGACCGGTTACTAGTAGGAATGATAGAGTGCTGAATAAACTCCAACCACCCCCTAACAATTGGCCTTGGATCATGCCTCCCCAACTGGTATGGTTGCCCCTTGGAGTCACGCTCCACTGTGCTCCGGGGAGGCATATGTCAACAAGGACTTGGTCCAGTCTCTGATTGTTGTTGTCCCTCCTAGTGTAAGAGTGAGGGTCTTCTCTGGTTGGAGGTAACTGAAGCACCTCCCTCACTCTATCTGGACGAAACTCTAAGATCCTCCCACGAACCATAGTGCTCCAATTCTTTGGGTCGAGGTTCACGCCCTTGACATGCTTGTAAGTCACCAAAGAATTGGCGTAGAACTCCCGGACCATCAAAAGGCCTACTACCATCACGGGGTTGCACAGAATCTCCCAACCCCTCCTCTGAATCTGCTCCCTGATCTCCGGATACTCATCCAGCTGTAAATCAAATCCCACTTCCGGGATCACTTTCTTTTTGCTTGTGATCTCGTGAAAGTAATCCTCATGCGTCTTGGAGCTGAACTGGTTGTTGTCTAAGGGACCGGTTGTGGGAGCCTTCTCCTTCCTCTTCCTAGAGGAGGACTCGCCAGTTAAGTTCCATATGGATGATTCACAGAAAGAAGAAAAGTGAAGTGCCCCAACACCAAACTTAGAAAATTTTCTCGTCCTTGAGCAAAGAAAAAGAAAAAATAGAAGGAAAAAAATATATGGTGAAGAGGGAAAATAAAGAAAATAAGAACAGAGGAGATAGGTAAAGGAAGGGAATAAGAAATAAAAGAGAAAGAATATGGGTGTGTGGTCAAGGGTTGTGGGTGAAAAGAGAAGAAGGATTGGAGATGGAATTGTAAAAGAAGGGAAGATGGGTTTATATGTTGTGGTGAAAAGTGAAAAGAAGGGGTGTGGTTTATACAGAAAAGGAAAAAGGAGGGGTCCGGTGTTTATGGAAAGGGTGGGGGGTTGGGTAAATTAAAGGGGAGTAAATGGGTTGGGGGTAGGTGGGTATAGGGAATTGAATGAAAGGAATGAGGAAGGGAAAGAAATAAAGAGGGAGAGAAAGAAGGGGGTAACAGTCAAAACAGGGGGTGGGATAGTGGGGAGGGGTAAAAGTGATTGGGTGTAATGTGTTAAGTGGGTGGGACCCACGAAATCTCCCTTTTCAGAATTCAAACTTCCCTTTCGTGTTGACCGTTTTGACGCTACTGGCACTAAACGCCAGCCTCGGCATTTAGCGCCGTAGCGTTTTCTCTCTCCTTTTTTTAATTTAAGGGACGAGAGCCGGCGCTAAACGCCCAGGTTCGTATTTAGCGCTGGCCAAACAGAAAGCTTCTTGAAAATTGTGCTATCTTGGGCGCTAAATGCCGCTCTTGGCGTTTAGTGCCAAGCAAATAGGGTGCTTTTTGAGAATTGTGCCATCCTGGGTGCTAAACGCCGCTCTTGGCGTTTAGTGCCAAGCAAACAGAAGCTTCTTCTTAGAATTTGGGCGTGCTGGCGCTAAACGTCCAAGTCCGCATTTAGTGCCAGTGTCGACGTAAAAGCTCCTCAAAATGTGTGCCATTTCTGGCGCTAAATGCCCAGCTTGGCATTTAGCGCTACCCAAACAAAAAGCTTTTTGAACTTTGTGCCCTTCCTGGTGCTAAACACCCAGCCTGGCGTTTAGTGTCAGAACACCTGCATAAATTCCTCTCTAGGGTGTTCTGTTCTTCCTTCAGATTCCTCTTGTTCCTATTTCAAACACTTTATATGACCACAAACATAAATAAACCAAGGAAAACAATGAATAAAATTCATAAATAAATGAAAATAAAATGAACACAAAATCAAAGGATACTAAGGGTTGGGTTGCCTCCCAACAAGCGCTTCTTTAATGTCAATAGCTTGACGGTTGATTGTTGTTAAGGTGGAGGTTGATCATAGTGCTTCAACTCCTCCCCTCTCACTATAAATCTTCTCCCTGTTTTCTCATGAAGTAGCTCAATGTGCTCAAGAGAAAGGATTTTATTCACCGTATGAGGCAATACTGGATTGTGAGCTAATACCACTTTCAACCCTAGGGAGAAATCTTCAGTGAGGATCTTTTTGTTTATCCATCCTCTGGGTAATTTCTTTTTGGGAACTTCCTCCTTGGTGGATGCACACCCAACACCAAACTTAGGTTTGATGTCAAGGGAAATTGTATTAATTTCTACCAAAGGAGGCTTGAGCTGGAAATCCTGTTGTGCATTATCAGGTGGTTCTTGAAGATTTGGATTAATAAGCTCAGTTTGCATGTACTTCTCCTCTCCACCTGATAAATGCATATTTCTGAAGACATAAAATGCCAATTTCTTATTAAGCACTCTGAGTACTAATTTTCCCTCTTCTACATCAATGAGAGCTCTCCCAATGGCTAGAAATGGTCTTCCTAGGATTATAGAGGCCTTTTCATCCTCTCCCATGTCAAGAATTACAAAATCTGCTGGGAGGAAGAACTTTCCCACTTTGACCAAGATATTCTCTACTATTCCATATGTATGTTTCAGAGATTTATCTAGCATTTGTAATGCTATCCTTGTTGGTTGTGCCTCTTTGATTTGTAACTTTTTCATCACAGAAAGGGCATTAGATTGATGCTTGTGCCTAGATCACACAAGACTTTCTCAAAGGTTGTGCTCCCAATGGTGCATAGAATCTGAAAGCTCCCTGGATCTGGCATCTTCCTTGGCAAGTTACTCTGAATTATAGCACTACATTCTTGGTCAGGACCACTGTTTCATCCTCCTTTAAAGCCTTCTTCTTGGAAAGTAAATCCTTCATGAACTTGACATAGAGAGGCATTTGCTTCAAAACCTCAGCAAAAGAAATATTAATTTGCAACTTTCTAAAGACTTCCAAGAACCTTGAGAACTGCTTGTCCTTGGTCTCCTTTTGAATCCTTTGAGGATATGGCATCTTTGGCTTGTACTCAGGTGCCTTAGGCAACGCCGAGTATTTCTCAAGATCAACTGAAAAGGGGTTGTCCGGGTGTCTAAAGGGGGCGTGCTCCTCTTTACTCTACACCTCCTCTGGAGCTTCTTTTTCAACCAGCTTCTCAGTGACTTGAGCTTCCATACTTGCCACTTGTCTACTTACCACGGTGATGGCCTTGCACTCCTCTCTTGAATTTGGAATTGTGTTACTAGGGAGGGTAGTGGTGGACCTCTGATCGATCTCAGCAACTGTTGTGGCTATTTGACCCATCTGAACCTCCAAGTTTTTGAGTGAAGCTCTGGTTTCTTGCATAAAACTATGTTGATTCTTGGAGAGCTCTGCAATAATAGACGCCAAGTCAGGAGCATTCTGAGGCTGAGAAGGTGCTTGTTATGGTTGAGAGGGCTGAAACTGATGGTTGTTGAAATTATTCTGATCGAAAATCCCCTGAGAAGTATTGAAATTCTGCTGCCTCTGAGGTTGATTTCTCCACCCAAAGTTTAGGTGATTTTCCACCCTTGATTGAAGGTCTTAGAATAAGGGTCATTATTGGGATTTCTAGAGAAGTCTCCTATATAATTAACCTGTTCAGGAGTGAATTGAGCATAGTCATAATTCTCACCTTGGATGAAACCACCACTCACGTCATAAGAGGTATCCCGAGTATTAACAACTGAAACATGCATTCCACTCAAATGCTGAGTAATGGCATTGATTTGTTGAGACATGGCCTTGTTCTGAGCAAGAATCGCATGCAAAGCATCTAATTTTATGACTCCTTTCTTTACAGAGGTCCTCTCAGAAGAATATAAGTATTTATTATTAGTAACCATTTCAATCAACTCTGTAGCCTCTTCAGGAGGTCTTTTTCATGTGAAGTGACCCACCTGCAAAATTATCCAGATACATTGTGGCGGTCTCAGAGACTCCATCATAAAATATCTGTAACTGAATCCAATCTGAAAACATGTTTGGAGGACATTTCCTGAGCATCAAATTGTATCTCACCCAAGCTTCATAGAGAGACTCACCATCTCTCTGCTAGTATGGGAATTCGATATTCCCACAACTTAATCGGCAAGTGCACTGGGTCATCCAAGTAATACCTCAGGTGAGCGAGAGTCGATCCCACGAAGATTGTCAGACTGAGCAACAATGGCTATCCAGTTGGACTTAGTTAGGTGAATCAAAAAGGGATTTTGATAGTTGAATAACGCATAAAACAATAAACAAGTGAATAAAGAAAGCAATTAAGAGTTTGGTGTAAATCAGTAAGAGAAAACAGTTAGGGCTTCGAAGATGTTTATCTTTCCGGACTAAAAGTTCTTACCAACTATTTTAACAATGTATGATTCATTCCATGGCAAATTGTAAATGTCTAAAACCTAATCTCTTAGTGATTTAGCCTCCTCTAACCTTTATTAACCGCCACTCTTGTGGTCACTTAATTCTGATTAGAGGGTTAAGTTCAAAAACTAGTTTATGGCCACAAAAACCCTAATTACCTAAAGTTAACAGGATTATATGTCACATATCCCGATTAGTTCATGTAATTAGAAATTTAGGAGGAATTTATTTTCAAGCTGTAGTTCAAGCGAGATACATCTCTCGAAAATCACAAGAACTCATGTAGAATAAGAGTCATACTCTTGTTCCACCCAGATTCATAAGATTAAGAACGAAAATAATCCTTAGAATTGAATCAAGACATTAATTAAAATAGAAGAATAATAGTTCTAATCCATAGAAATAAACAGAGCTCTTAACCTTAACCAGGAGGTTTAGTTGCTCATAACATACAGAGAAACTAGGGTTCTGAAAAACGTGCAGAAGGAAGAAAATCTAAATCACAAGAGATCTTTTCCTATTTATACTAACCTAATTTGAAACGAAAATAAAATAAAATAAAATAATAAATCCTAAAACTAAAAGATATTGTTTGTAAATAAAAATTACAAAAAAAAAAAAAATAAAACTAATAAATGTTAAATCCACTTGAGAAACCTAAAGAGAGAGTGAATTCGGGCTGCTGCTGCCGTTAAACACCATTTTGGGCGTTTAACGCCCTAAGGGGAGTTGCAACGTTTCTGGTCCTGATCCCTTGTTGGTGCTAAACGTCAGTTGGGCATTTAACACCCAGGGTGGGTGCTACCGACTTTCTCCTTTTTAGCTCCAAACTCCGCCAAATTGCTCCGAATTTTACCTGAAATCATAAAAAAATACCAAAACAACTCAAAGTAGCATCTAAATGGGATTTTTGCACTAAAATCAAATAAAACTAAATAAAATCTAACTAAAAACAACTAGAAAATGCTAAGAAAAAGGGTACAAAATGCTCACACATCATCTGCCTGAAATTTTGAATATCAGCCCTCAGCTTAGTCAGCTTCTGTGGTGAGAAGAACTTGGTCAAAAACTGGTTGACCACTTTATCCCAAGTATCCAAACTCTCCTTGGGCTGTGTGTCGAGCCACTGCTTTGCTCTATCCCGTATAGCAAACAAAAAGAAAAGAAACTTGTAGACATCAGAATTAACTCTATTTGTCTTCACAGCGTCACAAATCTGCAGGAAATTTGAGATGAACAAGTTTGGATCTTCCTGCAGGAGTCCATGAAACTGGCAATTTTGTTGCACCAGAGAAATCAACTAAGGATTTAGGTCAAAGTTATTAGTAGCCACAGGAGGTACAACAATGTTATTCCCATAGAAATCAGGGCTCGGTGCAGTGAATGAGGCAAGTGTCCTCCTAGGTTGCTCAGGCCTATTAGGAGGATTAAGAGCATTGGGATTAGCAAGATTGTTGTTGTTGGGATCCATAGTGAACTCTTCAACTTCCTTATCAAAATTATCCTTGAGATTTTCACCGGCTTTGTAAGCTCTAGACTGTTGTAAATGCCTTCTCAAGATTGAAGTCTAGAAGAGGTTTTTTGTTCCTGTTCCTGCTCATAAACAAACAGAAAATAAGAAAAAGCGGGAATCTCTACGTTGGAGTGAAGAGAATTCCTAGTGAGGTAACCTTAGTAAATGAAATAAAACAAAATAAGCTAAATAAATAACACCAAAATTTTCAAAAACTACTAAGAAAAATAAGCCATAAATTTTGAAAGTAACGAGGAAAAAAATAAATAAGAAAAATAAAATAAAGAAACTACGGGGACACCAAACTTAATTTTTAAAATTAGGAAAAGATTTTAAATAAATTAAAGCTAAATTTTTTGAAAATTCAAGGAATAAAATTAAACAAAATTAAAGCAAAAACATCTAATCTAAGCAATCAAATAACAAGTAGTTGTCAATCACAGTCAATTCCCGACAACGCTGCCAAAAATTTGGTGCAGAATTTACAATCCACAAACTAACCAGCAAATGCAAGGGGTCATACCAAGTAATACCTCAGGTGAGTGAGGGTCGATCCCACGAGAATTAATGGATCAAGCAAGAACAATTCAATGAATAACTTAGTCATACAGGTAGAAAATGGTGTTTTGGAGTTCAAAAAGCGTTAAACAGTAATTTAGGAATTTAGAAAGCAAACGGTGAACTTGATGTGAAAAGTATGTGAGAAAACAGTTAAGGTTTTAGAGATGTTTATTTTCTGGATTTATATTTCTTACCAACTATTTTAATCATGCAAGATTCAATTCATGGCAAACTGTAATTGACTAAACCCTAATTCCTTAGTGATTTAGTCTCCTCTAAGCTAATCAACCGCCAATTCCTTGGTAACTTGATATAGATTAAAGGGTTAGGTTCAATTCTACTTTATTAGCCACAAAAACCCTAATTACCCAAATATAAGAGGATTATATGTCACGTATCCCATTAAGTCTAGGCGATTAGTGATTTAGGAGGAATTTAATTTCAAGCTAGTATTCATGTGAGATAACTTTTTCAAGAATCAACAAGAATTCATGTAGAACAAGAATTATTTTCCAATACACTGAAATTCATAAGATGAAGAATGAAATTATTCTTTGAAATTTTAATCAATACATGAGTTAAAATAGAATGACAATAGTATTAGTCCATAGAATAAATAGAGCTCCTAAATTTAACAAGGAGGTTTAGTTGCTCATGACTCAGGGAAAAGCTAGAGTTTCAAAAGTGTGTAGAAACTAGAATTGAGGGAAAAGAGAGGAAGAAGAGCCCGAAGGGCTGAATCTTTTCTCTTTTATATCTAACCTAATTTGATTTGAAAATAAAATAAAATAATAAATTTTAGGCCTAAAAGATTGTGTTTGTAAATAATAATAACCAAAACAAAATAAAAAATAATAATTAAAACCCAAATCTAACTAATGAAGCCCCTTTGGTTGTAGTTGGATCCCGCTATTGGCGCTAAATGCTAGAATCGGCGTTTAGCGCCCCAGGTGGCAGAAAGCTTCCGAACATTGCTGTCTTCCTAGTGCTAAACGCTAGGCTCAACGTTTAGCGCCCCACGAGGCAGTGAGCTCACACACGTTACGAGGCACCTGTCGCTAAATGCCCAGGTCTGCATTTAGCGCCAGCTTGACAGAATAGCTGCACGCAATTCAAAGCACTTGAGCGATAAACGCCAGATGCGGCGTTTAGTGCCAGCTCAACAGAATCTAAATTCTTCTCTTTTCTTCAGCACAGACTCTGTCAAATTTATCCAAACTTCACCTGAAATAATCAAAAGAATGGAACGACTCAAAGTAGCATCCAAATAGACTTCAAACACTAAAATCTCAATAAAATTCAATAAATTCTTATCTAAAATAATAAGAAAATAAGAAAAAGATGTTCACGCATCAATTGATCCTTTGATATATATTGAATGTTATGTGACTCACCAAGAATGGAACTTTTTATAAAATTTAAGGTGTGGAGTTGGATTTTCGGATTTATTTATATGTTGATGTTTGAATAAATTCATAAGACGAACGATAATCACTGCAATTAAAATCAGTTTTCTTTATACATATCCTTTTATGACAATTCTTAAAAGATAATCAGTTTTCTTAATTAATTATTTTGGCTGAAATAATTAATTAAGATACTTACAAAGTTTACAAGAAATGTGTCAAAAAAAAAGCTAAAAAAATGTATTCTGAATAATAAATTATAATTTAAAAATTTACTTTCATAGGTTAATCTCATGTAAGCTGTTCTTGGTGATTTCGAAATCTAATACCTATATGCAAGCTTCAGCAAGAACTCAAACCATTTTATCCCAGCAAGGCAATTACCAAATTTCTAGAAGTTTAAATAAAAAAAAATACTAACAACTATTTAAATGACTTGATATAATCCACTGGCATGCCAAAGTTACAAGAAGCGTAGAACTAAATATAAAATTGAAAAACAACAATTAATCTAAATGATCAATCTATATAGTATACATGCAGCTCAAAAAATTGTATTCATGGCAGCAAATTTGATCCATAAATTAAATGTAATAGCAATCCTAATAACTGATTTGGTAATCACCAGAAGAAATCAACAAAATGAAACTCATGATTTGAACATGCAAGCATCGAAACAAGCCCAAATAACAAAAACAAAATGAAATTCATTGTTTGAACAGAGAATGAACAGAGAATAATGTGAATGATGAAAACCTAACCTAATGTCACCGTTGAACAGGGGTCACATGTGGATGTCAGAGACGGTGATGGAGACGCGCCTATGCTGGTGGATCGGAGGCGGCGGACACAGGGTCACGGAGGCTTAGGACGTGAGAGACGGCGACGATACTGCTGTTGGAGGCGAAAATAGGGGGCGTTGTAATCGGGGTCACGGAGGCTAAGGACGGGATAGACGGTGATGGAGATGGAGATAGACGAAGGAGTGAGAGATAGAAGGGATGTGGCGGTGTTGGTGAGCAGTGGTGAACGGCGGTGGTGGAAGAGGTTCAGATCTGAAGGTTGAGAGTGAAGTGCTCTAAGTTAGAAGAATAGACAATAACTCGTGTTTTGGGAAGTGAAAACTGATGAAAAAGGAAAGAGTTTTTTTATTTTGTATTAATTTTAATAAACAAAAATACTTAACCATAATTAATCATATATGATTAAGATATATACGTATTCGTATTTGTATATAAATAATATTTAATATATTTTTAAAATACATTAAATTTTAATTTTTTTAAATCATTTAATTATTAATTGACTAGAATTAATGATATCACATGTCTATGTTGTATTGGTCTACAAAAATAAAATACAAATTTTATTATAAATGTTAGGGTATGAGAACAATCACCTACACAAATTTGTATTCAAATTTTATGTTTTCGTAGTGTTTAGGGACAAATATGGGATGCACCATATATATGTACTCAACTTACATGTTAACTAAGCATTGAATATCAATTTATAGTGTTCATGATAATAGAGTTGAAGATTTACATTCAACATAGTATATTTTTTATTGTAGTTACTTCCTTTTATTTTAGGAAAAAAATTTTTATACTAGCATTTTTCAACTTTGCTTACTCATAGTAAGTACAATGTTATTATAATTTATAAACAGCTACTTGAGAATGACAAACCCACAATAAAATGTTATGGACTTTCTAAAAGTTTGTGAAATTTGAGATTCTTGATCTGAATCAAACACATTTTATCTGCAGCCGAGACCTTGGATCAATGACAGCATCACCTGTTTTGCTGGGAGCTGCACCCAGGTTCAAATTTTTAGTTAAAAATATAGAATCTATGTTAGTAGTAATAGTATTAGTGTGTGTGAGTGAGTATGTTGTGTAATGTATAAGACCAAAAAACAAAAAAAAGACACATTTTATCCAAAGTATTATCATTCTTGAGTAAGCATTGCAGTATTCTAAAAATGTAACTCTAAAATTGATTGCAGGAAATTAAACATAAAGAAGAATCTCCACTTCTTGACAAAATTGTGTTTAATAAGGCAGGTATAATGCATAAGTTTAATTTTAGTTTCGCAACCATGAGAATAAATATGAACGGTAAATTATTATATTCAAGCAGTGTTTCTAGAATTAGTTTCTCGAAATTTCTTCCATTGGCAATTATTTTTGCCTTCTTTGTTTTCGCATTGCTATTAATAAAAATGTGAGAAGAAAAATATTGAAGGTTAAGAAGTGAACTAAGTATTATTATTTTGAGGAGATCAGATAGAAAGCTCAATTCTTAAGTATTGGTTGGTGGTTCTCTCTGTTTTAACCATTTAGGCATTTTGGTGATATTGGTGCAATTATGAATTGTGATGATATTTTTGTATCAACCATTTTTACACAGACCAAAGTAATAAATTGGTCATTTAATGATGGTTTAAAATGTAAGGTTTGTTTTATAAATGTACTAGGGAATTAAATATGATATAAGAAAGTATTTTAGAACATATGATTATTATTCTCATGGTACTCTCAATATTATTAAAATCTTCTGTACGAAATCCCATTTTATTTGATATAATTTTATATTTATTCACTAATTTTGTCATGTTTTTCGCTATTCATCTAGTTCATTCAGGAGTAATTATTCTCTCATGATATGGCTAAAAAGATTCATGATTTTTTTATATTCTTTGTACGTTCATAAATGAAAATGTATCGTAGATGCTTCGTTTTTATTTTTTTACTTTTTTGTTAATTTGATTTTTGGTGTATCTTTCAACAGTAAATAAGATTTTTGAATTTTAATTTTTTAAATATAATTTTTTTTTGGTATTTGGGCAAGTTCGTCGGACCCCGACGAACTCTTTAAAAACTAGCAAGTTCGCCGTGCCCTCCCCAAACTCCCCTTTAAAATTTTTAAAATACATGTTTTTACTTTTTTGTTAATTTGATTTTTACTTTTTTTTTTAATTTGATTTTTGGATGCAGTTAGTGTTTAATATAAATGAGATTTTGCAAGAGCAAGAGATTGTATAGAAATTTTTTTTTTCTAACAAAGAGCAAAGAAAGCTCAACACACTAAAATGGAGCGACTCAAAGAAATAAAACACATAAAATAAAGCAAAAGGAACACAAAAATAATCAATTTATTGTCATCATCTCCAGCATTCCCATCAACAACCAAATAAATCATCCCACATGGTCCACACCATTTCTTGTAGTTCGAAAAACTTTCTCATTTTAACGTTTTGGACGCAACTCTCTTTATTCTTGAAAATTTGCGTTTCAACCAGATATTTCACATTACTGCAAAAAAATCAATCAACCGTTTTTTCTGCTCATGTTTTTTGTCAGACACTCATGTCTAACTCTCAAACAGTTCTTTGATCATACCCGGAACAACCTAAGTACTACCAAAGTAATTTCAACCACAAGCACCACACCTGTCAGGTAAACTTACAGCAAAAAAATAAATGAACAAATTCTACATTTTTTTACACAGAATATTATCACTTTTATGAATGACTCTTAATCTACTTAATCTCTCTTTAGTATTCACCTTTTTCACTAAAACAAATCAAACAAAAAACTCAATTCTTGACGGCACCAACCTTCTTCAAATTATACTAGTAAAGCTATAATTTGTGACTTCTTCTTCTGCAATACCTGCATAAGGAAATTAATAAAAAAAATATTTTTTTTATCAAATTTTCACACCACTCTATCCTCTCTACCAATTGATAATTTAATTGACCTTAACATTTTATGGAGTTAGTTGACAAGTGCCAATTCCCATTAAAATAACTCTCTCCTCTAATAAAAATTTCATATTCACTCTAAAATTTATAAAATATATTAGTACATTATTGCTATATTAAGTTAATTATTGATACAAGTGTTGATCGTTTAATTTAAATCTAATCATTATTAGAATTGAACACCATATTTTTTGTGTTTATTTTTATTATGGTAGTTTCATTTTATTTGAATCTTTATGGTGTATGAATGCTATAATTATTATTTTTTTTAAATAACAAATTACTTCATGTGTTATGTAGCTACTTTATATGTTTCTACTATGTGTGCGTGTGTGTGCGCACTAAGTAATATGGCTTATGTATGTACTAAGTAATAAAGCTTATGTCTTATAAATGATTATATTAAAAAAATTATATTTTCTTTCAATCTAATGTTAAATCCTAGTTCCCAATTGAAAGTTGAAAATTAATGCATAAATTTTGTAATAAGATCTAATTGTGATATCTTTTATGATTTGAAAATATTTAGTAACCAAAGAAAATCAGCTAAAAACAGCTATAACTTGCTTTATTTAGCATTCATTAATTATTGCGACAATTAATGAATATTAAATAAGGTAAATTCTGGCTTTTTTTTGTCTCCCTAACATTACCGTATACAAATATTCTCCACATACAAGTGATTTGTCCATACAAGTCCATACAAGTTATTTTAACTTAATTCAGCTCATGCGCCTCTTAATATAACTAATTTTTCAATTTACACGCGAATATATAACTTCTTTTTTTTAGAGGATTTCGTTTTCTTTTTCGAATTTCGTCAACGTTTTCTGCGTTCTCTACATTTTTTCTTCCTTTGTTTTTGTGCATTCTCTCTGTGTTCTCTTTCGTCATTTTCATGTGTTCTCTCTGCGTTCTCCTTCTTTGTTTTTCTCGATTTCATTTGTTATCTGCCTTCATTTTTTAAATCAAGCTCTGAAATTATTTTAAAGATAATGAATGATTCAAGCTCAGATTGTCAACTGAGCCAGCGTGAAGTGGATTATTATTTTGAATCCAATGAAGTGCCTGAGGTGTGGTTCAATTCTAGTTAATGTTTTCCTTAGTAGTTTATGATTATGTAGGTGAATAATGTTGTGAACCTTGGTTGTGAAAATTTTTGTTCATTGTTGATTGTTGAATTGAATGTAATGTAGTAGTTCTGATAAATCTGTTCCATTTTAAATCAGATTTTTCGGTGTAAATCAGAAATATTTTGGTGTATTAGGGTAACTTTTCGGTGTATCTACAGATTCTGACTTTTTCAATTGAACGGGGGTAAATTGTATTGTTGTTTTGAATCGAATCAAGTAGTGAGGTGTGATTTGAATCTAGATAATATAGTTTGTTTGTAGTTTATGATTTTATAGTTTTTGTTTGATGATGAGTTCTGAATTTGATTTTATTATTCTTGATGATGCACTTTGCTGTATGATAGATTTTAACACGGTGTATTGTGTACTATTTTCGGTGTATTTTGTAGCTTTTTTGCTATATTGATGAGCAGCTTGTTTCGAAAGTTGGGATGACTTTTAACAAGCTTGAAGATGCTATAAATTCGAGAAAGATTATTCGAAAGTTGCTGGTTTTTCTACAAGAATTCAGAGCACAAACAAGAAGGAAAATGAAATTAAGAACCAATTGATTACATGTAGCAAAGAGAAAAATGAAAATCGAAAATATCTCCAACCGAGAAGAAAAATCCTTCAGCCGGATTAAATTGTCCTGTAAGAAGTTATATACACATACTGAAGGACATTGGTGTTTGGATAATTTCGAAGGCCGTGTTGCATCATTCACATCCCTGCTGTCCAAATCAAGTAGAGATGCTTAAACAGCACAGGATGGTGGCCTTATCCCTCTTGTACGTGGTTGTGGTGTGATGTGGGGATGATGATTTGTTTCGCCCACAGTGAGGACGGTGGCTTATTTCCACTCACAGAATAACGAGATTGATTATTCAATAAAGGAATGGGGTTGGGATTGGTTAAGATTATGATTTTCATAAATTTGGTGATGATAGCGAGTTTGTGATTGATAATGATTATTGATTGGCAAGGTCATGGGTTTTGTCCCGCTTGCGTTATTGATATTGTGGGGATGGTGATTCGTCCCACCCACGGTGAGGAGAGTGGCTTTGCCCACTCACGAATAGACAAGTTGAGGATAAAAAATTCTCTCTCTTGTTGTGGTGTGGATGTGAGGAAGGTAGAAAGACACTCTCTTTCGTATTGTTTTTCTACATTTTTCTCTGATTGCAAGGTGGAAAGGCACACTCCTTCAAATGTGAAAAGACACACTCCTTCCTAATTCCTCGCGAAGAAGGTAGAAAGACACTCTCCTTCATTTATATTCCTCCTGGGGATGCTCAATAATGAGACAATGTCTGGGTTAGCTATCGGATGTGTCGGATTTTAACATTTTTAACCGACAAGTGAGCTCATGGCCAGTAGGACAGGTATGCAACATGTGCATTTGTTTGCTATTGTTTAAGTATAAATATTTGTTTTGATTTGTCTAACTGTATATTCCTATTTAATTGCTAATTGAAATACTTGCCATACTTGCTCTCTACTTGTGTTTGTCTTGTATTGCTATCTTTGTAATTGAAATTACTGAATTGAATATGATTAAGTGAAACTAATGAAACATTATTCATTTTGTATTTTCGTAAAAAATACATTTTCATTCTCTGAAGAAGATAACACCTTAGTGGAGTGCTGACCTGTCTTCAAGGAAGAGGCATGAAGGATGGGTTTTTGAAGGTGTTCTCCCTTTTGCATCCTCATTGGTGCTTCCTCACTCTAACTATTCACTCATTACATGTTTAATTCTATTTGTCTTTTCATCAGCTTTTGTTTGTATTTATTCTTTCATGCTTATTGGATCTTTATTGTTCTCTATTGCATTTATGACCTTCTGATCATTTATGGTCAAGATATGGTATTCTTTTTTGGAAAAAGCTCTACATCAATATAAAAATTACATAGATGGTATTCATATAACTTTCACTCCACGTCTCACATCTCTATTTGTTTTACACGCACCACTTATAATCTATATAACGAATCCTTATTTTGCTTTTTCAACGTTTCTCAACGTAAATCTTCTCATATAATGTAAACTTCTTTCGTGTTCTTCTTCAAGTTCTTCTTCTTCTTTAACCTAATTAAATTCGTTGTTCTCCTCTTTCGCGTTTTTCTTCTCTGCATTATGGATCTGGATTGATTCAACGCAATTAGCTTCGTCGTTCATCTTCTTCTTCGTTTTCTTCTTCTATCTGCACTTTTGACTTGAAACAATGAATGAATCAACTTCAAATCAGCTGAATGACTGCGATTTGGATGATTCTTTTGAAATGCATCAATTTGATGAGGTTTGGATTATTGAATTCTGAATCGAATTTAATGGAATGAAATTGCTAATTTTATTTGAAGTGAATTGAAAGGACTGAGGTGATCTACATCTGAATTGAATTCAAATCAATTGATAATATGTAACTGTGAGTAATTGTGAGTGTCATTAACTATGAGTAACTCCGAGTAAATTTGAGTAACTTTTCGGTTCAGTAAGTACTAAAGAGGTGGTTCATCACTTTCATATTTTCGGTTCGGTACGTAGAAAGCAGTCTAACAAAAATTAGACCAACATGTTTTGTTTTCTTCCCTAAGAACTATATAATTGTTTCACTGTAATTAAGATTTCGGTTCACCATGCAGACCAGCTGTGTTGTGGACGAAAAATTTGTCCCAAAGGTGGGAATAATTTTCAAGACCCTAGAAGAAGTTAGAAAGTTCTACAAACATTATTCCAAACTTGCTGGTTTTTCCACCAAAATAAGGAACACGACTCGGGATGGAAACAAGATTAAGAATCAACTAATTGTATGCTCTAGAGAGGGGAGGTGGAAATCAAAGATATCTCCGACTTTGAAGACAAACCCTTCAGCTGGGTTAAATTGTCCTGCCAGAATTTACGTACATATAATGAAGGATGTTAGTCTTTGGACAATTTCCAAAGTTGTTTTGAATCACTCACATCCTTATTGTCCAGACCAGGTTGAGATGCTCAAACAACACAGGGAGCTTAGCATTTTCGTGCGTCGCACCATTGAAACCCACGAGGAAGCTGGAATCAGACCGAGCAAAACCTACCAATCATTTGTGGCAGCAGCTGGCAGCCACCGTGAACTAGATTTTATAGAAAAAGACGTAAGAAATTACATCACAAGGGAAGTACAGAATATTTCAGAAAAAGACGATACCAAAGAATTTGGGAAGTACCTAGTAAGAATGAAAGAAAAGAACCAAAATTTCTTCTTTGAGCTCAACCTTGAAGGCGATCACTGCATTAAACATGCATTCTGGGCTGATGCAAGAAGCAGGGCTGCATTCAATTATTTTGGAGATGTGGTTTCATTTGATACCACATATAACACAAACAGGTATTCGGTTCCCTCAAAGATACTTTTGATGCTCAGTGGCTATACATATTTCGGTTCACCATAGTGTGCTTGTTATTTATGCATGTACAATTTGGTTTTAGGTTCTTTTGTTGGCGTGAATCACCACGGGCAGTCGACACTTCTTAGATGCGCGCTGATGAAAAATGAGGACATTCAATCATTCAAATGGCTATTTGAGTGTTGGCTACGTTGCATGGGAGGGAAGGCACCAAAAGGTATTCTTACCGATCAATGCGCATCGATTCAAAGGGGGAATTGAGCTATGCATGCCAACAACAATTCACCGCTGGTGTATCTGACACATCATGAAGAAGATCCCAAGCAAACTAAATGGCTACAAGGGACACATTGATATTGAACAAGAGATGAGCCATGTTGTTTGAAACTCGTACACAAAAGACAATTTTGACAGAAACTGGAACGATTTCCTCACAAAGTATGGTCTCGGAGGCAACAAGTGGCTTTCAGGTAATTGAGATTTCAATTCAAATAATTTTTATTCTTATATATTTTTTTTTTCAAAAGCATGCACTGTTTTCGGTTCACCGCAACTTACAAATTCGGTTCGGTTTGCAGAGCTGTACGAGGATCGGCATATATGGATTCCGATTTACTTGGATCACCACTTTTGAGCTGGGATGAGAAGCACACAAAGGAGCGAGAGTATGCATTCATTTTTCAACAAGTTCATCACACAGAATAGCTCCTTGAGACAATTTGTGAAGCAATACGACAATTGCCTCGCAAGCAGAGAACAAGTAGAGAGAGAATTTGATGCTGTAGATTTTCACACTGTGATACCGTGCACAACAAAATCAGCAATAGAGGCACAGTTTCAGTGTGTATATACCCATGAGAAGTTCAGGGAAGTTCAAGCTCAATTTAGAGGTAAAGTGAATTGTATCACAAGATCAATGCATTCAACCCTAAGTTTTACAACATATGAAGTCATAGAGCAGGTTTTCAACTCCACATTCAACAAGTTTATCGTCACCTATGACGCAGTATCACGAGATGTAAAGTGCCATTGCTTGCTGTTTGAGTTTAGGGGCATATTGTGCCGCCATTCCCTAAGCGTTCTAAGCTTTGAGCGAGTGGATAACGTGACACCTAAATACATATTGGAACGCTGGAGTAAGAACATAAAGAGGAGGCATACACACATCAAGAGCAGCCAAGATGAACCTGTACTGGAGCCAAGAAGTAAGAGATTTGACGAATTGGTGTCTCGGTCACACAATATATGTAAATTTGCATCCAAGTCTTAAGAGTTGACCGGAATTTTGCACCGAGCATTTGACAAGGTCATGGCGGAGATGGAAGAATATCAAGAGAGAAGGAAAGGAAAAAGTTTGTTAACCCACGAAGAAGCGACATTAAGCAATGTGAATGATCTTCAAAGCCCACCACGTATCAAAACAAGAGGTCGGCCCAAGAACAGACTTGGATCAAACCTGAAAAAAAAGATCTCTAATGCCATGAAGAAAAAGAAAAAGACAGCTCCAAGTGAGGTAAAATTGACTTGCTTTTGATTAGTTAAAAATTCAATTGTTCAATTTCCTAATATACAATTAATTATGTCTTTTGTAGTTGAACCTTTTAGACTCCGGATCATCGATTCAGTCAAGCTCCACTCTTTACAATACACCAGATATGAATTATCCAAGATAGGATTTTACAAGTTTTAGTTTTTATTAATGTAAATTTTTGTTCACCCATGAGCAAATTTAGGTTCACCATGGTTATAGCAGGTTTAATTTCTGAATGTTGATAGTTTTTAATGAATAGTCACTTTTTTGGTGAAATTCTATATTGATATATGCAGTTTTTTGATTCGTCTAGTGTATTAATTTCTAGGTTGAATAATAAGAATTTGTTTTTTGGTTCATGGTTCAGAGTTCAGAGTTCTGATAGTAGCATTCTTTTAAAATTAGATCTATGTTAT
The DNA here is from genome assembly GCF_000816755.2 of Arachis ipaensis. Lineage (NCBI taxonomy): Eukaryota > Viridiplantae > Streptophyta > Magnoliopsida > Fabales > Fabaceae > Arachis > Arachis ipaensis. The sequence continues at coordinate 129,296,482 of NC_029789.2, forward strand.
GTTGCGATATGCACTTTTTTGGTTCACCAGTTGCATTAATTTTGGTTCATTGTGTTTTTGTGTTTAGGGTTTAGGGTTTAGGGTTTTAGGGATTTAAGGTTTATGGGTTCAGGGTTCAGTGTTCAGTGTTCAGGGTTCTGGTTTTAGTGTTTAGGTTTAAGGTTTAGGGATCAGTGTTTAGGGATTCAGTGTGTTTCTACCTTTTGGTTCGCCCAGTGTAGTAATTTTGGTTCACTGTGTTCTTTTGAATTTCATAATGTATTGGTAATCACCCTGATTTCTCTCACTATGAACCTGCAACAAAACAACAGCCAGGCAGTTCCAATAGGTATATGACAAGACAAGGAGTAATTCATCTTGACATTAGATCCATACATTAATATTAACATCAGATCCATACATTAATATTAACATTTACATTAATGTTGACATATATACATTCAAAAGAAGCAGTGTCTGCTTTTTTAAACAAGTTGAACAAAATATTGTTAATTAGAACCATTCAAACTTCACTGGTTTTGAGATTCACTTGATGTTTCTGAATCCATTGGAACAATTTTTTCTTTTTTCATGAGACTCTTTTGTCTTGTTCTTTCTACCAGCGTTATATTGTCAAATTCTAATTCTGATTTGGATTCCAGCAAATATTCTTCTTCCGAAGAAGAATCCACAACAACAACTTTCTTTTCTTCTTTCTCCCTTTTTCTTTTCTCTTTCTCCTTTATTTTCTTTCTATACAAAAGTCCCTAAAACACAAAATTATTTAGTTAGCAGAGTATTTGAAACGAGGAAATACAAAAACAATCAGGTAAAAAATGACCACAAACACTCAACCGAATTCAATTCATGTGATGAATAATACGTGATAAACATTCAATTATCAAGAAAAATATTTCTGCATGCACAATGCTTCAAATTAACACATTACCATTGTGTCTGTTGCTTCCTTAGAAATCCGGTCGGGTATCATCTTCTTTGTCCAATAGGCCACCCACGGTGCCGGGGGAGCATCAAGTCCATCCAAGTGAGCGAACTTGGTTTCATGGAAGTAAATCAGCATTAAAACAAAAACACAGCCCTCAACGGACTGTTTCTTCCCCTTTCTCTTGTTTTCGATTCCCTTTTTCAAGAAGCTGAGCACATGACATGCCCAATACCACTGTCGGATGTTGTCCACACAAAAGATAGGCGACTTATGGATCACCGAGGCCATGCTTACCGTCGTCCGCAGCAAGAAGCACTTCTGTATGAAGACGACAAAAGTCCTGCGAAATTTTTGCCAGTTTTCCCCTCCTTCAACACTCATATTTAGGATAGACTTTATCAAAGTCGCCAACGTAACACATTTGAGGCTGTCAAATATTGCCTTGTCTTCCTCATTGAGTTTGTGATAGTTAACCTTTTTATGAAAACGATCCCCTACAATATTTTAATAGCAACAAATGAGCCAAAAAGGTTCAGTTTAATTTTTTACATACCAATGAACTGAAATTAAAGGTAGCAATGAACTGAATTTAAAGGGAGCAACGAACCTAAATTTAAGTGAGCAATGAACCGAAAATAAGCAAGAAGTGAAAGGTGTATTACCGTCGTGGCTTATCCCCATCGTAACTTCTACCTTGGCAGGTGTTATGTATATTTTTCCATGGAGATTTTTCAGGCAACCATGATACTCATCATAGCAATCAATCAATTCTCTTAAGAGGGCGTGAGATACCTTCATTTCTAGGACATGTGCCAGGGCACCGAATCCCATTTCTTCAACTATAGCTTTCTTTTCCTGACTCATATTCTTGAACACGATTGCTAAATGATAGTATTTCTCCATGCAAAAGAAGTATTGAACAGAGTAACAACCAATTTCAAAGCCCTAGTTACACTATGCACTGAACTGAATGAAAATAACAAAAAATTTCATTCCAAGCCCTAGTTATACTGTAAAAATACATTCACAATAGTTCGACTTTCTAAATGAAGCAAATCAATCCAGGAAACCTAAAATGCAATTAGGAGAAACGCGACATTGTAAGATTTCAAGTGAACAATAGTTTTCTCATAACTTTGGTAGTCTCTGTTGCTGTTTTCATTCTTTTGTGGTTGTTTGTTGCCAAATCTTCTCGTTATTCTTCTGCAGTAGTGGTTTTCACAAAGAACGTGACTCAAATTTGAGTGATTTTGAGAGAGATTTGAAGAGAAGGATAGGTTTTGTGCGTTTTGAAGAAGAATTTTGTTTTTTTATAATGAAGCGCGTAGAAGTCACGTTTATTTTAGTGACGTTGGAGGCGGGTAAATTTATCTGAGGGTGGGTCAATTTTCGGATTTAGGATTTATGGGTTCAGGGTTCATTGTTTAGGGGTTCAGTGTGTTTCAAATTTTCGGTTCGCCCCATGTATTAATTTCGATTCATCGCTTTCATGGTTGAGGGTTTAGGGTTCAGGGTTTAGGGGTCTAGGGTTCAGGGTTCTAAGGGTTTAGGGTTTAGGGTTTAGCATTTAGGGTTCAGAGTTCAGTGTTCAGGGTTCAAGTTTAGAGTTCAGGGTTCAGGGTTTAGGTTTTAGGGTTTTAGGGATTTAGGGTTTTGGGATCAGGATTCATTGTTCAGTGTTTTAGGGTTTACGGTTTAGGTTTTAGGTTTTAGGATTTAGGGATTTAGTTTTTAGGGTTTATGGTTTAGGGTTCAAGGTTTAGGGGTTCAGTGTGTTTCAAAATTTCGGTTCGCCCCATGTATTAATTTCGGTTCACCTCTTTCATGGCTGAGGGTTTAGGGTTCAGGATTAAGTGTTCATGGTTTAGGGGTCTAGGGTTCAGGGTTCAGGGTTCTAAGGGTTTAGGGTTTAGCATTTAGGGTTCAGAGTTTAGGGTTCGGGTTTAGGGTTTAGGGTTCAGGGTTTAGGGTTTAGGGTTTTAAGGATTTAGGATTTATGGGTTCAGGGTCCATTGTTCAGTGTTTTAGGATTTAGAGTTTAGGGTTTAGGTTTTAGGGTTTAGCGATTTAGGATTTAGGGTTTAGGATTTAGGGTTTAGGGGTTCAGTGTGTTTCTACCTTTTCGGTTCGCCCAGTGTATTAATTTCGGTTCACTATGTTGTTTTGGATTATAAATGTATTTGTAAATATAGTGATTGCAATCACTGAGAACCTGGAATAAAACAACAGCCACACAATTCCAACAGATATATAAATATTAACATTTGATACATACATTGATATTAAGAATAGATATATACATTAACATTGACATATATACATTTGAAAGAAGCATTGTTTGCATTGTTTGATACAACATTGACATATATACAATTGAAGTATGCATTTTTTGCTTTTTAAACAAGTTAAACAAAATATTGTTAATTACAACTACTATAAGCTATTTGCTATCTAAATCCCCATATGTGTATTTACAATAAGGGCTGGAGAGGAAAGTAGACGGCTTGGTGAGTCTTATTGCTTCAGATTCCGAAATTACTTGGTCTCTCATTTTGTTCATTTCATGAAACAGAAAATGTGGACCATATTGGTATCTGGAGTCATTAATTTCTTTCTGCATTTCAATTGAAATGAATTAGTTACATAAGAAATGAACTTAAATGAAATAAGAACAATATTATTCAAAGCTCTAATCATACTGTAAAAATGCAATCACAATAACCCTTCATCTTGAACACATTAAATATCAAGTAAATCAAAACCACATTAAATAACAATAAATTTAATTCAAAGCCCTAGTTATACTGTAAAAATGGAATCACCGAACCGAAAAACATTCACTTGGTGAATCAAAATTATAAGAGCCACCGAACCGAAAAATATTCATTTGGTGAATCAAAATTATATGAGCTACCGAACCGAAAATTTTATATGTGGTGAATAAATGGTGATTAATTTTCAAACAACAAGAATAGTATTTTCTGCATGGAAAATAACTATTGAACAGAGTAACAACTAACTTCAAAGCTCTAGTTACAATATCAACTTAACTGAATGAAATAAGAAAAGAAAGAAGTTTATTAATTTAGAAAGTACTTACTTGTGTCCAAGCTTTATATTTATATCTCTTGTCGCTCTTTATTTTTTGTGGATCTATTGTTTTCAGCCATTTCATTACGAATATTCCACAATTATAGCTAAGCAAGAATTGAGTATAATACGATCATTAGTATATAAAATAAAACACATTAAAAATAGTACTATAGAAGAGAAAGACTCTTACTTTGTACGTTGACCATTCAATGGGATATACTCTGCTTCCTCTCCCAGTGCATCCTCTATTAAGGGTTCCGCCCCAGCGTACACCCTCATCTGGGAAATTATTAAACTCTGAAAAAGACAAAAAAAAAAGTAAATAAACAAAACCAACAACAGTGAACCAAACTCCTCTCATGTACAGAATAATTTCAATAATTTACAAGAAAATAACTTACAACAAATTTGTTTATTTCCTTTCTCGAATCAGGTATTTCTTCTGGCTTCTTGTTGATAAGGTCAAGGACATAGAATTTCTTGTTGTTTACATCAGCAATCCACAACCACCAATGCCCTCCATTGCAAATTGGGACAAATAGCTGAAGTTTCAGAAAATTATAGAATATTTCAGTAAAAACAATAGCAAACAAGAGAATTATCAAAGAATTTTAAATATTACAACTTACAAATGGATGGGATGCAAGTTTTCTTTTGTCAATAAACTGCCAGTAGTGGTCATACTGCTGAATATTAAAACTGTGGACTTTTTTTTTGCTCTTATCATAGTACTTGTCGCCATATGTTCCCACAATAAAATTCTGCAAAATCAACATCAGTTAAATCATATTTCACTGAACCGAACAAAAATCATATGCTGAATAAAACATGAAAAATATTCAATCTTCAAGAGAAAAGTTTTCTTAATCCAAAAGTACTCAAAAGAAGACATAAGAATCAGGTGAACCAATATTAACATTCTCACTGAACCGAAAAGTAATAAGCAGTGAATAAGAAATTTACTTACCACAATATCCATCGGCACAATGTATATTTGTTCTCGATACCGTTTAGTTTTTATTTCATTGAGAAATCAAGCTGTGTATACTAACCACCTACAGGATAAAAATTTATGAGACATACTCTATAAGAGTGTTTAGAAAAATCATTAATATTAACGCAATTGGCAAAGGATTTTACCATGGCATGCACTTGTTCTTCGGGCTTTAGAAACATGAAATATTCTCTTAATCCCTCGTAGAGTCCCTCATGTTTCAAGACAAATAATGGTTCATATTCATTGGTACCATCTTTTGTCTGTTTTACATGTGTCATCCAATGATAACACTTTTCAATCAGCTCGTTCGTGATTTTTGTCTTTTTCTACGGGGTTTTGTAAGCTTGAGCCGCTGGTAAGGTTGGTCCTGAAGATGTTCCTTCAGCAAATTTTAATGCTGCTTCCACTCCATCCTCTATCACCGCCTCTGCCAGAATTTCAAGCTGTGAATCACTCTCTTGAGAGGGCTGAGTTGGTTGAGATGCTGGTGGAGTTATCCTAAGGCTAAAGGAAGGCCTTTCATCTTCCCTTTCCCTAGGTTAAGCAGCACTGCAGGATGATAGATATTTAACAATGATATTAAACAAAAATGATATTTAATCAATATAGTAAACTAAAATCCAAACAAATAGTGAACCGAAATACAAACAAATAGTGAACCCAAATCCAAACTAACAGTGAACCGAAATGATATTAAACAAAAATGATATTAAAGAAAAGCAAGTAACATATCTGTCAAATGATGACAAGATTAGAGTTTCTTTTTCTGATTGCCGTGCCACCGGAGGTTCTTTGGATTGTTCTTCATCAGAAACTTGATAGACACCGGCATCTTTGAAAAATTGTTCAATAACAGAGCTTGTAATAGACCCCGTAACACCCTGCTTGTTGGGTTCTGGAGGGCAGCTATAAGAAACAGAAGAGAGTCCAAAGACAACAACACATTGAATTCATTTCTTGTTTCAACCGAACCATAATTAAACCATGTATAAGCAGTAAACATTATCGATATTTATATAAGCAGTAAAACTTACACATCCACAGGTGCTTCTTGTTTGGATTGTTGCTCTGTTGGTTCTTCGCATGGCTGTTCCAGAGGTCTGCTTCATTAAACAGTAAATATTTCTATAATTATCCCAAACTATTATCATATTTAACAATGATATTTAACAGAAATTACACTAATCATTATAGTGAACCGAAAACCAAACTTATACTGAACCAAAACCTAAACGTAGAGTGAACTGAAATTATATTAAACAAAAGTGATATTAAAGAATTTAATGCTTACACATTAACAGGTGCTTCTTGTTGTGATTCTTGTTGCACCGTTGGTTCTTGGGCTTGTTGTTCTTGTTCTTTTGCAGGTCTGTTGCATTAAACAGTAAAGATTTCTATAATTATCCCAAACTATTATCATATTTCACAATGATATTTAACAGAAATTACACTAATCATTATAGTGAACCGAAAACTAAAATTATACTGAACCAAAACCTAAACGTAGAGTGAACTGAAATTATATTAAACAAAAGTGATATTAAAGAATTTACTGCTTACACATTAACAGGTGCTTCTTGTTGTGATTCTTGTTGCACCATTGGTTCTTGGGCTTGTTGTTCTTGTTCTTTTGCAGGGCTGTTGCATTAAATATAAAACAGTTCAATAACAACCATTAAAATTAATAAAAATAATTTTTTTGTGAAACTTACTCTTCATTAGAAACTTCATACACATAGTCATCTTTCATTAAGTCTTCAATTATAGAACTCGTAAGAGATATTATAACACCCTGCTTTTCAGCTTCTTGAGGGCAGCTGTAATAAGCAGAAGAGAGCCCAAAGCAGATTGAATTCATTTCTAGTTTCAACTGAACCATAATTAAACCATTTATAAGCAGTAAACATTGAACATGATTCATGTGGTGAATAAATATTTATTAACTTACTCATTATTAGATGTTTGTTGTGTTTCCTCTTGTGGAGGGACATAGATGAAGTCATCCTTCATCAACTCTTCCTGAACTGAACTTGGAAGAGACAATGCAAGAGGAGGTCTAAGGAATGTAAACAAAAATAAAGTTAATGTTGAATAATTAGAATAATTAGAATTTGTTTTGAAAAATAGAAATTTGCACATTGAAACACTCACATTTCCAAAGGTTCAGAACGAGTTTGTTGTTGAAACTCAACGATTTGTACTTCTGATTTAGGTGTAGCTCTAGTGACATTTAAACACAATTTTCTTTTGATTAATTAAACAAAAATTATTAACTAAATTTAAAAGAGTAACATAAATATTTTTAACTTACGCTTGTTGAGTTTTAGACATCTTTCTTGGGAAGATTTTCTTTTTTCTAAAATATTTGACCGGAGTTTCCGAGGTATTTTTTCTAAAAAAAATAACAAATTAAAATTAGAAACCAAGATTAAAATCAGAGGTCTAGAAAGACATTAAATTTATTTTTGGGCAACCACCAAACTGAAAATACAATATGCAGTGAACCAATTTACTTGGTATTGCTTGCAGCATCTACAGAAGGTGTAAGACCCCAAATTTTTGAAAAATTAAATAATGAGTTATTTGTGATTTAATA
>NC_029789.2:129304487-129313425 GCF_000816755.2 Arachis ipaensis
AGCATATTTCAATCTTTTATATATATATGTACATGGAATGAAAGGCAAAGAAAAGGGGAAACGTGGCTTTAATATAGGAATGTAAGATAAGAACTTGACAACTCATTAAGCCTTAATCATCATCAATTACTTTCCTTGCTTAACTTTTCATTTTCATTCACTAAGCCTAAGGAAAAAGAAAGAACAGAGAGAGAGATCGAAGCTTTATGAGAGAACCGTAAAACCCTCTAACCTTCCGGCCTCGATTTCTTTCGATCCGTAACTCCAATAAAAAATTTAATCCGATAAAAGTGTTCGTATCTTCCTCCTCTACGTGTTGGCGTTACTTTTGTCCGGTGAAAATCGACGGTGACGTAGCTCCCCTACCCCTTGAGCTTGGCCAGCTGGAGTTCTAGGAGGCACGGAGGATTCCGGACGTTTTTCCCTTCAGCAGCACGGTCAGAAAGTTTCTCTAGAGTTTCGAGTATTTCGATTACGTACGAAGGTAGGATTTTGATAAATTTTCACCGACTAAATGATATTTGATAAGTAAATTGATGTTTGGATTGAGTGTTATTGAAATTTGATTGCATTTCATGTTGAATTTTGTTGATATATTGATATTTTGATGAAGTTGTGTTTTAGTCAGCTCGAGAATGAATAAATTTTTAAGTTAATATTTTGATAAAAAATAAAACAGGTTTTTGGTCTCGTTGAAGGACAAGATATTAGTTTGGAAATCTTATTTTAAAGGATGTCATTATATTTTTATAAAAATACTGAGGTTATGTTTATTATTATAAACTAAGTTTTGAAAGGAAAATGCTATTTTGAGTTTTTATTCAAAATTACTGCCACAGGAGAGCAGATGTGACATTGTTTGGGACTTAGTGCCAAATGTAAAGTGGGGACGCCCACACACTGAGAACTGTTTTTCAGATGTACGCTTATTGATTTGGAAAGTCACACTGTATGCGGCCTAGCCGTACGACTTATAAGCACACTGATGCATCTGGAAAACCATATCTGGGACTCGTGCCCGGGTAATGTCGGGAGCGGGTAGGCAACCGACACATGAGCTCATGGCCTGCGTTAGGAATAGACATGCATCATTCTTGATGCGCATTTGCATTTTACTTGACATTGTGAAATTGTTTGTGATTGTCTTCTTGTGTTTATACATTCCTTAATGTTATTCTGAATAGTGGTGACTAGATATTTCTTTGTGACACTTGTATATTTCGTTGTGAATTACTTGAACTGTGGTAATCCTGACTAAACTAACCACCCTCGACCCTACTAAGAACCCCCCCAGTTCTTACCCCTTCTCTTCCTCCCCTTCAGATGGAGACCGGAGTTATATTTTACGAGATGGACCCTCCCTATATATACGAGGATATTGTACAGCATAGGTTTTATGTAGTAGCTGCGGAGATTAGGACTCGTATGTACATTCTGCGTGATCATCCGTTCCATCACCCGATTGACACTCCACAGTTTAACCCCGACATGCCCTATGAGTTCCCACTGCAGTGGCTCCACTCGGATGCTCCATTTCACCCGTTTCATGATGGGCCGGTGCCTCACCAGCATCCCGATCAGCCTGCGGATCAGGCGGACCCTGAGCCTGAGCCCATGGAGGAGCATTTTCCAGAGCCTGTACCGGAGGAGGACATCCCCGTGGAGCAGATCTCAGTATCTTCATCCGAGCCATCTTCTGAGGAGCCGCTCACCGCCTCTATTAGTGGACCGGCGAGTGCTGGTCAGACCAGTAGCACGAGTGCCAGTGCCCCTCCCGAGATTATAGAGATTTCCGATGACGAGGACGAGGATCCTGAGGAGTGTTCTGATGTGGTTGTGATCTCCTCTGACGATGACAGCTGAGTCCTGGGAGCTGCGGTTGTGCCTTTTGATAGTTTTTTGTGTTAGCCTAGCCTTTGTGTTAATCTCTCACTTTTGGTCAGACTCACTGAGAGAGTAGGGTGTACATAGTGGACTAGGCTAGTTCGGGTGCCAGTTTAGGGGTTTTCTATATGGACCAGGGCCCGGAGTGTTGGGTTGTACATAGTAGTATTTCTGAAGGGTTGTATGCTAACTCAGGATATATATATACATATATGTACGACAGTACCTGTATGCTTATGCGTGGCCTATGCTATGTGTTGTGATTGTATATAATGCCGGCTTGTGTATGTTTAATTAGTTGTCCTTGCAAGTTTTCTTATAAAAGTTTTTCCAAAACTCGATAGTACGCTAACCCGATTACAGGCTTAATAATACATAGTAAAGGTTTCATGTGAACAAGTTGGTGACACTTGATTTCTGGTATGATCATGACTTACTGGGAATTGGGTCGTTACAGAAGGTGTAGAGCTTCCTTGTGTCTGTAAGACTTGCTCACTATCAATATTTACAGTTGGCACCCTAAGCAATATAAATAAATATTAGTAATTGAATCTGGAGGAATTAGAAAAGGTTGTAGCAAAAGTATGCCAAGTAAGAAAAAGAATTCAGGAATAATAAACTGAATCTTACGTCTGAAAGAAATCATTTTGTCCCTGTGGAGAGTCAAACTGATCTGGAGCAATTTTTGTTGACTGAGCTCCATCATTTCTTTTCTTTGATCTTTTCTCCCTTATTATCTCCAATGCTCGTTTTCTTTTTTTGGCAGCATTGTCTTTTTCTTGTTCAGTTCTAAAAGTTCATAAAATAAGTATTAAGAAACCTAAAATCTAAGTATCAGTAAAAGAAAATATGATTTGAGAAACTTACTCCTTCTCAAGTTGGGTTGGTATTTTTGCTACTCTTTCTGGTTGTTTTCTTCTTTTTATTATGGGTGTTTTCTCAGTTTCATTTTCTCTATAAAACAGATAAACACATTGAATTTATACCGGAGACAAGACACTAACGATGAAGTCAACCAAACCCAAAGATAACACCGAACCGAAATAAATTAAACTACTAAACTGAAACATAGAAGCCCACCGAACCGAAAATAGATATATATACAATCAACAAATATATTTGTTTTCAGATTCGCTTGTGCTCTTTGAATCTATAGGCCCAGCCTTTTTTTTGTTTATTTTTTAACCACCTTCAATGGTTGTTTTCTTTTTTTGTTGTGATTTTTTTTATTTCTTCTTCTCTGCAATACATAAGAACAAGTGCATAAGAATAAGCAAATACAAATTAAATGAAATTGATATGAAAATTAAACTTACTGACTTTCAGATTCAGATTTGGAAAGTCTTTCCTCTTCTGAAGAAGAATCCGTCTCACATTTTTCTTTTTTATTTTCTTTTCTTTTTCTTTTTTCTCCAAGTTACTTTTTTTTCTTTCTTTTTTGCTTTTTGTACAGAAGTCCCTAAAACAGAAATAAGGTCTCAATTAATAAATCATCAAAATAACAAATTAACAATTCGGTGAACCGAATAAAGTAATCCTACCGAACCGAAAAACATTCATATGGTGAACCAAAAACATTCATATGGCAAAAAATAATTAACAACTATTTATTCATCAAGAAAAATTTTTCTTAATGCAGAAACATTCAAATGAACAAAACTAACAATTGCAAGTAGGACAAATAATTTAACTATAAACTAAAAGCATTTCAAAGCAAATTTTTCGGGGAATTTTAGTATAGTACTTACCAATGGTTGTGTTGTTTTGGATGAAATCCATTCAATGATCTTTTTCCTTGTCCAATAGGCCACCCATGGTGCAGGGGAGCATCGGGTGCAAATGGGCGGGAGAACTTTGTTTCATGGAAGTATATCAACATTAATACAAAAACACAGCCATCAACAGACTATTTGTTTCCCTCTCTCTTGTTTTTAACTCCTTTCATTAAGAAGTTGAGAACATTCTTTGCCCAATCCCATTCTTTAATGTTATCCACATGAAAGATCGGTGGCTTGTGGATTGGTGAGGCTACACTTACTGTTGTGGGGAGCAAGAAGCACTTTTGTATGAAGACAACAAAAGTCCTCTTGAATTTTTTCTAGTTCTCCTCCCCTTCTACACTCATATCCAGCACATTCCTTGCCAAATTTGCCAAGAAAATATTTTTGATGCTGTCAAATATTTCCTTGTCTGCTGGATTCAGCTTGTTGTAATCAACCTTTTCAGGAAAAAGATTCCCTACAATGTTTTAATAGCAAAAATAAGACAAAAATGGCCAGTTTAATTATCCGGACACCAATGAACTGAAAATAAGCAGTAAGTGAAAAATATATTACCTCCACTATTTATGCCGAAGGCAGCTACTACCTTCCGAGGAGTTATGTTTATTGTCCCCTGTAGAGTTTTCAAGCATCCTCTCTCTATATCAAACCGATCAAGCAATTCTATCAACAGTGTATTAGAGACGTTCATTTCTGGCACATGTGCCAGACCACCAAATCCCATTTGTTCCACAATATCTTTCTTTTCTTGACTCATTTTCCTGTACACTATTGCTATTGCCCTTGTTTAGCATCTGCAATAGTGAGTTTTCTACAAGTTTTGAAACAGAATGTGAGGATATATTTATAATACAAAATAGATATTATTCAAATGAAAGTGGATAAATATATTTAATCTGCTTACGTTATGATGTGCCTTCTCCTTCATTGTTGCCATTTTTTGTTGTGTTTTACTGTAATAAAAAATTTTGGTCAATATTTTATTCAATATATCAACAACCACAAGCATGTGTATGTTAAACAAGTCAATTAGAATGCCACAACCCATCGAATCGAAAATCCCTCATGCACAGAACCAAAATAAAAAAGGCCACCAAACCGAAAAATGTTCATATGGTTAATAAATGATGATCAGCTTTCAATGAACAAAAATACTATTACCGTAGTATGGCTTATCAAAGTGAAAGAGTTGTCTCTAATGTAAATTGTCCTAAACAAAACTCATTCAATACATCAACAACCACAAGCATGTGTATGTTAAACAAGTCAATTAGAATGCCACAACCCACCAAACCGAAAATCCCTCATGCACAGAACCAAAATCAAAAAGGCTAGCGAACCGAAAAATGTTCATGTGGTTAATAAATGATGATTATCTTTCAATCAACGAAAATATTATTACCGTAGTATGGCTTATCAAAGTGAAAGAGTTGTCTCTAATGTAAATTATCCTAAACAAAACGCATTCAATACATCAACAACCACAAGCATGTGTATGTTAAATAAGTCAATTAGAATGCCACAACCCAGCGAACCGAAAATCCCTCATGCACAGAACCAAAATAAAAAAGGCTACCGAACCGAAAAATGTTCATGTGGTTAATAAATGATGATCAGCTTTCAATCAACAAAAATACTATTACAGTAGTATGGCTTATCAAAGTGAAAGAGTTGTCTCTAATGTAAATTGTCCTAAACAAAACTCATTTAATACATCAACAACCACAAGCATGTGTATGTTAAACAAGTCAATTAGAATGCCACAACCCACCGAACCGAAAATCCCTCATGCACAGAATCAAAATCAAAAAGGCTAGCGAACTGAAAAATGTTCATGTGGTTAATAAATGATTATCAGTTTCAATCAACAAAAATACTATTACAGTAGTATGGCTTATCAAAGTGAAAGAGTTGTCTCTAATGTAAATTGTCCTAAACATAACTCACTCAATACATCAACAACCACAAGCATGTGTATGTTAAACAAGTCAATTAGAATGCCACAACCCACCGAACCGAAAATTCCTCATGCACAGAACCAAAATCAAAAAGGTTAGCAAACCGAAAAATGTTCATATGGTTAATAAATGATGATCAGCTTTCAATCAACAAAAATACTACTACTACAGTAGTATGGATTATCAAAGTGAAAAAGTTGTCTCTAATGTGAATTGTTCTAAACAAAACTCATTCAATACATCAACAACCACAAGCATGTGTATGTTAAACAAGTCAATTAGAATGCCACAACCCACCGAACTGAAAATCCCTCATGCACAGAACCAAAATCAAAAAGGCTACCGAATCGAAAAATGTTCATGTGATTAATAAATGATGATCATCTTTCAATCAACAAAAATACTACTACAGTAGTATGGATTATCAAAGTGAAAGGGTTGTCTCTAATGTGAATTGTTTTAAACAAAACTCATTCAATACATCAACAACCACAAGTATGTATATCTTAAAGGCGAGATGGATTATCAACAACCACAAGCATGTGTATCCATACTATTACAGTAGTATGTATTATCAAAGTGAAAGAGTTATCTCTAATGTGAATTGTTTTAAACAAAACTCGTTCAATACATCAACAACCCACCGAACCGAAAATCCTTCATGCATAAAACCAAAATTACAAAGGCCACCGAACCGAAAAGTATTCATGTTGTTAATAAATCATTATCAATTTTCAATCAACAAGAATAGTGTTCTTCAATGAAAAATAAGTACTAAAGATAGTAACAGAGCTCTAATTAAACTATCCAAACCAATAAGAACAAGCAACTATATCTTAAAGCCCTAGTTATACTGTAAATATCATTCACAATAGTTCAATCCACTAAACGAAGCAAATCACACCAGTAAAATTGAAATGAAACTAGGCGAAATGCGACATTGCATGATTTTAAATGAACAGTAGTTTTCTCATATCTTTTGTAGTCTTTGTTGCTGTTTTCGTTTGTTTCTGGTTGTTGCTTGTGAAATCTTCTTCCGATTCGTTTGCAGTAGTGGTTTTCGCAAAGAATGTGATTGAAGTTTGAGTGATATTTAAAGAGATTCGAAGAGAGTGAGTGTTTTGGGGTATTGGTTTCGTGTTGAAGATGTAACGTTCGTTCATAATGAAGTGCGAATGGGAAAACGAGACGTTTTTTGTGTGGCGTGTGTTTCTCACTCTGCATTTAGTGCGCTTGAAACAATTTGGACTTGGGCCTATATGACTATATGGATGTGTAGCAATCCTGTTCTCTTTTTTATTATACGACATGTTAACATTTATCTTTTATTTATTTTTTTTAATTCTTAATGAAGAGTTATAGTGTTTCTCATTTACATTCTGCTGTTATTTTCATTCCTTTTTTAAAAGTGAAAGGCCTTTCCCTCATGATTTTTTTGGTAAGTATGGTGATTTTTTTGGTACTTTAGTGTATTTCATAGACAAAGGTAACAACTGTTTGACTATAAGTCTGAATGGAAAGTCTAGGGGGACTAAAATTGAGATTAGGTATGTTGTTGTTGCACAGTGCGATGAAAAAGGAGAAAGAGGCGAATCTAAGAAAACCCTAGGCGGTTATATAGTGATAGAAAAGAGAGAAGTGAGAACGTAAAGGAAGGTGCGGGTATGGTGAGTGGTAATGAACCGTCTGATTCGATGGCAGACTTGAAAAGACCAAAAGGGTCACCGCACTGAAACAGAGAGAATGGAATGGAAGAGATGAACCATAATGCAGAGAGAGAGAGAGAAGCAATGCGAAAGAGCAAAAAAAAGTGAGAAAAAAAGGGTTTGGTTCGGTGTGTTGTGTTTAGAGAGAGAAAATTGAAAGAGAAGACGAGAGAAAGAGAGAGAGATAGAAGGTGAGTTAGTGTGTGTGACACGAGCCAGATAGAGAAATTTTTTTTCTTCCTACAAGTTACAAATTAGGAATGTTTGTATATTCATGGTTATATTAATATATCCATTTGAGTTTAAGGTCAACATACTCAGAGATGTGTGGATTTAGAAGTTTTTCAATCATGTATTTTATGTCTGCTACTGAACTTATTTTTTTGTTTATTATTAAGTAAGGAGGCCTGCTACACATACAAGCTTTTTTGGCTTACAAGCTATACAAGTTGGTCTAAGTCCAAGAAAAAATACGCGCACCACTCCTTCAAAATCGAGCGTCCAACGCACGCGTCTTAATCACCCTTCCACAACACGTTCGTTATGCCGCACTCTTCCTCTTCTTCCTCAATTAAAACGCAAACCGTCAAGATATCGAAACAAACTACGATTCTGCAGAAACGTTCCAACTCGTCGCGAAGAGTAGAAGAAATCAAGAAGAAAAGATACAAATCTCCATCAAAAATCACCAGAAAAAACGAAGAAACATTATTCAAGGTACTGTTTTACTGTTCTTCTAGGTTTTTTTTCTAGATTGTCTCTGCCATGTGCCTCATCCTTAACCAGCAAAACATTAAAAGATTTCAAGAAGAAATATACTATCTCCCCCATGTTTTGGGTGTATTTCTGTAATCCTTTCTGTAACTATTTGGGTGTATTTCTGTAACCGATTGGGTGTATTTCTGTAATCGTTTGGGTGTATTTCTGAAGTTCCATTATCTTCAAAACAATTTCAAAGCTTGATTTCAGAAACCATGAAAATCGAAAAAAATACGAAGCAAGAAGGAGATCCAACAAATTTGGCAAGAAATTCGAAAAAAGAAATGAAATCTTTTGAAAAATGGAAGTTATATATTTGCGCGTTAATTGATTTGAATTGATTTAAAAGTCTGTTAAAGAGACACGTAACATAAGCAGCGCGTTTAGTGGGTTTTATTCTCTTCAGGCTTGTAAAGCTTGTAAGTGCAAAACACTTGTATATAGAGATTAATCTTTAAGTAAATATGAGAAATTATTTTTTATTATGTAATATGACATAAAAAAAATTTACATTGATAATTAACATACAAAGAATGATTTCAGTTTCTCATTCACACTAAAGAATCTGCATATGTTAATTAATTTGATTGAGGGTGGACATTATGCTATGTATGTATAATTCAATTCGATTATGGAGCACATTATGTTATGTTAGGCGTACATTAGGTATGCCATCTCAAGACTAAATTTAGTTTGTAGCAACATACAAAAAAGAATCTATCTATGTAATCACATTTAGAATATCATAGTAAATAATATCCATATAATTAATCTAGCTATCATCAATTTCATTATTTCTCACATTAATTATTCAATTATATAAAAAAAATTATATTATAGAAGATGCTAG
>NC_029789.2:129313438-129324682 GCF_000816755.2 Arachis ipaensis
TAAATATAATATTTATTTAGAAGTTTTTAATGATTATAATAAAATTTGAAAACCAATTATAATATTAATGAGTGAAGACTAAAAATACTATATAGTAAAACTGAAAATTTTGTGTATGATAATAAATGAATAGAATTGAAATTATTTGTGATTATTTAAGTATTATATATACGTATATAGTTTTTCTCCTTACTAAAAATGTCATAGAGTGTAAAAAGTGAATTCATATATTTAATTAACTTCCAAGACTCTCTCTTGATTCTGTTTTCTCTTTTGAAGATGCTGTATCCTTAACAACCCCCCTCAAACTCAAGGCTCTCAGGATTGAAGTCTGAGTTTGCTTCAAAAATGATCAAAGCTTGTAAAGTAAGAATATCAGCAACTTGAGAGGTGGAGGAACATGAACTACAAATAACTGCTTTTTGTTGACCTTGTCTCTTACAAATGAAGGTCCACCTCAAAATGCTTACTCTTATTGAAGAGGTTTGTGCATAAATTGGCTCACACGATTTACAGCAAAGGCAATTTCAAGATGTGTTAAGGTTGCATATTGAAGTCGTCCAACTATAGTACTATATAGAGTTGCATCTTCAAACAAATTTGATCCTGCAGTAGTCAATTTAAGTCTAGAGATCATTAGTGTCAGCATTGGTTTGGAATGCATCATGCCAGCTTTATTCAAAAGATCTTTAACATATTTTTGTTTAAGATACATGAAGTTCTGAATCAGATAACTTGTGTATTTCCAGTCCAAGAAAATAATGAACGAAGAGTTGAAATTAAAGAATTAACTTCCTGTGCATTGCTGCCAGTAATGACTATGTCATCTACATAGGCTAAAAGAAAAATAGTAAAAGAGTTAGTAAATCTGGTAAACAAAGAAGGGTCAACACGAGTAAGGGAGAAACCAAACTTTGAAAGGGTCATTCTCAGCTTGGTATACCAGGTACGAGGTGAATTTGCTGTCTCAAAACCTAGTGGTTGAATCATAAACACATTTTCATTTAAGTCACCATTTAGAAAGACGTTAATAAAATCAAATTTCCTTAAACACCACCCTTTTGATAAAGCAATAGTTAAAACTGTCGATATGGTTGAAGGTTTGATCACTGGACTGAAGATTTCATCAAAGTCCACACCATGCTGTTGATGACAGCCCTTGGCCACTAAGCTGGCCTTATACTTCAGAATAGAATTATCTGGAGCTCTCTTAATGGCATAGACCCATCTGCAGCCAATGACAGTTGAGTTTGGTGGAGGTTGAGTGATTGTCAAGGTATTGTTTCGAAGAGCAGCTTCATACTCTTCCTTCATTGCTTGAATCCAATGACAACAAGTTAAAGCTTGTTTAGTTGTGCTTGGAACATTTTGAACCAAATCCAATTCAGGAGAGACAGAAAGAAGAGCCTTAGGCTTGTGAATCCTAACTTTAGATCTTGTTACCATAGGATGTTGATTGGTAGTGATAAAAGTTGATGCAGAAGATGATGATTCTGGTGGAGGGAGTTGAATCTCAATACCTGAGATTGGAATGAAATTAGCAGAAGTATTATTAGTAGCTGAAGTAGAGAAATTTTGTGAGTTTTGTTCATGAGAAGGTGTGTGAGTAGTTGTAAGAGGAGAGGAATTGGAAGAGTGAGCTGTTTCTGAAAAAGGAATATAGAGGAGTGAGTTTGCTCTGTCACAAGAAACCTGTTCATAATGCAAGGAAGAATTAGAAGATGGTTTAGAAGGGAACATTTCACCATAAGGAAAGCATGTTTCATTAAAAACAACATTTCTAGCAATATATATCTTGCCATTAGCACTTAAGCACTTAAAATATGCATTGCTGAGAACGAAAATCTAATTTATGCATATTGTAAGGGGATGTATAAGGGAAGCAGGCACATCCAAAAACACGAAGCATGATATAATCAAGCTTTTTATGATGCAGTAATTCATAAGGTGATCTCATAGCAAGGACTTTTGTGGGAAGACGATTAATGAGGAATGGTTCTGTCAAAAAGGCATCCTCCCAATAGTGTTGAGGTAACTTGGCTGAAGCTAGAAGAGACAGTCCCATCTTGCCTATATTTCGATGCTTTCGTCCAAGAAGTTGTTGGTGAGTATAGGGGTTTTCTTCAAAAATTTGCCCTTTCTGTAGAGTCTCAAACAACTCTTGATGACAGAGCCATCTTGTTCTTGATGAATTTGCAATATCCAAAACACATTGTATATTCATATACTCTCACCATAAAGCAAAATTATTCCCTTTGCAGTATCAAATGTTTATTTGGAGTACTGTTTGCTTAAGTCTAAAACTGTTTTATGCAAGACGCACCATACAAAGTTAGAATGGAAGTATATAAATGAAGAACCAAATTATAATGCAAAGATTGGCTTTGCAAAATTTATAGCAACAGCAATATTTCATCCGTTTGAGATGAAGTGATTTTTATTTGAGTTTCATGAGAGAAGTGATTTTTGAACGTTTAAAATCTAGTGAGTATGGGTTCAACTAGAAACCAAATAAGTTGAGAAGAATTCTAGTGTCTCACAATTGATACCGAAAGGGGCCAAATACAAATCAAAGTATAAAGGAAAATTCACACTAGAGAGCTTCAACATAGTTTGGATTAACGTGTAGCCAGTTAAATTTATACATATAACATGGTAGATTGGTATTTACCCATATGTAAATGGAGGACTCTTGGATCAAAAATCAACAAGCATTATCTACTCAGATGTTAATTCCTACTAACTCACAACTAATTTGGGTTAATCAACTCCTAAACGAAAATAAGCAATGGAACCAACAGCTCATTACAGAACAATTCAGTACAGATATTGCACAGAATATTTTACAAACTGAAATTGGGGAAGGGGATGATTTCGGTTACCTGGCCAAGGGAGAAAAAGGGTTGCTACACCGTGGCTTCAGGATATTTACTGGCGCACCAGTTCTACCACCCTCTACTCGAACTGATGCCACTCCACTGCCAGCAGAAGAAGCTCTGGACTTCTATTTGGGACCTGAAAGTGCAACCGAAAACAAGAATCTTCCTCTGGAAAGTAATGCACAAGGGGTTACCGGTGGACCAACAACTCCATGGAAGAATCAGAGCAATACCCCCAACCTGTCGAAGATGTACCATGATGGAAGAAACAGTTCAACACTGCATAATTAGCTGGGGTCAGTAATGGTCCACTTGGCTCAGACCCGAAATTGGAGTCCCTGGAAGTCAAACGGACCAAGAAGTATGGCAACAGTCGATGGACTTAACGAGAAGTTGAAAAGAAGCAGAAATGGCGTGAAGAAATTGAGACAAGCTGCAAACACCAATACAAGATCAAAATCAGTTTCATAAATATGAAATATTCAGCAATAAAACTATATCATAGTCCAATATCTGATTGAAAATAAATAAATAAATAAATGCAATAATTATGCAAAGAAATTCACCAAATAAAATCAACCGCAATTCCAAAGAATTCTATATTGTTTCACTTTTAACATTCCCATCTCAAACACCACGTAACAAAACTCCAAGCTAGTAACTTTTTTTAAAATACTAATAAACAGAGACAATAGAATAATGTCTACACAAGAAATAACGAGGTAATTTATCTAAGAATTAACAGAAAAACATTCTCTGAAAAAGTACTTCAAAATGTACATATTTTCAACAGAAGCAATTTCCAAGCAATACAACTGAGTAGCATTAATTAAGAAAATGGCCAAAAATTTTGAGATAACTGAACCATATTAACCTTGACTCGATGTTGCTTAGGTTGATGAAAAGAGGGGACATGCATTTTAGAAGGTGGGTTTATTTTTAAGATGGAAGTGAAAACTATATAGCCTAAGAATAAATCCTTATTACCTACTTAAATTTCCTTTTACAACAATTCCCAGAGGATTCAATCAAATAAACAATAGCTCATGGTTGCTTATGATAAAACAGTCATAGGAATTAGTTTGATATATATATTTGGTACCTACAAAGTTACGGAAAAATAAGTTGCACAACAGAATAACAGAGAACAAAGAACAAAACAAAATTTTCAATCTTTTTAGTTTTGCTTAGTTTGTAGCATGATAAATATATGATCTCAGAGAATAACAGTAAAGAACACTCGATTGCTATAAAGAGATCTTAAACACAATCTGTAAGCTATAACTAGGAATATCATCTAAAGAATCAATAAAGTAGTGGAATTAAAAAGGATGATAGCAATTGCAAAAATCAAAAGTGCAAATTTATATTGATGTTATCGCATTGCCAAAGTCCTCTGATCCAACAGACACAGAATTTACAGAACTATGATACATATTCAGCAACAATGAGATGTAATTTCAATTTGAGCTGATGTATCTTACCTTCTTTTATCAATTCAATAAGCCTCTAGCAACCATTTCCCGAAGAAATTTCTCCGCCATGTCATTCTCATCTTTTTCAAACAAAGCACGAATAACAGTTTCAAAAGTCACAGCATTTGGTAAGCAACCATTGTGTTCCATTTCCGACAGCAGGGCCAATGCTTCTTCAAACAAGCCCTCTCTGCAGAGCCCATTGATCATAATAGTGTATGTCCTCACATTTGGAGGATAGCCTTTCACAGAAAGATCTTGAAAAATCTCTTTTGCAACTACAAGTTTTCCACCTTTGCATAGGCCATCAATAAGTACATTGTACGTGCATATATCTGGATCAATGCCACTCTCTTTCATTTCCTTGAATAACATAAGTGCCTTGTCAACTTGTTTGATATTGAACATCCCATCCAACAAGGAATTGTAAGTGACTACATTAGTGGGTTGACCTCTTTCATGCATCTCGACAAGAAGCTCCAAAGCACAAGAGATTCTCTTTGATTTGCTCAAGCCATCAATAAGAGTGTTGTAAGTTACCGTGTTTGGAACCAAGTACTTACGACGCATTTCTTCAAAGAGATTCAAGGCTTCATCGACCATTTTAATTTTGCAGAAGCCATTAATCATGATATTGTAACTTTGAACATCAAGTGACTCTCTACTTTGGGCCATTGTGTTGAATACATATTTTGCCTTATTTACCTGATTTAACCAAACAATATCCATCCATTAAGCTGTTATAAGTAACCACATTCGGTTTCACACCATGTTTTGTCATCACAGCCAACACATTCTTAGCATCTTTGATCTTTCCTTCCTTGCATAGCCCATCGATCAAAATATTATAGGTACTAACATCAGGAGTAATGTTTATAAGCACCATATCACTTAACAAATCAATGGCTTCCTTAAGTTGGCCCGCAAGGCACAATCCATAAATTAGAGTGTTGTAGGTGATAACAGTGGGAGAAATTCCCTTAGCAAGCATTTCAGAGTATAAATTAAAAGCCTGACTTACAAATGTATCCTTGCAATAATTGAGTTGTACATGAAGACATTAGGAACAATCCCATGCCGTGGGATCTTTCTCAGCACTTGAATAGCAGCTGATGTGTGCCCGGTCTTACAGAGCCCATTAATTAAGGTCCCATAAGTGACTTCATTAAAGTGAAATCCATGAGCCAGCACTCTGTCATGAAAGTGCAGTGCTTTTTCAACATTACCACAGAGAAAAGGCCTTTAAGGAATGTATTCAATGTTATGGTATCAGGCTGAAAACCCATCCTGAAAATCTTGGCCAATACAGAAAAAGCAAGCGTCATACGACCCATGCCGCAACAACAATTGATTAAGATATTCAAAGTAAACAAGTCGGGAGCGATTCCCCTGGCTTGCAATTGCTGAAAAAGGGAAATGGCGGTGGGGAAATGGTTGGTCTTGGCAAGAGATCCCAAAATCTTGGTGAATTGGATGATGGATGGAGGGCGACGCATAGAGAGAATGCGAGTGAAGGAATCAACAGCTTCATCAAGTGATTGGGGCTGAGAGTGAGAGTGTAGGGACGAAGTTGAAGGGAAGGAAAGACGGAGAGCTGAGTGGGGAACAGAATTTGGGATTTGAAGAGCATACCTTAACATTATTCGTGAGAGTATGGTAAAATTGAATGCGCTGAGTTGATGAGTGCTTCCACGTGAGAGAGTGAGAATAGTATCAAGCTAGTTCGAAAACGCTGCCGACCATGATATCCTCATATCCAGACTGGACGGTGGAGGTATGAGTCAAAATGGTTTCAATTGAGAGGGATCGTGCCTTCGTGGTTCTGGAGGGACTACCATTTTTATGTTGCAATGTTTTTGGTGTGCGATGTGGGCAGGAAGGTGTATGGTTTAAAGTTTGGTTTGGAAGTGCTTGTATTTTTTAAAAAAGTTATTTTAAAAAATAAAAAATATTTAATTTTAATATACAGAAAATATAAATTATTTTATATTTTTATTTAATTATATAATTTTTTAAATAACTATTCATATTATTTTTATAAATATAATATTATGTAATTAAATATATATAATTAATTACTCAATAAATATTATATTTATTTATTTCTATATTGTATGTAAAATAAATAATTAATGTTTAAAAAAGTTAATAAAAAAAGAAGTATTCTTTTCTTTTTTTACCAATTCTTAGGTGAATATAGAGACTATGTCATTTGAACTATAATTCGTTGGCAAAGAAAGAAATACTCTTAATTATATATTAAATAGAATAATTATTTATTAGGCTCATTCTTATACAAATAAAAATTTTTATTAGTTTTATATCTGTAATATTTTATACCAATTAGCTTCAAAATTTAATTATTTTTTGAATAAATTAATAAAAAATAATACAAATAATTGTTTAAATATAATTGTATTTTAATTTTTCATTCTATTACGTACAAGTTGAAGATAATTTGAAATTAAAGATAATGGACTTGTTGTAACTGTCATGTATTTTGTGCTTTGACTGCGTCGTCATCTGAGAATCATGGCGCCTTCATGAAAACCGGATTCTTCTATAAAATCAGTTTTACGTTTGGGGTTAGCTAATCAGCAGCGGGTGACAGACAGCGTCTTCCTTTTCTATGACAGCAATTTTTTTGGGTTTTGAAGGTCCATTTATGGTAGAGGTAGAATGGGGTGGGTTCAAGGGCATCAAAATCTATGGCTAGACAGAACAATAGTTGAAGCACCTACTAGCAAACAAAACAGTGAAAATGCTTGAACATTACATGAACAATAACAGAGTAACACGGAGGAATTCGATCAAATTTTTCTGAGTACTTTTCTGGTGTAAAGATAGTCCTGTGTTAAACGAGCGAATTAATTTTTTTTGTTAGTATCGATTTGTTTGTTCAGCCCATGACAATAAAAAAATAACAATAATAAATAAATTTAATTTATCTGATCACTTTTGATAATAGATTAACTTTTAAAGAGTGCTGCACTCCTTATTTTACCTGGAGTGCACTAGCTTTTGCCAATAAAATACTAAAGCCCTTTCATACTTTTTTTTTATCCATTAAATTCAAACCAAAAGACATCATTTTTACGAGTTTGATAAAAATATAACCAATATTATTTTTTCGAACAGGAAGGGGGAAGGAGTTACCATCTTAGATCCTTTTTAAAATATTCTTATCTTTTAAATTTTGTAAGTATGAGTACATAATTTTTTATTTACCAAATGTAAAATAAAAAATTTGTGCTTTTTAGTGAAAAACACTTTTTCAAAAAATATTACCAAACCAAGCAACTCTTGGCCCCATCCAAATTAAAAAATGAAAAAAAAAAAGAATAAAAGCTTATCCAATTTGCATTTACAGCACCAAACAATTTCCACTCATTATCAATTTTTCTTCCATTCAAGCTACAACTGCAACATCTCATAATTTATGCACATCAAAATTTAGAATTGATTACAGCAAAATTACAAAGAATTGTGTACACAAACAAATGGTACAAACTGATAATGACTCCACTGCAAAAAAAATTAAAAGTAAATGGGAAGAAAGAAATAAACAAAAAAAAAAGAAAGAAAAGGGACAAGACTGAAAAGAATCACAGGACTGAATGAGCAAAAATACTATACAACTCGTCTTCCCATCATTTTCTTTATCAGCAAAAATGGAAAAAGATATGGTTAGCTGATGCACCAAACTCTTGATGATGACTGAGCCTTCTCATGCCTACCTGGTTTCGACACTTCAGATTGAGAACCAATGATTGGCTTGTGCAACAGCTTCAGTGCCGCCATTATTTCTGTAGTTCTCAACTTTGGATCTCTACAATAAAGAGTATCATATAGTCACACCAACCATGATTGTAGGTTAAGTATTATAAAGGTTCCTAAAGCTTAAACATTATAAGCGAAATATTTTCGACAAATCCCTATAGTCTAGAAGTTTTCAATTAAGTCCATATACTGTACAAATATTTTTCAACCAAGTCTTCTAGTTTAAAAATTGTGTAATCAAGTCCCTATCATGCATAAAAATCTTTTAGAGAAAACAACGAGTCGTCATTACAGGGGTTTGTTGAAACTGGCTTGCACTTTATAAGGATTTTTTATTAAAAAAATGGTTATATTGAAACAAAACTGTACCTTGGCAAGATCAAATGTGTATTTCCTTTCATGTGATTATTCATATCCGATAGAACAAGCGGTTTTCAGAATGCTATAAGCAAGAGTTCTGATATCTTAGAATACAGATAAAATGATTGAAGAGTACACTCACGTCTGCCAGCATTGCTTGATAATATCCGTGATAGCAGGGTCCATATCATCTGGAATGACAAGGCAACGATGCTGGAAACCGACAGCACCCACAACTTGCATCAATTCATTCCACCCCAGGGCTGTTGCAAAGTAGAGAGCTCCCATAATATGACTCCAAAGTATAAACATTGCACCTGGATATCCAATCACCACTTGTTATAATCACAAAATTATGAATGCCTTAAAAGGATGGCAAAACCAATGAGAAGAACGACGAGACAAGGAAGCCAAAGAACAACAGTTATATGTAATAAAAATTCCAACTTATTTTTCCCAATGCCAGATGATTCAGGTTAGAGAGGAACAGAGACTATGAAATCCTCCTCCACAAGCAAAATAAAGAAAAATTTAATGATGAAAACCAATGATAACTGAGCTTACTTTTCATTTGAAGGTTCATTTCTTAAAACTTCAGGCACCATCCACTCGGCCTGCAACATATCATAAAAAATGAATATATTGCAATGCCAAACAAACGCTTAGCAGCAAAACTAAATACGTGCAGAATATCGGAACTGATCACGCATACGAAAGAGAGGAGCTTGAGGTAGAGATGAAAAGCATGTAGTTACACTAAGGCCCCATTTGGCAATCATCAGAGGACACAGACCAATTTGAAAAGGAGACAGAGAGAATAAATGCACAAAGTTTCTCTTCCCTAAGACAAAATTTGTCCAATTATCTCTATCTCTCCTGTCTTTACATTTTTGGTCCAGAAAGGCAGAAACTCTTACCAAACAATAACTTTAGGCCTCAACAAAATTAAGAAAGATTTGCTCATTTGTTACCAAAGACCATTCATCATAGTAGAGTGAGTTGGTAAAGTCTAGAGAAGAGTTACAAGAGTTAGTTATGAGAGAATTGTTGGCTGTTAGAACAGTGCCAGCTACATAGGAGAGCTGTTAGTTACAGCTATCATAACTAACTTAAGAATGAACGGGCTGTTGTGCCTTTTGTACTAGCTTGCACAGCAAGCTACTCTTCTCTATACATAAGCACACATTAGTGATAAGCTCACTAGTAATGCAGATCATAAAAGATAGTTACAGCTATCATAACTAACTTAAGAATGAACGGACTGTTGTGCCTTTTGTACTAGCTTGCACAGCAAGCTACTCTTCTCTAGAACATAAGCCGAGGCTAAAGATAGGTATTCATCATCACAAAAGGATTAATATAACATGGAAAACATAATGAATTTTTAAATGGCAAGAAGCTCCTGGTTTACCAAATTTTTTGTTAAAAGATAATAGCAAATGCCTCCATTTGTGTATGTTTGTATATCTTCAGAAGAATATAAAGCACAACGAACATAAAAAATATGCAGCAAAATATAGAACAAGAACATGAAAGAACGAATAATTCAGAAGGTAGAAGGTATGACACAGTATTTGAGGTTAGAAATGAGGATTATGACAGCTTACTGTTCCTGCAGTTGATCTGGAAGAAAGGAATGTACTGTGCTTCATTCTTGATAAGCCAAAATCACATAACTATACGAAAGAAAAAAGAAAGGGTGAAAAAAACAATTAAACCATATCTACAGGTAGCTATCAGCATGCTATCAAGAAAATTCAATCATGACAATTAGTTGACACCTTCACAACCCAATTTTTATCAACAAGAAGATTTAGTGACTTCAAATCATGGTGTACAATTACTGGAGTGCAGTTGTGCAAATGGTTTATTCCTTGGGCCTGTAGATTCAAGAGATATATGTCACATCAACTGAGTTTCACTGATTATGGCAATAATTTGCTTAATGAAACTACATCGCAATAAAAGAAAACAGAATCTTACAGTATCGAGGGCCATCTCAACAGTATCTTCCTCTGCATAGCAAATATAAAGTTCAGACTTCAGAGTCATTAGACGGTACCTACAAAGATAAGGAAAAATAAGTTGCACGGCAAAATAGCAGAGAACAAATAACAACACAAAATGTTCAATCTTTTTAGTTTTGCTTAGATTGTAGCATGATATATATATGATCTCATAGAATAACAGAAAAGAACACTCTATTGCTATAAAGAGATCTTAAACACTAAATCTGTAAGTTATAACTACGAATATCATCTAAAGAATCAATAAAGTAGTGGAATTAAAAAGGATGATAGCAATTGCAAATCGAAAGTGCAAAATTAATTAATGTTATGGCATTGCCAAAGTCCTTTGACCCAACAGACACAGAATTTACAAAACTATGATACATATTTAGCAACTTCATCAACTTGGCGAGTAGAATGAGAGTGAAGGGATGAGAATGAAGATGAAGAGGAAGGGAAGGAAACAAAATTAGGGATTTGGAGAAGAGAATACCTAAAAATGAAAGTGATTCTTGAGGTTGAGGATGACAACATTTTAGAGATTCGCACTTTCGCTGTTGTCTAAGTTTCAGGGAGTTTGCTAACTCTGCGGAAATAGTATTTTTTAACAGAAATAAAAGAGACGATCTAATTGAAAGTTTTAATTTAGTATATAGATTAAATTATAAAGATTTAATTAAAATTTTGATAAAATTATAAATCCTAATAGAATAATTAAATAAAATAATAATAACAATAGAG
>NC_029789.2:129324832-129327490 GCF_000816755.2 Arachis ipaensis
ATTTAGACAATATTCATGTTCTAACAATTAATTAGAGTTAATTTTTGTTTATGCTTTTTGATAATTATTTATTTATATTTAAAAATTTATCAAACAATATTGGTAAATCAACTTATCATTGGAAAAAAATTAAATGAAATAAATAAAAAATTATCACTAAATAAAATATTGCACCCATAGCTATTAGTTATTATCATTAAAATTGGAGACGCTAAATAATAATTTATCACTAAAAAACAATGACTTCTTTAAGTTGGTTAATTTCAATTCATTTTTTTTTTAATGTAAATTCATTGAACAATATGATGTGTGTGTACTAATTAATTAATTTGATTAATTTATTAGTCATTAAAATAATAAATTTATGAATAAAATAGGCAACTGAGATATTATATTTTTCAATAATATTCAAATCAAATAATATATATTGAGTTAAATTCAAATAATGTGAATTAAGGATTAAACTAAAATAAGATATTTTTTACTTATTCAAATTAAATAAAATAAATACAAATTAATTTTGTTAGATAATCATGGTCTTTTGGTCTTCTATATATAAATAGCCACATAACATTATAAGAATTACAATTTTTGTCGCCTTTGCTATTTCAACTCTTTTTTTCTTTTTTTTTCTTTATATATAAATATACTCAAAATAAGAATGTATGGATGAGTGTTTCATTAATTGTTTGTTTGACGAATACTATAGTCCGAAAATGTCTAAATTTAAGCATTCTACTGCGGAAATTGAACCTGTAGTCATTCAGAGTGACCATGGTATTTTTTATAGTANNAAGAATATTTCTTAAAATAAATATATATATTGTAATTAATTTTTTTTATTAATATGTTATGTTTTACCTAACAAACAATATCTATGTTGAATATATTATTTTCATCAGAAACTATACATAATTGATTGATAATTTTATGTATAAAAATATTCATGTGCTAACTAAACACCATATTGTTAATTCGCTAAAATTAATTCTCCTATGACTATGTCAATATATAGCATTATCAGATGAAAATTGATTAGATTACATTTATTTCCAACAAGGTAGGTGAGCTTTTAAACCTAATCACGGTCGGAGTTGAGGAAGGTTTAAAAAATGTTAACAATACAAATACTTTTTATTTTTAATACCCAATAATAAATATATAAATTAAAACTAATATTGTTTCATATAAAATAGTAAAACGTATATTATGCTCAAAACATATCCAATCCGTATTAATTGTCATTGTTTATCAGTTACGTTATGACAAATCTGATTATTAAAAAAAATAAAATTAACTTAAATATACACAATATTATTATGTGCCTTTTATTTTTATTTTATCATCATAAAAAATCTTATATATTATAAGAAAACCTCATCTTTTTACCAATGGTTCTTCCATTCGGTAGTTTCTATAAAGAAAAGATGGATGATTTTGTTATTTTTAGTTCTTTGGTGTGTATGAAGGACGCATAATAATATTGTGTTTGGCAAGAATATGTGAAATTTTGAAAACCTTAAGCATAGGTTTGGTCATTGACATATTCGTAGATGAAGTGTTGAGTAGATAAAAAGATAGCTAATAAAAGAATAAATGGTTAAAACTTCCTTAATACTAACCGTCATAGTGCATGATAGGTGTTTTATAATTTTTTTAGATTTGATTGTTTCTTTATTATTATTATATGTTGTTCTGTTTAATTTATGCTAAAAATGTAACACCCTAACTTTTAACACATCATGATCGTACTAAAAGTCCAGGCATTACTTACCTCTAAACTTTTTTATTCTATACTATTTTTATTATTATTAACATTTTATTACGAATATTAACTAGTAGAAATATTATTAATATTATTATAAGTTGGAGAAAAGCAAACAAAGTGGTCTTAAAAGTTTTAGAAAACGCAGACTTAATTAAAGTACTTTATAATTCTTTTGCATAAGACACATAAGAAAAGGCGAGGGAATAATGCGAAGATAAATTATATTGTGAAATGATAAGAAAGAAAAGAAAGAAAGAAAGAACGAAAAGAAAATGAGATAAGTAAAGATATGGTGGTGAGCCCACTGAGATTTGCTTTCCAAAGATACATCGGCCACTCTAGGGGATGGTCGCACCTGTAAAACAGAAGTTGCTTACACAGGTTATCAATACATACATTGGCTAGAGAGAGCCTCACCTGGCTTGTAAGATAAAGGTTGTTTACAGAGGTTATGTTTGCATACACGGCTCAAGAGAGCCACACTTGTAAGATAGAGGTTGCTTACATAGGTTATGACACTGGAAGCCAAACTCAGACAAAGGTTGTTGAGTTAAGTGAAAATATAATTTAATAAATAACCGAGAACAAAAGAATTAAAAGAATAAAAGAAAAATACTAAAGGACCTCTGTCATAGGAGAGCAGACAGCAAATATTAAAAGAATCTAAAGAACTTCTGCTACAGGAGAGCAGAGGGTAGAAATGAAAGAATGTATCAACTAAAGGGATCTCTACCGCAGTAGAGTAGAGAGCAAATATTAAAAAGAAATTGAATGCTGTTTGGGCCTTAGTGCCAAGTATCTAGTGGGGACGGCGATGTGTAACGCTCACTTGATACTATAGGGACGGCTCAGTAAGGACGGCGATGCGTAACGCTCACTGGAGACCCAAA
>NC_029789.2:129327851-129358052 GCF_000816755.2 Arachis ipaensis
AAGAATATTTCTTAAAATAAATATATATATTGTAATTAATTTTTTTTATTAATATGTTATGTTTTACCTAACAAACAATATCTATGTTGAATATATTATTTTCATCAGAAACTATACATAATTGATTGATAATTTTATGTATAAAAATATTCATGTGCTAACTAAACACCATATTGTTAATTCGCTAAAATTAATTCTCCTATGACTATGTCAATATATAGCATTATCAGATGAAAATTGATTAGATTACATTTATTTCCAACAAGGTAGGTGAGCTTTTAAACCTAATCACGGTCGGAGTTGAGGAAGGTTTAAAAAATGTTAACAATACAAATACTTTTTATTTTTAATACCCAATAATAAATATATAAATTAAAACTAATATTGTTTCATATAAAATAGTAAAACGTATATTATGCTCAAAACATATCCAATCCGTATTAATTGTCATTGTTTATCAGTTACGTTATGACAAATCTGATTATTAAAAAAAATAAAATTAACTTAAATATACACAATATTATTATGTGCCTTTTATTTTTATTTTATCATCATAAAAAATCTTATATATTATAAGAAAACCTCATCTTTTTACCAATGGTTCTTCCATTCGGTAGTTTCTATAAAGAAAAGATGGATGATTTTGTTATTTTTAGTTCTTTGGTGTGTATGAAGGACGCATAATAATATTGTGTTTGGCAAGAATATGTGAAATTTTGAAAACCTTAAGCATAGGTTTGGTCATTGACATATTCGTAGATGAAGTGTTGAGTAGATAAAAAGATAGCTAATAAAAGAATAAATGGTTAAAACTTCCTTAATACTAACCGTCATAGTGCATGATAGGTGTTTTATAATTTTTTTAGATTTGATTGTTTCTTTATTATTATTATATGTTGTTCTGTTTAATTTATGCTAAAAATGTAACACCCTAACTTTTAACACATCATGATCGTACTAAAAGTCCAGGCATTACTTACCTCTAAACTTTTTTATTCTATACTATTTTTATTATTATTAACATTTTATTACGAATATTAACTAGTAGAAATATTATTAATATTATTATAAGTTGGAGAAAAGCAAACAAAGTGGTCTTAAAAGTTTTAGAAAACGCAGACTTAATTAAAGTACTTTATAATTCTTTTGCATAAGACACATAAGAAAAGGCGAGGGAATAATGCGAAGATAAATTATATTGTGAAATGATAAGAAAGAAAAGAAAGAAAGAAAGAACGAAAAGAAAATGAGATAAGTAAAGATATGGTGGTGAGCCCACTGAGATTTGCTTTCCAAAGATACATCGGCCACTCTAGGGGATGGTCGCACCTGTAAAACAGAAGTTGCTTACACAGGTTATCAATACATACATTGGCTAGAGAGAGCCTCACCTGGCTTGTAAGATAAAGGTTGTTTACAGAGGTTATGTTTGCATACACGGCTCAAGAGAGCCACACTTGTAAGATAGAGGTTGCTTACATAGGTTATGACACTGGAAGCCAAACTCAGACAAAGGTTGTTGAGTTAAGTGAAAATATAATTTAATAAATAACCGAGAACAAAAGAATTAAAAGAATAAAAGAAAAATACTAAAGGACCTCTGTCATAGGAGAGCAGACAGCAAATATTAAAAGAATCTAAAGAACTTCTGCTACAGGAGAGCAGAGGGTAGAAATGAAAGAATGTATCAACTAAAGGGATCTCTACCGCAGTAGAGTAGAGAGCAAATATTAAAAAGAAATTGAATGCTGTTTGGGCCTTAGTGCCAAGTATCTAGTGGGGACGGCAATACGTAACGCTCACTTGATACTTATATGGTGAACAATTTCCAGTAGGACAAATAAATTAATTATAACCTAAAACAGAAGTTTATTTAGTTAGTAGAGATTTTAAAAGCATTTGAAACCAAATTTTAGGGGAAATTTTAGTAGAATATTTATCAATGGTTCTGTTGATTCTCTATAAATCCGTTCAAGCATCATTTTCTTTGTCCAATGGGCCACCCAAGGTGCTGGGGGAGCCTCAGGTGCAAATGGGCGAAAGAACATGGTTTCGTGAAAGTATATCAGCATCAACACGAAAACACAGCCATCAACAGACTGTTTCTTTCCCTTTCTTTTGTTTTCAACTCCTTTCATCAAGAAGTTGAGCACATGTTTTGCCCAATCCTATTCTCTAATGTTGTCCACATAAAAGATTGGTGGCTTATGAATTGGGGAGACTATACTTACTGTTGTGGACAATAAGAAGCACTTTTGTATGAAAACAACAAAAGTCCTCTTAAACTTTTTCTGGTTCTCCTCCCCTTCTATGATCATATCCAACACATTCCTTGTCTTCTGGATTCAGTTTGTGTAATCAATCTTATCATCAAAACGATTTCCTACAATATTTTAGTAGCACAAATCAGTCAAAATGGCTCAGTTTAAGTTTCTATAAACCAATGAACTGAAAATAAGCAGTAAGTGAAAAGTGTATTACCTCCGTTTGTTATGCCCAGGACAGCTGCTACTTTCCGAGGAGTTATGTATATTCTTCTCTGGAGAGTTTTCAAGCATCCTTTCTCTTCATCAAAGAGATCAATCAATTCTCTCAACAAGGCATGAAAGACATTCATTTCTGGGACATGTGCCAGGGCACTAAATCCCATTTCTTCCACTATATCTTTTTTTTTCTTGAGTCATATCTCTGTACATTGTTGCCATTACCTTTGTTTGGCATCGGCAATAATGAGTTTTCTACAAGTTTTGAAACAGAATGTGAGGATATATTTATAATAGAAAATAGGTATTATTCGAATGAAAGCGGATACATATATTTAATGTGCTTACATTATAGTGCGACTTGTCCTTCATTGTTGCCATTGTCTTGTTCTGTTTTGCTGTAAGGAAAAAGTTTGGTCAATACTTCACTCAATACAGCAATAAGCACAAGCGTGTATATCTTAATCAAGTCAATTAAAAACCACCGAACAAAGCAAAAGGAAGCCACCAAACCAAGCAAAAGGAAGCCACCGAACCGAATAAAATTCATTTGACCAAATTTAAAAATATCCACAAAATTTATTCCAAAGCCCTAATTATACTACTGTAAAAATTCAATCACAATATTTCAAGAATGACACCGAACCGAACAATGTTCATGTCAAGAATAAATCGTTTTCAACTTTTAATCATCAAGAATAGTATTTCTCCATGCAAAAGAAGTACTGAACAGTGTAACAACCAATTTCAAAGTGCTAGTTACACTGTCTACTGAATTGAAAGAAAACAAGAACAAATTTCATTCCAAACCCTAGTTATACTGTAGAAATGCATGCACAATAGTTTGATTTACTAAACGAAGAAAATAAATTCAGTAAACCTAAAATGCAACTAGGAGAAACGCGACAATGCAAGATTTCAGATAAACAGTAGTTTTTTTCATACCTTTTGTAGTCTGTGATGTTGTTTTCGTTCTTTTTTTATTGTTCCTTTGCCAAATCTTCTCCCGATTCTGCTGGAGTAATGGTTTTCGCAGAAAACGTGACTGAAGTTTAAGTGATTTTGAGAGAGATTTGAAGAGACGGAGCGGTTCCGTATATGTTGTAGAAGAAGGAACATTTTTTCATAATGAAGTGCGAATGAAGAGTCGTTTCGTTTGTATGGGGCGCGTCGAAGTCACGTTTATTTAATGAGATTGGAAGCGCGTTATTTGTTTTTGATTTGGGCCAACTTGATTACACGGTTACATAGATGTGTCGAGAAATGTTTTTTCTCGATTGATAATAGATAGAATAGATTCTATGGGATGATTGGGGCCTTTCGAGAACCTCAAAGAGAGCTCAGCTCAAGAGGACTACATTCAACAGAAGAACGAATGAAAAAGGAATTCCTACAGGGCGTGTATTCTAATACTACTTGTTTTCTCCGATTAATCTTCTCAATCTCAATAGTTTCTTTTATATCTCTTTATATAAGTTGTTTAGAGCAAAGCCTAAAATAGTCCAGCTTCGCTCGCTTGGCTCGGTATCCTCCCGCAGGCCCGTTATAATAAAATTTGAAAACCAATTATATTAATCAGTGAAGACTAAAAATACTATATAGTAAAACTGAAAATTTCGTGTATGTTAATAAATGAATAGAATTGAAATTATTTGTCATTATTTAAGTATTATATATACGTATATAGTTTTCTCCTTACTAAAAATGTCATAGAGTGTAAAATTTACTTAGGTAACAAAAAACTGAATGAACAAGAAAGAATGAGCAGAGAAGAGTTGTAGAAAATATCAGAGAACAAATGAACTATGACTTGAATTGAATTGATCATGAAGAATTGTGTATATCACTTCATTATATTATACAAGAGGCTGCACATCTATATATAGTTACAGGTAGTGCAGCAGGGTTCAATAAAAATCAAGAACTAACTTCCAAGACAGTCTCTTGATTCTGTTTTCTCTTTTGAAGATGCTGTATCCTTAACAACCCCCCTCAAACTCAAGGCTCTCAGGATTGAAGTCTGAGTTTGCTTCAAAAATGATCAAAGCTTGTAAAGTAAGAATATCAGCAACTTGAGAGGTGGAGGAACATGAACTATAAATAACTGCTTTTTGTTGACCTTGTCTCTTACAAATGAAGGTCCACCTCAAAATGCTTACTCTTATTGAAGAGGTTTGTGCATAAATTGGCTCACACGATTTACAGCAAAGGCAATTTCAAGATGTGTTAAGGTTGCATATTGAAGTCGTCCAACTATAGTACTATATAGAGTTGCATCTTCAAACAAATCTGATCCTGCAGTAGTCAATTTAAGTCTAGAGATCATAAGTGTCAGCATTGGTTTGGAATGCAACATGCCAGCTTTATTCAAAAGATCTTTAACATATTTTTGTTAAGATACATGAAGTTCTGAATCAGATAACTTGTGTATTTCCAGTCCAAGAAAATAATGCAATGTGCCTAAATCTTTCAAAGAAAATAATGAACCAAGACTTGAAATTAAAGAATTAACTTTATTTTAAAAAATAAGTCACATAATTTGAGCATATATACGAAATTATAAAATAAAATAAATAAAGTTAATAACTAAAAGAAGAATAAAAACAAAAAATGAAAAAAAAGTGTTTAAAAATTCTATAATTATTAATTTTATAATAGTAATCACTTTTTTATTTAATAAAAAAAAAGAAAAATAAAAATTTTCGGCCCGGCGGACTGGCCCGTCCCGCCCCGCCAAAACCCGTCAATTTGGCGGTGCGGGTTTGGCGGATTCTAAATCATAGCTCGACCCGCCTTTTTTAGTCGGTTTAGCGGATCAGCCTCGACCCGTTTTGCCATCCCTAGCTGCCAGTAATGACTATGTCATCTACATAGGCTAAAAGAAAAATAGTAAAAAAGTTAGTAAATCTGGTAAACAAAGAAGGGTAAACACGAGTAGGGGAAAAACCAAACTTTGAAAGGGTTATTCTCAGCTTGGTGACCCTATTCAACTTACAGACAAGAGATGAATTTGCTGTCTCAAAAACTAGTGGTTGAATCATAAACACATTTTCATTTAAGCCACCATTTAGAAAGACATTATATTTAAGTCACTGGATTGAAGATTTCATCGAAGTCCACACCATGCTGTTGATGACAGCCCTTGGCCAGTAATCCGGCCTTATACTTCAGAATAGAATTATCTGGAGCTCTCTTAATGGCATAGACCCATCAGCAGCCAATGACAGTTGAGTTTGGTGGAGGTTGAGTGATTGTCCAGGTATTGTTTCGAAGAGCAGCTTCATACTCTTTCTTCATTGCTTGAATCCAATGATGACAAGTTAAAGCTTGTTTAGTTGTGCTTGGAACATTTTGAACCAAATCCAATTCAGGAGAGACAGAAAGAAGAGCCTTAGGCTTGTGAATCCTAACTTTAGATCTTGTTACCATAGGATGTTGATTGGTAGTGATAAAATTTGATGCAGAAGATGATGATTCTGGTGGAGGGAGTTGAATCTCAATACCTGAGATTGGAATGAAATTAGCAGAAGTATTATTAGTAGCTGAAGTAGAGAAATTTTGTGAGTTTTGTTCCTGAGAAGGTGTGTGAGTAGTTGTAAGAGGAGAGGAATTGGAAGAGTGAGTTGTTTCTGAAAAAGGAATATAGAGGAGTGAGTTTGCTCTGTCACAAGAAACCTGTTCATAATGCAAGGAAGAATTAGAAGATGGTTTTTAGAATGGAACATTTCACTATAAGGAAAGCATGCTTCATTAAAAACAAAATTTCTAGCAATATATATCTTGCCATTAGCACTTAAGCACTTAAAATATGCATTGCTGAGAAGGAAAATCTAATTTATGCATATTGTAAAGGCATGTATAAGGGAAGCAGGCACATCCAAAAACAAGAAGCATGCTATAATCAAGCTTTTTATGATGCAGTAATTCATAAGGTGATCTCATAGCAGGGACTTTTGTGGGAAGACGATTAATAAGGAATGCTACTGTCAAAAAGGCATCCTCCCAATAGTGTTGGGGTAACTTGGCTGAAGCTAGAAGCCTATATTTCGATGCTTTCGTCCAAGGAGTTGTTGGAGAGTATAGGGACAAGAGAGTCTGTGCATAATGCCATGTTCCTGTAAAAAAGTCTTAAAAGCGTTGGAGAGAAACTTCTTTGCATTGTCAGTTTGCAAAGCTTTAAGAGTAGTTAAACCAGTTTGTTTTTTCAAGGAAAGTCTTGTCTTGAACAATAACTTGGAAAACTTGTTCTTTTTTAGAATGTAACGAATATAGACATGTATAGCGATTGAAGGCATCCACAAAGCTAACATAATATTTAAAACTTGATCTAAAAGTCACAGGGGCTGGTCCCCATACATCAGCAAAGGGCAATGTGTGCATTTTAGGGAGACAGTAGTCATTACAGAAAGAAAATCATTCTTGTATTTTAATAGGTAACTGTATATAACTTTTCAATGGTTAGAATTTAGAAGGAGAATATGTTATAGAAGGAAAAGAAGAAGAAAGACATGTTGGAAATACAATTTCATTAATGAGTCCAAACCCTTCCTCTCAATTCACATCCTTGCATGGACACAAATTTTTACACAAGTTTTACCAATTGATGATGTTGCTGAGAATTCTAGTCAAGACAACATCACTAGTGATAATAATCCAGGGCATGTTTTTGTCATGCTGCTAAAACCAGTTAGGATTAGGCCTTAATCAAGGTAGCAATGCTAAACAGAGACATGATAATTAGGGTCTATTCTATTTGGTAACTTGTATGAGGAGATGAACGAGGCATGCATCAATTCTGTTGGAATGCAGTTCTATGTTCAGTATAAAGATTTTGCATCTTGTTCTCTCTGAAATACAAGTAACACTCATGTAAACTGAAGTAATGAATCAAGTGTTGAACTTACTCAATTTGCATTGCACCAAATCTTAATGGTAAAGAAATGTATCTTTGATTCATATGAGATATTTTCAGTATATCCAAACGGTATTTAAATATTAAATGGTCAACAATTTTAGTTAAAAAAATAAAAATCAACATTTCTCAATTTATCTTTCGGTAAATAAGAAATTAGCCACAAAACATTGCATACACCATACATTTAGTTCTTAAGGATCAAACCTAGGACATTATCTTTAAACAAGTCAAATAACTACCACTTGTGTTAGCCTATTTAGGTATTCTAGTTTCCAATCAATTATTTATTTGATCATATACTGAAAGCAGGATTATAAAAGGAAGAAAGAAAAAAAAAATTGAAACAAAAAAAGGAACTGATAACATCCGAAGCACAAATAGCAAAAAAAAAACTACTGTTATTAACATAGTTTATTAAATCTTACAAACTATAAATGTTAAGGAACAAATTCATTATTCATCAACACTTCCTTCTCCTTTGTGATGAATATGCAAAAGCTCTTTAACAATCATGCGTGCATAGACACTCACTTCGGTCTTTGGAAAAAGTTTCTTGTGGATCAAGTCATCCAAGAATGCCAACCTGGGAATGGAACTCTTCACAGCAATGAAGCTCTGATACTGTATTTGTGTATCAACAACAATTGCAAGATAAACAGTGCCATGAGAACCTGCTTCCAAGACTTTCAGTTTCTTCCATTGTAAGCTATTCATCTTTGATTGATTTTTCTTACTCCTGTATCAACATCAAATGTTACATATAATGATCAAATAATATTATTTATCAATATACAAAATTTTGAATACCTGCATGTCACGGTAAATTTTAGAAGGTTAGATTTAACAGTGTTTGTATAATTTTATGGAGTATTTGAGAATGCTCTAGATGGTTCTAGAAGACTCTAGAAGATCATAGAATATTCTAGAAGAGTATGGATGTATATAGAAGTGAGAAGAGTAGTATGGAACAATCTAGAAGTATTTAGAAAGTAGTGGTAGGATAGATATTTGTAAAGAAGGTTCTAGATGATTAATCTGGACCGTTGATTAGATTTAATCCTAACCATCCATTGAGGAGGTGGATGGCTATAAATAGGAGGTGAGAGTTAGTGTGAGTCATGTGTGAATCATTTGTAACAAACACTTGAGCAATAAAGTGTTCTTTCCACCAAGCTTCCTTTCTCTTATGTTCTCTTGTGTTCTTAGCTTTCTTGCTAAGTATTGAGGGTTAGGCTGACTTGGTCTTAGCTCAAGAGGTTGAGTAAGTCTGAGTGCCAGCACGGTAGCGTTGGAGTGTGTCCAAGACCGTGACAAATTTGGCATCAGAGCAAGGTTCGAGAGGGAGCACAAGTCGCTTGTGGGTATGGCTTCTAGTATCACCATGGAGCATGTTGAGTCTCAAAGGGGAAGGAATGCTATTCCCTCTCAATGGGGAGGCAAGAAGGTTCATTCTTCAAGTGAGCCTAGAGGTAAGGACTCTAACTTCTTAGAAGAGAGAGTTTCTGTGTTGGAGAATGTTCTATCCTCTATGGATGAGCGTTTCCAAAGGATAGAACATGATAAGGAGACCCTCGAGACTCACGTGTTAGGAGAACTAGATGCTTTCAAAGAAAGCATGCTCCAAATCGAAGAGAAGCTTGAGAATTTCTTAAAGCTATTTAAGGAAGTTCGAGTCTGATTCGAGGAGGCAAAATCTCGACCAACCATTATAAGGGAGACAACAAAGATTGATCTCCACAAGCCAAAAGAGTTCAAGGGCGTAAGGGACGCTCGCGAGGTGGAGAACTTTCTATGGCAAATGAAGAGGTACTTCGAAGGCCAAGGGGTGGTCAAAGAAGCAATAAAGGTACGCACTGCAGCTCTCTACCTTTCTGATAATGCTACTTTGTGGTGGAGGAGAAAGTGCGTAGATATGGAAAAGGGTACTTGCAATATAGCCACATGGGGAGATTTCAAAAGGGAGTTGAAAAGACAATTCTTCCCTGAGAATGTGGTCTATGAAGCAAGGAAGAAGTTGAGGGAGTTGAAGCACAAGAGTACGATTAGCGACTACGTAAAGGAGTTCACTACTCTCATGCTTCAAATCCCAACTTAGCATCAGAGGATGCATTGTTCTTCTTCATTGATGGACTCCAACCTTGGGCAAAGCAAGAACTACAAAAAAGGAATGTTAAGGATATCGATGAGGCCATCGTGGTGGCCGAATCACTCATTGAGTATCATAGGGGAGACTCTAAACCCAAGTCTTCATCCAAACCTAGTTCTACTAAAGGTGGGGGAGACAAGGGGAAAAGTTTCTCAACCAAGAAGGAAGGAAAATACTCTTCAAAGAAAGAGTACGAGGAAAAGAAGAAGGCTTTCATGCCCAAAGGAGGATGCTTCGTGTGCAAGGGACCACACCAAATGAAGGACTGTCCCAAGCTAGGGACTCTGGCATCTATCGCCGAGGAACGAGAGGCCCAAACTCAAGTAAATGAGTGTGTTGGATCTATCCAACTCATGAATGCTGTGAAGGGCAAAGAGGCAAGCACCGCAGAAAAGAAAGGCTTGATGTATGTCAAGGCCTTTATCAATGAAAAACCCGTCATGGCTATGATCGACACTGGTGCTACACACAACTTCATCACGCCTGATGAAGCAAAGAGGCTTGGGTTGAAGATCACCGAAAAGAATAGCTGGTTCAAACCCGTGAATACCAAGGGTGAACCCCTTAAGGGAGTAGCAAAAGGGGTTGAGATTACTCTTGGTTCTTGGAAGGGCCTTGTGAATTTCTTAGTAGCACCCATGGACAATTTTAAAATAGTCATCGGGCTCGATTTGCAAAGGAAGGCAAATATAATACCTATGCCATACTACAACATAGTATGTGTCATGGAGAAAGGGTCTCCATGCATGGTCCCAACAATCTCAAAAGTTGGAGGAATCCCGATACTCTCGACCATGCAACTCAAGAAAGGTTTCAAGAAGGGGAAGATGATGTCTTTGGCTCTACTACAAGAGGAGTCAACGTCCGAAGGAGAAGTTGTTCCCCCTAAAATTAAGGAAGTCCTTGAAGAAAATAAGGATATGATGCCTCCCGAATTGCCAAAGCCGCTACCACCTAGAAGGAAGCTGGACAACAACATTAAATGGGAGTTAGGAGTGAAACCGCCTGTCTCAGCACCATACAGGATGGCGGCCATTTCTATGGTTGAAGGAGATATTGTGCATGCCATCAGGGAAGGGTTGCATCACGAGCTATTAGCCAAGAAGTTGGTGGAGTTGGCTAGAGAAGGTAAGACCAAAATATTTTGGTTAAAAAACGACCTTTTCTACACTAAAGGGAGAAGACTATACGTCCCTAAATGGAAAAATCTAAAAAGAAAATTAGTGAGAGAATGCCACGACACCAAGTGGGCTGGTCACCAAGGTCAGCGAAGGACCTTGACACTCATTGAATCTTCTTATTATTGGCCTCAAATGAGAGATGAAGTGGAGAGCTATGTGA
The DNA here is from genome assembly GCF_000816755.2 of Arachis ipaensis. Lineage (NCBI taxonomy): Eukaryota > Viridiplantae > Streptophyta > Magnoliopsida > Fabales > Fabaceae > Arachis > Arachis ipaensis. Next base: position 129,338,737 of record NC_029789.2, read on the forward strand.
AGATTTGTCTTGTGTGCCAACAAGATAAAATTAAAAACAAGACACCAAGCGGGTTGTTGGAACCTCTGCCTCCATCAGAGCGACCGTGGAAAAGTGTCTCTCTAGATTTCATCTCTGCCTTACCGAAGTCCGAGGAGTTTGGATCTATTCTTGTTGTAGTGGATCGATTTTCGAAGTATGCTACCTTTATACCTGCCCCTACTGACTGCACTGCAGAGGAAGCAGCACGACTATTCTTCAAGAATGTGGTGAAGTACTGGGGATTGCCTAAGAGTATCATTAGTGATCGAGATCCACGCTTCACAGGACGACTATGGACAGAACTGTTCAAACTCCTTGGGTCAGATCTTCATTTCTCAACAAGCCTCCATCCTCAAACCGATGGGCAGATTGAGAGAGTGAATGCCTTACTTGAGTGTTACTTGAGGCATTTTGTAAGCGCTAATCAGAAGGATTGGACAAAACTCCTAGACATTGCTCAGTTCTCATACAATCTGCAAAGTAGTGAGTCTACATGGAAGAGCCCATTCGAAATTGTGACTGGACAACAGCCGCTTACACCTCACTCTCTTTCTTCCTCTTACTCAGGGAAGAGCCCTGGAGCTTATCATATGATTAAGTCATGGGAAGAACAAGCAGATATTACTCGTTCTTACCTCGACAAAGCTGCAAAGAGGATGAAGAAATGGGCAGATAAGAAGAGGAGGCATGCAAGCTATCAAGTGCGAGATAAGGTAATGATTAAACTTCTTCCACAACAATTCAAAGCCTTTCACAAGGTTCATAAGGGTTTAATCCGCAAATACGAATGGCCATTTGAGATCATTGGACATGTTGGGGAGGTTGCTTACAAAGTGCAACTCCCTCCCTCTATGAAGATCCACCCGGTCTTCCATGTGAGTATGCTTAAACCATATCATGAAGACCAAGATGAACCGAGTAGAGGTAACTCAAGTCGTGCTCCGCTTGTGGTGATTAGATCCTTTGATAAAGAAATCGAAGAGATCTTAGCTAATCGCATCATGCGACAAAGAGGTGTACCACCAAGTATCCAATACTTGATCAAGTGGAAAGGGCTCCCGATAACTGAAGCTAGTTGGGAAGCTCATGAAGATATGTGACAATTCCAAGAACACCTAGAGCGCTATCATGAACAGAACGCAACAAGGACGTTTGCGCATTAGGTGGGGGAGAATGTCACGGTAAATTTTAGAAGGTTAGATTTAACATTGTTTGTATAATTTTATGGAGTGTTTGAGAATGCTCTAGATGGTTCTAGAAGACTCTAAAAGATCATAGAATATTCTAGAAGAGTGTGGATGTATATAGAAATGAGAAGAGAAGTATGGAATAATCTAGAAGTATTTAGAAAGTAGTGGTAGGATAGATATTTGTAAAGAAGGTTCTAGATGATTAATCTAGACCGTTGATTAGATTTAATTCTAACCATCCATTGAGGAGGTGGATGGCTATAAATAGGAGGTGAGAGTTAGTGTGAGTCATGTGTGAATCATTTGTAACAAACACTTGAGCAATAAAGTGTTCTTTCCACCAATCTTCCTTTCTCTTGTGTTCTCTTGTGTTCTTAGCTTTCTTGCTAAGTATTGAGGGTTAGGCTGACTTGGTCTTAGCTCAAGAGGTTGAGTAAGTCCGAGTGCCAGCACGGTAGCGTTGGAGTGTATCTAAGGCCGTGACATGCAGGCTAATTCTTTGGGCTCTTACCTTAGCTTGTACTATTTATATTAATTAGTTGTATCACTGAAAATTATATAAAATTTATCTTTTGTGTTTTTAATATTGTTTATGATCTTATAAATATCTATAAAACGAAGTTTAAATAAAGCTTTGCTATATATTAGGATAATATATAGGAAGATAAAATCGTAATGATATTTTGATATTTTATTGATATTAAAACATAAATTAATTTTTTAATTATTTTTAATGTCTTATTTTAATTATATAAAGTATTTAAAATATTTTTTGTTTTAGTTAATATTTAATAATAATATATACTATTTCTAAATTTATTTCAAGCATACATGTTAAGAATAAAGTTGGACACGTCAACACATGATGATATTTAAGTGTGTCCAAACGTGTCCAAAATTTTTTTTTATTATATTAAAATACAGTTGGACACGGCAGACACGCGAACACTGTAACTCAGCAAAATGTATGTGCTTCATAAGATTTCATTAACAGAAAGATAATATTTGGTTTGCATAATAAAAAATTTAAAGACTGTAGAAATAATTTAAACTAGAGAACAAATTTTAATTTTCAAACCCAAATAAAAAAAAAAGTGAAATATATATCTTCATCCCTACTTTCTTGGGGTTTATAAGATTTTGTTAGTTAAAAAGGGTTATGAAATAGAGATAATTTAATATCATAATCTTTGCTTTTGTTTCATAGTATTTATGTGTCTAGTTTGATTATCCAAAAATTTTAATAGATATAATTTAAATTAACGATTTAATTTAACTTAACAAAAATAAATGTACTCATTTTATTATATTAATACGATTAATTGCGATTAGTATTTTAATTTTCAAAACCAAATAAACATAATCAGAAGAGGTGGTTTCTAATTTTTCTTCAGTTTGGTATAATTTCTCTTTTACCTCTCTGAAATTCAGTTTTACCATTTTTGTTGAAAAAGAAGTAAGTTATAATAACTTGATTTGGGAAATAATTATTTAGATGTACTTAATGACAAAATGGTGTTTCTCCCTTTACCAGGTATTGATGTGTTTATGCGGAAGCAAATAGCAGCTTAAGTTTGGTTCATTAACTGTTCTCCATAGCTGAAATGTTGAAAATGCAAGTCAATGCTTGGTAGTTGGTAGCTAGTCACAATGTCATTCAAGTTAATTGCATCAGGAATCTTTTTAGCCACAGAAAATCTATCATGCTTGTGAATTCTGCTGGATTGTCAAGCTTACTAGCTCTGCTTTGAAAATTGTATTGAGTTGTTAAACTTCACATCTAGTTTAACAATTGATACCTTACTGCTCGAACATTTCATTAACGAATGGTACTTTAATAAATTCTTTGTTTGTTGATTAAAACATGCAACTAGTTGACACTCATTAGATAAAATAAATTTTTTATTTCTAGTTTATAATTTTAGGTCGCCATGTGCTTACTATGGTTTAGCTAATATGAAACTAGCTATTTTCTTTGCAAGCCTAATTTCGATATTCCATTTGAATTTCAGCAATACATGAAGGAAGTCTGAACTCTGAAGAGATTGAGAACTGCTAAGGTGAAGCATTAAAATGTGCATTGGAATGATGAGCATGTAAGTACTTGTGTCATTTGACATTCTGCTATGATAGAAAAGTCGGTTGTCTAGGTATTTTAAATTCTGATTTTGAAGATAAAAAGCATTCCAACAATGTTAAAGTGCTACTTCTCCATTTATTACTATGGTCATATCCTTGTGTATTTATTATGCAAATTCTGGTCATTTCTATGTTTAAGGTACAAGTTAATTCAGTTTGGAGCTCTCTACATTCCCTTTGGCAGGTTTAGTTTATTCCCACCATTCTTAGAGTGAATGATCATTTTACAATGTTAAGTATCTTGCCTATGAAAATTATATTGTGGTGCATTCTATATAACTAGTAGCTTAATATTTCCAAATTCCAAATGTGCATACAAGGAGGAGAAAAGCTTCATTTCTAGCCTGGTTGAATATATCATCTAACTTTCTTTCATTTCATCTGCTTTTCTACCTCTCCTTTTTCAATTCACAAATGAGGTATAATTATGGATAAAAATGTCGATTGAAAAATTATGCTTTCTAACTTCTAATACTTTGGTGCATTTGTATGTGCTTCTATAACAGAAAAAATATCAAGAAAGAAAAAAATTAAAATAAACACAATTTTTTTTTATGCAACTATCTTTCTAAATAGTTTGTTCTGTCATTGCTTTTGGTTTTAACTTCTTGGCTAGAACCCTTTTGAGAAATTTGCCACAAAACATTAGCATACGCCATACATTTAGTTTTAAGGATCAAACCTAGAACATTATCTTTAAACAAATCAAATAATTACCACTTGTGTTAGCCTATTTAGGTATTCATCATCACAAAAGGATTAATATAACATGCCAAACATAATGAATTTTTAAACGGCAAAAAGCTCCTGGTTTCCCAAATTTTTTGTTGATAATAGCAAATGCCTCCATTTGTGTATGTTTGTATATCTTCAGAAGAATATAAAGCACAACGAACATAAAAAATATGCAGCAAAATATAGAACAAGAACATGAAAGAATGAATAATTCAGAAGGCAGAGGGTATGACACAGTATTTGAGCTTAGAAATGAGGATTATGACAGCTTACTGTTCCTGCAGTTGATCTGGAAGAAAGGAATTTACTGTGCTTCATTCTTGATAAGCCAAAATCACATACCTATTCGAAAGAAAAAAGAAAGGGTGAAAAAAAACAATTAAACCATATCTACAGGTAGCTATCAGCATGCTATCAAGAAAATTCAATCATGACAATTAGTTGACACCTTCACAACCCAATTTTTATCAACAAGAAAATTTAGTTAGTGACTTCAAATCATGGTGTACAATCACTGGAGTGCAGTTGTGCAAATGGTTTATTCCTCGGGCCTGTAGATTCAAGAGATATATGTCACATCAACTGAGTTTCACTGATTATGGCAATAATTTGCTTAATGAAACTACAACGCAATAAAAGAAAACAGAATCTTACAGTATCGTGGGCCATCTCAACAGTATCTTCCTCTGCATAGCAAATATAAAGTTCAGACTTCAGAGTCATTAAAAGTAATCCTTCCAGAACAACATTAATCAAAATAATAAATAAATGCAAAGAAATTCACCAAATAAAATCAAATTCAGTTTCAAAGAGTTCTGTATTGTTCCACTTTTAACACCTCCGTCACAACAACACATAATGAAACTCCAAGCCAGTAAGAGTTTTTTTAAAATGCTAATAATCAGAGAGTCAGAGACAATGGAATAATGTCTACACAGAATATTAGACAAGAAATAATGAGGTAATTTATCTAAGAATTAAGAGAAAAACATCCTCTGGAAAAGTACTTCAAAATGTACATATTTTTAGCAGGAGCGATTTCCAAGCATTACAACTGAGTAGCAATAATTAAGTAAATGGCCAAAAATTTTGAGACAACTGAACCATATTAACCTTAACTCGATGTTGCTCAGGATGATGAAAAGAGGGGACATGCATTTTAGAAGGTGGGTTTAATTTTAAGATGGAAATAGAAAACCATATAGCTTAAGAATAAATCCTTAATAGGTACTTAAATTTCCTTTTACGACAATTCCTGGAGGATCCAATCCAATAAACAATAGTTCATGGTTGCTTATATGATAAAACAGTCATAGGAATTAGTTTGATTTATATACGGTACCTAGAAAGATAAGGAAAAATAAGTTGCACGGCAAAATAGCAGAGAACAAACAACAACACAAAATGTTCAATCTTTTTAGTTTTGCTTAGATTGTAGCATGATATATATATGATCTCATAGAATAACAGAAAAGGACACTCTATTGCTATAAAGAGATCTTAAACACTAAATCTGTAAGTTATAACTAGGAATATCATCTAAAGAATCAATAAAGTAGTGGAATTAAAAAGGATGATAGCAATTGCAAATCGAAAGTGCAAAATTAATTAATGTTATGGCATTGCCAAAGTCCTCTGACCCAACGGACACAGAATTTACAAAACTATGATACATATTCAGCAACAATGAGATGTAATTTCAATTTGAGTTGACGTATCTTACCTTCTTTTATCAATTCAATAAGCCTCTAGCAACCATTTCCCGAAGAAGTTTCTCCGCCATGTCATTCTCATCTTTTTCAAACAAAGCACGGATAACAGTTTCAAAAGTCACAGCATCTGGTAAGCAACCATTGCCTTCCATTTCCGACAGCAGGGCCAATGCTTCTTCAAACAAACAAAGAACAAAGGGATATGTTATTCTTCTAAAAGTATAGTATCTATCGATAATTTTAGGACGAGAAAGTATAGAAAGTTAATGAATTTAATGTACAATGTGTATAATATGGATAAAATTGAAATTAAAATCAAATAAAAAATAAATAAGGATTTGCAACAGTTACGTAAATCCTAAAAACAACTTCCTTCTCCCCTATCTGATGTGAGTCATGGTAGCTAGAATCTCGATTTAACTCTTAAAATCTTCCGATATTACGATTTTAAATGAGTTTATCGATTTTACGAAATTTGTACTAAGTCTGACGATTTTACGATTTAAATCTTGTTAAGATTTTACGTTTTACGTTTTTTATTTACTTTTTCGATTTCACGTAAAATCTCAATTTTTTCTACCTTGGATGTGACTGTCTTCTCGTCCAGTCTTTTCCTCTCTCACCAGTACTGCGTCGCCACAGACAGCAGTCCCTGTCGCCTATACCTCACGCCAACGTGCGCACCACGAATGCCTAGCAACACTATCGCGCAATTTGCGTCGTTTCTGTAGTCCTGCATCGCGCTAGTCGTGCAGTCCTTCCCCGCGCCGGCAATTTCTCTCTCTCAACGTCGTCATTTGCGACGTATAGGGGACACACGAGTGTGTTGTTTTCATACATCCAACACGCTTCGTAAAATTGTAAATGAAGACACTCCCTTTGCACACGTTGCATCCATCGCGCAGTCCAAGACCGCCATGGCCGCAGCCTTCAACGATGTTGCCTCCCCTATATAGGTATAGGTCCAAGATCAACGTAGGATAGCACAACAATAATTATGCAAGCAATTAATTTAGTATGCTCCCGTTTTTGTACATGCAAACGTAGTTAATCTCAAAAATTAGATGATTATTTTGTTTGATTCAATTTTTGTTTGATTTAATTTAAGTATATACAATTACAAATGGTTGTTTGATTTCTTTTTTTTTTTTTTGTATAATCTCAAAAATTGGATGGTTATTTTGTTTGATTCAATTTTTGTTTGATTTAATTTAAGTATATACAATTACAAATGGTTGTTTGATTTCTTTTTTTTTTTTCTTGTATTGGACCAAATTTAAAATTTATTATACACATTGTCAAAATTTTTTATTGTCTTCCTAACAGAATTCAGCATCACACTTGCCATCATTTTGTTGATACACCTAATATACATCTGTTTGTAAAATTTTGTCCAATTCTACTATATATGTTTTCGAGTAAAGTGGAAGACCAAAAATATTTAATATTATGCTAGGAAAGAATATACTGAAAAATTTATACTTAGACAATATTCATGCTCTAACAATTAATTAGAGTTAATTTTTGTTTATGCTTCTTGATAATTATTTATTTATATTTAAAAATTTATCAAACAATATTGACAAATCAACTTATTATTAAAAAAAATTCAATAAAATAAATAAAAAATTATCACCGAGTAAAATATTACACCCATAGCTATTAGTTATTATGATTAAAATTAGGGACGCTAAATAATAATTTGTCACTAAGAAACAATGACTCTCTTTAGGTTTGTTAATTTCAATTATTTTTTTAATGTAAATTCATTGAACAATATGATGTATTTCTAAACATTAATAGATAGTATTTGAAGTTTTGGACATATCATAAAAAATTTGCAGAAGACCAAATCTGAGTCTGATAAATAATCCATGTAAAGCGACTAAAATTATTAACAATAGTTAAAAAGTATTTATTATATCTATTAGCCACTATATATTACTAATTTTACAATCAAAATATGCCACATGTCATTCTTATTATAATTGAAATCAAAATTTTTCTTCCAAAATTAAAGAGTTCTCTCCTCCTTCTTCTCTCTCTTTCTCTATCTCTCTCATTCCTTCAACCACTCTATTTCTCTTATTTGTATACCCACTCTATCTCTTTTATATATGATTATCAATAACTAATTATAAATTTAACAACAAAAATATATAATATTATATTCTCTAATTGTAATTAAAATTGAAATATTGAAATTAAAATATAACTATATTATATTACTAATTTAACAACCAAAATATCACATGATACTCTCTCATTAAAATTAGCTAATAGGAACTTTTTCTTATATGATCTTTTTATAAAAATAATTTGATTCAACAAATATTTTTTTTTTGTCTTAATCTATAAATCTATAAATTAAGATAAAGTCGACGTAGTTTCAAATGATTTGTATTCCCGTAATAACAGTACAGAAAAAAAATACTAGTTAATGATTAATTTTGAAATTCATATCTTTTTAACATCAACAATGTGTTCATAGTTCTTGGTAACTCCAATGGTCTTGCCTTGGTTATTGATACATATTCTATTCATAATCACAATGCACAACCAAATCTCCTACCAGGTCTCTGGTTCTCGACACTTGAGAACCACCGATCTGCTTCTGCAATGCCTTCAACACCGCCATTATTTCAGCAAATTCAGATCTCTGCAGTAATTAAAGACTATCATCCAGTCACAACCCCTCCCAATAAATAGTACATGAACAACCTAATTTCATTATGATGCTAAGATTGATTCCTCAAAGTTTATAGCAGCATCAACCATATTCTATCTTGTTTGAGATCAATTCATTTTATGTTTATTAGTCTAATCTGAAGAGTGATTTTTGTGAAAGTAGCTATTTTTCACTTTCATCTAAAACTGAATTTGAAGCTTATAATCGAATGGTGGGTTCAACTAGAAACCAAATAAGCTGACAAAATATTAAATCAAGTGTCTCGCAATTATGTATAAAGGAAAATTCATACTAGAGATCTTTAATATTGTCTGTGCCATGCTTCAACTTAACATGCTTGAGTGCACCTAGCAATCAGTAAGTATGGAACAAAGATGATATCCATGATAAGAATCCAAATACTCAACCACCAATACAAGGTCAATATCAGTTTTATAGAATAAGTTAATCAGCACTTAACACAGAGGCTATATAATGTTCAACATTTGATCCCAAAAGAAATTGTATTAGCATTCAAAAATATTCTTCAAGAACAAATGCAATTTCAATCTGTACAACATTGTTTCACTTTTAATTCTTTATTCTAACCCCACTCATCACAATGCAGAGAAGATTTAGAAAATACCAAAGAAATAGGTGTAGAAATAGTTGTACTTGGCATTAGAATCACCAAATCTTTCATGACAGGTGTAGCTGATAACAGACAACAAAACTACAAACCATGTTTTAATAATAAGGATTTGTAACAGTTACGTAAATCCTAAAAACGACCTCCTTCTCCCCCATCTGATGTCACTATCTTCTCGTCCAGTCTTTTCCTCTCTCACCATTACTGCGCCGCCACAGACAGCAACCCCCGTCGCCTATAGCTCATGTCAACGTGCGCACCACGAACGCCTAGCAACACTATCGCGCAATTTGCGTCGTTTCCATAGTCCTGCATCGCGCTAGTCGTGCAGTCCTTCCCCGCGCCGGCAGTTTCTCTCTCTCTCAACGTCGTCATTTGCGACGTATAGGGACACACGAGTGTGTTGTTTTCATACATCCATCACGCTTCGTAAAATTGTAAATGGAGACACTCCCTTTGCACACGTTGCATCCGTCGCGCAGCCCAAGACCGCCATGGCCGCAGCCTTCAACGATGTTGCCTCCCCTATATAGGTATAGGTCCAAGATCAACCTAGGATAGCACAACAATAATTATGCAAGCAATTAATTTAGTATGCTCCCGTTTTTGTACATGCAAACGTAGCTAATCTCAAAAATTGGATGGTTATTTTGTTTGATTCAATTTTTGTTTGATTCAGTTTAAGTATATACAATTACAAATGGTTGTTTGATTTCTTTTTTTTTTTTCTTGTATTGGACCAAATTTAAAATTTATTATACACATTGTCAAAATTTTTTATTGTCTTCCTAACAAAATTCAGCATCACACTTGCCATCATTTTGTTGGTACACCTAATATACATCTGTTTGTAAAATTTTGTCCAATTCTACTATATATTTTTTGAGTAAAGTGGAAGACCAAAAATATTTAATATTATGCTAGGAAAGAATATACTGAAAAATTTATACTTAGACAATATTCATGCTCTAACAATTAATTAGAGTTAATTTTTGTTTATGCTTCTTGATAATTATTTATTTATATTTAAAAATTTATCAAACAATATTGACAAATCAACTTATCATTAAAAAAAATTGAATGAAATAAATAAAAAATTATCACCGAATAAAATATTGCACCCCATAGCTATTAGTTATTATTATTAAAATTAGGGACGCTAAATAATAATTTGTCACTAAGAAACAATGACTCTCTTTAAGTTTGTTAATTTCAATTCATTTTTTTAATGTAAATTCATTGAACAATATGATGTATTTCTAAACATTAATAGATAGTATTTGAAGTTTTGGACATATCATAAAAAATTTGCAGAAGACCAAATCTGAGTCCTGATAAATAAACTACCCAAAGAAATTTTAATATACATTATTTCAAAAATAAAATCAAAACAAGCAGACAAAAAATATAGTAAGAACAATCAATAAAAACACTCACAAAAAGGGTCTCGAGGCCCATCCGTTGAAAAAAATCACTAATTATTCTATCATTGTCATTATCTATATATTTTATTATATAAAAATTAAATTTCTGTACTTAATGATAAAACTGACGTGACATATTTTTATATTGAGCCAAATTTAAATCATGTGAATTAAGAACTAAACTAAAATAAAATTATTTTTTACTTATTCAAATTGAATGTAATAAATAGGGGTAAGTATGGTTTTGATCCCTAAAGTTGAGCGCCAGAATCGAAACCGTCATTCATCTAATTTTCGATTTAGAATCGTCCTTAACGTTTTTTTTCGTATTAAAATCGTCCTTTTAACTTTTTTTGGACAAAAATGCCCTTCACTACTATGAGTACCTTTATTTTCATCACCACCACCACTTTTGCCTCCACCACTACCATCGTTACCTCCACTACCAAGAAAGACAACATTTCAACAAATCAAACAATCAGAAATTCAACTCAACAACAAAATCAACACACAACAACAATAAAATCAAAAAACAAATCAAAATCAGAAACTGAAGCAGTCACAGAAATAGAAGCAGAGACAATAACCAAGGTTCTGAAAACCGGACCGGATCGGCCGGTCCGACCGATTTAACCGCAAACCGGTGACTTAAACGGTTTGGTTCGACATAAAAAACTGCTAGAATCAAAATCGTTCTCAAACCGCTGAACCGGCCGAGAACCGGTCGGTCGGACCGAACCGGGACCCGGCCGGTTTTGAAAAACGGCGTCGTTTTCCGTTCTATTATAAAATGAAACGCCCAGGTCTCCATAGCCTCAACCCCTCGAGCCATTCTTCAATCTTTCTCCCCAAAACACAACCCTAGATTACATGTCCTCCACCGCCACAGGGCTCAGCGTCGCCGTTCGTTGCTCTCAAGCACCACCGTGTTTTCGTCCGATCGTCCGCGCTTCTCCCTCATTCGGAAATTAGTGCATCTTCCTCGAGCTCGCCGTCATTCGCTGCCTCGCTGGTCTTCGTCTGCTCAAACCCTAACCTCGATCACTCTCCTCTTCAAGCTGTGTCACCTCCGCCGTCGAATCTGGTCCAACCGTCGTCCCTACTGTTTCAGCGTCGTCGCAGCTCGTCTCTGCCGTCGCGTCGCATTTGCTCCACATTCCTCTGCCGTCGTTGCATCGTGCTGCGAAGGGAAAAGAAGGGGTGGAGGTCGCGGGAGGAGGCGCGCGAAGGGTGAAGCCTTTGTTGCTTCCGCCGTGTTTGAGCTCGAAGACAGCCGCCAGTGCTGCTACCTCTGTTGCTGCCTCTGTCGTGCCTTGCCATCATGTTACCACTGATTTCATTTGCGTCTGTTGCTTCAAAATCATGCTAAATTTATGGGTATCCGTCCTTTTTGAATATGTTTATAAATAATAAGATTAGACATTGATTTTTCTAAATTCTAACTATGGTTTTGTTCAAATTTACTGATGGCTTTGTTTGTAGTTGCTGGTTTTGCTGGGTGAAGGTTTAGTGTTTTGGAATGTTTTATAATATGCTAATGTTTGTAATTGATGGCTTTGTTTGTAATTGCTGGGTGAAAGTTTAGTGTTTTGTGATTATTGGTTAATGTTTTGGTTTGGTGTTCTCTCTTTTCCAGATTTCCCTTCTCCTGTGTTTCTGTATGTTGCTGAATCGGTAATCAATAAATTTGCCTTTTTGCTGTAAATCGGGACTTTACTAGGATTTGTTAAATTTGTTGCTTGTTGCTGAATTTGTTGCTTCCCAGTCACAGCATCAGAAGAGAAGCTGGTGAATAAAGTTTTAAACTGTGAAATCATGTGTTGTTGCCTGAATTTTAGGAGAAAGAGCAATGTAATGTATTCTTATTTATGATTCCATAAGACCAAGGTTAAATTAACAATTCAGGTGGAGTTGAGTTTTGTTTATGAGTAATTAAATGCACGAAACATGTGCTCCTTGGAGAATCAGATTAATTGCTTCCAGTAAACAAGTCTCAGTAATTAAAATCTAAATTCACTTTATCTACTATGAGTTAAAATTTCAGATTCAGAAAATTAAAGAAAAATATGAGGTCTAACATTTCAAGCAGAAGCAGAGAGAAAGGTTGAGTGAGAATAACAGAAAGAGAAGCTTTGAGAGCTTGAGAGGGAGACAAGAGGTTGTCTTCCCTGGAAAGGAAGCAAACAATATCAACCATGCACACTTTGCCAACACATCTACAGCACTCTCCTCCTTCTACTTTTCCTTCTTCTTCCTTCTTGCTGCAATGATCGCAGGTCCAGACACTGATGTTGTCTTCGGAATTGTTGAGAGCAGCCAAGGCGTGTGCGATGTTGGAGGAAGCAGAGAGGGACTTCAACGGTGGTTTCCTAAGGCAGAGGTCGTTCCCAAGCCAGAGGTCAGATACCTCGCGTTCCTACAGAAAGCTCACAAAGTTTTGTCATTTATAAAAAAAAAATTTATTAAAAAGGACGATTTTAATACGAAAAAAACGTTAAGGATGATTCTAAATCGAAAATTAGATGAGAGACGGTTTCGATTCTGGCTGAAAACCTTTGGGACCAAAACCATTCTTAACTCTAATAAATACAAATTAAATTCATTAGATAATCATAGTCTTCTGATCTACTATATATAGATGGCTACACAAAATTATAAGAATCATGAATTTTATCGCTCTTGCTATTTCAACTCTTCTTTTCTTCTTTTTTTTTTCTTTATGTATAAATATACTCAAAATGAGAAGACACAGATGAGTGTTTCATTGAATGTTTGTTTGACTAATACTGTAGTCTGAAAATATCTCAATTTAAGCATTCTATCACTGTTGAGGGAAGTTGAACCTGTAGTAATTTAAGGTGGCCAGTGTATTTTTTTATAGTATTAGATAGAAAAATATTTGTTAAAATGAATACACCCATTGTAATCAATCTTCTTTTTCAATGGTTAGATTTTTATGTGGGTCTTGTGAATTCTATGAAGACACAAGATAATAAAATAGGTTAACTTTAATATCATTAGAAGCTAAATTTAATTGTTCAACTAAGCACCACTAATTATGTTAATAAAGTAATTTTGTAATAGTAATGTGATTTATATTTTAATTTTTTTATTAAATTTATTTCAAAATGTAGAAATTAAACTTAGTTACGCTAAAATTTTAAAGGTAATATAAAATTTCACAATAAAATTAATATTCATTAAGAAAATAAATTTATTTATGATCGAAGCACAACTAGCAAACAAAACTACTGTTATTAACACATCTATTCTTAATATATAAAAGTAGATGGATAAGTTTACTCACATTACTTTTGCGATATCTTTCTCCTCCTACTAATGTCATGTCAGCCATATCGCTTACTTGGCAAAACTATAGAATCAACCACTCATTTTTTGTCAAATCAACTATTATTTTCAAATCAGCAAAAAAATAAAATATACAAAAAAATATACAATATGAAAATTAGGCTGCAAAATTATCAATGACAATAATTAGAAATTAATAGTGTCTAACCAAATTTGTAACTTACAAGAATTCATATTCCTATATTTATTATATGGTGAATTCTATGGTGCCTATATTTTGATGCCTAATTTTTGCCTAACTTATTTTTTATGGTAACTTTTGAATATTTAGTAATTATTTATTTTTATACTTTTAAAATTAAATATTGATTTTTAACCTTTTTTGGTAAGTTAGGCAAACACTTTTAGGCACCATAGCAATATCCGTTAGTGAATTAACGATAGATGCTTATTTTAATCTATTCTATTATATTCACCTTATTATATTTTACCTTTATAAACAATAAAATAAATTTATAACCCCAATAATTAATTTATTAATTTTTATAAATAACTCACTAAATATAATAAACATCTATAGTACAAATGTCATAATAATCTATTAATTATAATAAATTTTACGTTACAAATATTTAAATCTCATACTATTTAAACTACTTATATAAAATTCTTATCACTATTTTTTAAAATAACATCAAATTTAGCACAAGAAATTTATTTTCGCACTACACATCTCAAACTTACTCAATGGAGCATTATTCTTTGGACAATATCACCAAACAAACAGACAATTGGTTTATCAAAGTTCGTGTAGTTCGTCTATGGAAAACATTAACACCCACAAATGAAAAAAAGTTTCTTTGCTTAGAAATGATTATATTAGATGAAAAGGTACAAAACAAACATATTTATTGTATTTTTACATTGTATTTTTAATTGAACATTTTCCAATACTATTTTGAATTTGCATCACTTGAGACATTGTCTGACAGAGTGGGTCAAATAAAAATATTAATAGGTAATTTCACTTTATACTATTTTAATTATTTTTATTAAAAATAACTTATTTAAAAAAAACTACACATTTTTGTTCTTTTTATTGTAGATGTCATTCAAAAACTGCAGTTATACAAATGGTTTATTCCTCGAGCCTGTAGATTCAAGAGATATATGTCACATCAACTGAGTTTCACTGATTATGGCAATAATTTGCTTAATGAAACTACATCGCAATAAAAGAAAACAGAATCTTACAGTATCGGAGGCCATCTCAACAGTATCTTCCTCTGCATAGCAAATATAAAGTTCAGACTTCAGAGTCATCAAAAGTAATCCTTCCAGAACAACATTAATCAAAATAATAAATAAATGCAAAGAAATTCACCAAATAAAATCAAATTCAATTTCAACGAGTTCTGTATTGTTTCACTTTTAACACCTCTGTCACAACAACACACAATGAAACTCCAAGCCAGTAAGAGTTTTTTTAAAATGCTAATAATAGACAATGGAATAATGTCTACACAGGATATTAGACAAGAAATAATGAGGTAATTTATCTAAGAATTAAGAGAAAAACATCCTCTGAATTTATCTAAGAATTAACAGAAAAACACTCTAAAAGTATTTCATAATGTACATATTTTTAGCAGGAGCGATTTCCAAGCATTACAACTGAGTAGCAATAATTAAGTAAATGGCCAAAAATTTTGAGACAATTGAACCATATTAACCTTAACTCCATGTTGCTCAGGATGATGAAAAGAGGGGACATGCATTTTAGAAGGTGGGTTTAATTTTAAGATGGAAATGAAAAACCATATAGCTTAAGAATAAATCCTTAACAGGTACTTACATTTCCTTTTACGACAATTCCTGGAGGATCCAATCCAATAAACAATAGTTCATGGTTGCTTATATGATAAAACAGTCATAGGAATTAGTTTGATTTATATACAGTACCTACAAAGATAAGGAAAAATAAGTTGCACGGCAAAATAGCAAAGAACAAACAACATCATAAAATGTTCAATCTTTTTAGTTTTGCTTAGATTGTAGCATGATAAATATATGATCCCATAGAATAACAGTAAAGAACACTCTATTGCTATAAAGAGATCTTAAACACTAAATCTGTAAGCTATAACTAGGAATATCATCTAAAGAATCAATAATGTAGTGGAATGAAAAAGGATGATAGCAACTGCAAAAATCAAAAGTGCAAAATTAATTAATGTTATGGCAATGCCAAAGTCCTCTGACCCAACAGACACAGAATTTACAAAACTATGATACATATTCAGCAACAATGAGATGTAATTTCAATTCGAGTTGATGTATCTTACATTCTTTTATCAATCCAATAAGCCTCTAGCAACCATTTTCCAAAGTAGTTTCTCCGCCATGTCATTCTCATCTTTTTCAAACAAAGCACTTTTAACAGTTTCAAAAGTCACAGCATTTGGTAAGCAACCAGTGCTTTCATTTTTGACAAGAGTGCCAATGCTTCTTCAAACAAGCCCTCTTTGCAGAGCCCATTGATCATAATATTGTATGTCCTCACATTTGGACGATAGCCTTTAACGGAAAGATCTTGAAAAATCTCTTTTGCATCTATAAGTCTTCCACCTTTGCATAGGCCATCTATAAGTATATTGTAAGTGAATATATCTGTATCAATGGCACACTCTTTCATTTGATTGAATAACATAAATGCCTCGTTAGGTTGTTGGTTTTTGAACATCCCATCCAACAACGAATTATAAGTGACTACATCAGCAGGTTGACCTCGATCATGCATCTTTTCAAGAAGCTCCAAGGCGCAATGGATTCTCCTTGACTTTCCCAAGCCATCAATTAGAGTACTGTAAGTTACCCTGTCAGGAACCAAGTTCTTGTGACGCATCTCTTCGAAGAGATTCAAGGCGTCATCGATCATTTTACTTTTGCAGAAGCCATTAATCATGATATTGTAACTTCGAACATTAGGAAACACTCTATTCTTGGCTATTGTGTTGAATATATATTTTGCCTTATTTACCTGATTAACCAAACAATATCCATCAATTAAGTTGCTATAAGTAACCACATCTGGTTTCACACCATGTTTTGTCATCACAGCCAACACATTCTTAGCATCTTTGATCTTTCCTTCCTTGCATAGCCCATCAATCAAAATACTATAGGTACGAACATTTGGAGTACTGTTTCTAAGCACCATATCACTTAACAAATCAATGGCTTCCTTATATTGACCCACAAGACACAATCCAAAAATGAGAGAACTGTATGTGATAACATTAGGAGAAATTCCCTTAGCAAGCATCTCAGAGAATAAATGAAAAGCCTGACTTACAAGTGTATCCTTGCAGAGGCTATCAATAATTGCGCTGTACATGAAGACATCAGGAGCAATGCCATACCGTGGGATCTTTCTCAACATTTGAATAGCAGCTGATGTGTGTCCGGTCTTACAGAGCCCATTGATCAACGTCCCATAAGTGACTTGATTAAAGTGAAATCCATGAGCCAGCACTCTGTCATGAAAGCGCACTGCTTTTTCAACACTACCACAGAGAAAGAGGCCTTTAACGAGTGTATTCAATGTTACCGTATCAGGTTGATAATCCATTCTGAAAATCTTGGCCAATACAGAGAAAGCAAGCGTCATACGACCCATGCCGCAACAACAATTAATTACGATACTCAAAGTAAATAAGTTGGGAGCGATTCCCCTGACTTGCAATTGCTGAAAAAGGGAAACGGCGGTGTGGAAATGCTTCGTCTTGGCAAGAGACCCCAAAATCTTGTTAAATTGGATGATGGGAGGAGGGCGACGCATAGAGAGCATGCGAGTGAAGGAATGAACAGCTTCATCAACTTGGCGAAGGGATGGGGGCTCAGAATGAGAGTGAAGGGATGAAGAGGAAGGGAAGGAAATAAAATTAGGGATTTGGAGAAGAGAATACCTAAAAATGAGAGTGATCCTTGAGGTTGAGGATGACAACATTTTAGAGATTCGCACTTTCGCTGTTGTCTGAGTTTGAGGGAGTTTGCTAACTATGCGGAAATAGTATTTTTTTAACAGAGAGAAAAAAAAAAAAAAGAAAGACGATCTACTTGAAAGGTTTTAGAGAAAAGAATAAATAAGTGCATGACGTTTTGCCCAACAGATATTTTTGTTTTTCGTTATTAAAAAATATTTTTAAGTCTTTGACCTTCATAAAATTTAGACGGATTAGTCTCTTACTCTTTTCATCCAAATGCTTCTGTTGACTCAACGGAAAAGTCTGACGTGATGTGGCTCCCGTAATACTTGTCATGCGTACGCGTCACCTGGCAAACTTCCTTATCACGCGTACGCGTGACACACGCCTACGCGTCGCCATGAATTTAGTAAATCCTCGCTTCTTCGTAAATTCTTCACTTTGCATGTTTTTTTCCATTTCTTTCAAGTCATTATTGTCTTCAAAATTTTAAATCACTCAAATAAACATTATTTTCTCTCATTCGATGCCTTGATATGTTTGTTGGATTAATAGTCAAATTAGTCCTTAAAAGGTAAGACATTTTTCAAATTCATCCGTGAAAGATTTTTTCAATCAAATTGGTCCTTCAAAAATTGTAAATTAATCATATTTGTCCTCCAGTCACTCCATTAACAATTTTTTTGAAAGACTGATGTTGTAAAACGTTAATTGATAACATATATAATACCTTATATGCCTAATTGGATATTGACCAAATATATTTATAAAAATTTATTAATTTAGTCATTTTTTTCAATTACAAAATTCATATTCCTAATATGACCTAATGACTAAATTGATAGATTTTCATAAATATATTTAGTCAACGTCTAATTGAACTTATTATGTGTCATATATGCTATTAGTTAACATTTCACATCATCAATCATTGACCAAAATTATGAGTGGAGTAATTGAAAGACATATATGATTAATTCGTAATCTTTGACGGATCAATTTGATTGAAAAATATTTGAGGGACAAATTTGAAAAATGTCTTATCTTTTAGGGACTAATTTGACTATTAACCTTATGTTTGTTTGAGTGATTTAAAGTTTTGAAGACAAGAATGACTTAAAAGAAATGGAAAAAAGGCATGCAAAGTGGATAATTCATGAAGAAATGAAGATTTGCTGAATTTATAGCGACGCGTACGCGTGTACGCGTGACAAGTATTACGGGAGCCACGTCAGCCTTTTCCGTTGGGTCGACGGAAACATTTGGAAGGAGGGACTGATCCGTCCAAGTTTTGTGAAGGCGACGGACTTAAAAGTATTTTTCAATGGTTAGGAACGAAAATGTCCGCGGAACAAAAAATTAGAAACCTATTTGTCTTTTTCTAAAAGTTTTAATCTAATATTAGATTTAATTACAAATTTTTAAATTATAAAAATTTAATTAAAAATTTGATAAAATTATAAATATTAATAGAATAACTAAA
>NC_029789.2:129358064-129359904 GCF_000816755.2 Arachis ipaensis
ACAAATCAAATTATCATTGAAAAAAAATTGAATGGAATAAATAAAAAATTGTCACCCAATAAAATATTGCACCCCATAGCTATTAGTTATTATCATTAAAATTAGGGACGCTAAATAATAATTTGTCACTATGAAACAATGACTGCTCTTTAAGTTTGTTAATTTCAATTATTTTTTTAATCTAAATTCATTGAACAATATGATGTATTTCTAAACATTAATAGCTACTATTTGAAGTTTTGTTAATTAATTTGATTAATTTTAGTCATTAAAATAATAAATCTACGAATAAAATAGACAATTGAGATATTTTTAATTAATAATTAAATTAAATTAATTAAGGATTAAACTAAAATAAAATGATTTCTTACTTATTCAAATTAAATGTAATAAATACAAATTAATTTTATTAGATAATTATAGTCTTTTAGTCTACTATATATAGATGGCCACACAAAATTATAAGAATCATGAATTTTATTTCTCTTGTTATTTCAACTCTTCTTTTCTTCTTCTTTTTTTCTTTATGTATAAAATATACTCAAATCAAAATGAGAAAGCACCGATGAGTGTTTCATTGATTGTTTGTTTGTATCCGAAAATATCTCAATTTAGGCATTTTATCAATGTTGATAGAAGTTAAACATGTAGTAATTTAAGGTGGCCAGTGTATTTTTTTTTATAGTATTAAATAGAAAAATATTTGTTAAAATGAATACGCACATTGTAATCAATCTTCTTTTTCAATGGTTAAATTTTTATGTGGGTCTTGTGAATTCTTTGAAGACACAATATAATAAAATAGGTTGACTTTAATATTATTAGAAGCTAAATTTAATGTTCAACTAAGCATCACTAATTATGATAATAAAGTAATTTTGTAATAATAATGTGATTTATATTTTAATTTTTTTGAATAAATTTATTTCAAAATGTAGAAATTAGACTCAATTACACTAAAATTTTAAAAATAATATAAAATTTCACAACAAAATTAACATTCATTAAGAAAATAAATTTATTTATGACCGAAGCACAAATAGCAAACAAAATTATTGTTATTAACATAGTTTATGAAATCTTACAAACTATAAATGTTAAGAAACAAACTTATTATTCATTAACACTTTGTACAATTTATCTATTTCCTAACACCGCCCGACTCTAACTCCCTTTCGGCAAAGCCATCAAGAAGAAAAAGATGGTCTGACCCAAGAGACCTTACGACATAACCATCATACCCTTGGATAGGAGACACAATAAACAAATCAACCCTCTAATCCTACAATTTCATAATTTCTCTAACTACATAAACCATGAAGAAAAGAATGAAGTTCTGATACGGTGTTTATATATCAACAACAATTGCAAGATAAACAGTGCTATAAAAACCTGCTCCTAAGACTTTCAGTTTCTTCCATTATAAGCTACTTATCTTTAATTGATTTTTTTTACTCCTGTATCAACATCAAATATTACATATAATAATCAAATAATATTATTTACCAATATACAAATTTTTGAATACATGCAACTTAGTTTTTTTGGCTCTTCTTGTGGATTATGAACTCAATTTTAGTTCGTTACCTTAGTTTATGCTATTTATATTACTTAGTCAGTTAGTTGTACCACTGAAAATCATATAAAATCTATCTTTTGTGTTCTTATTATTGTTTATGACTTTTATAAATATCTATAAAACGTAATTTAAATAAAGCTTTGCTATATATTAGGATAATATATAAGAAGATAATTTTTAAAATGAAGGTATGTAGATATTATTGTTATTTTTTTAAAATTCAATGATTAGATTTGACACGGATACGAGACACGACACGAG
>NC_029789.2:129359909-129367856 GCF_000816755.2 Arachis ipaensis
TGATATTAAAACATAAATTAATTTTTTAATTATTTTTAATATCTTATTTTAATTATATAAAGTATTTAAAATATTTTTTGTTTTAATTAATATTTAATAATAATATATACTATTTCTAAATTTATTTCAAGAATACATGTTAAGAAGAATAAATGACCATTTGTATCTATAAAAGATGAAAACGCTCACATAGGTACCCACATTAGATTGAAACTAAACTTGTACCCACGCACGATGCCTTCTGTGTGACAAAAACACCCTGTCTTTAGAGGGTTTGAGTGCCATGTAGGGTACTTTTGTCATACGGAGAGCATTTTATGTATGTACAAGTTTAGTTTCAATCTAGCGTGGATACATATGTCAGCGTTTTCATCTTTTATGGGTATAAATGGTCATTTATTCATGTTAAGAATAAAGTTGGACACGTCGACACATGATGATATTTAAGTGTGTCCAAACGTGTCGAAAAAAGAATTTTTTATATTTTATTAAAACACAATTGGACAAAGCAGACACGCATATCGAATGGGTGTCGATGAGTGTCGTATCCAAAACGTGTTCGACACATAAATACGACAACTCAGCAAAATGTCTGTGCTTCATAGGATTTCATTAAGATAGATAATATTTGGTTTGCATAATAAAAAATATAAAGACGGTAGAAATAATTTAAACTAGAAAACAAATTTTAATTTTCAAACCCAAATAAAAAGTGAAATATATATCTCCATCTCTACTTTTTTGGGCTTTATAAGATTTTGTTAGTTAAAAACCGTTATGAAATAGAGATAATTTAATATCAAAATCTTTGCCTTTGTTTTATAGTATTTATTTGTCTACTATGATCTCCATAATTTTTTTTAGGGTAATTTACTTAAATAAATTAAGTAGAGAAAAAATTTACCCAATTATACATTTCTGAATACTAAGACGCAAATGCATTTTTTTTATAATTCTATAAAAACATAAACTGTTATTAGCAGCCACGATTTATGTGTATTGATGGCATAACAGAAACTGTTGTAGGCAGCAGCAGTTTCTATAGAAGGAGGTCTGGCCATAAACAGCGGTTTATATATAATACAGCATGAACATAAACAGCAGCGGTTTACGTGTGTAATGTATTGTATGCATATAGTGTTTGGCTATGTATACCCATCCAAGGCATTGAAGTAATAGTGAAATGCCATTTTTTCACAAATAGATGGTGAAAAGACTTTTTTAACTCTAGTGCATTGCTTTGGGGAAATTAAGAAAAGCAAAAGGCCCGGGTGAAATTTTACAAATAAGAAATTGCTTAGTCTTTTTATCCGGTCGTGAATTGGCATTGATAAAAGATACAATTGTATGTGTGGAATAAGGTGGATAAAAAAATTGGTTTACAGGAATATTGAATAATTATATTGATAATGAATTTTGTGTTCCATGTTTATTGTGATATTTTTTTTAAAGGCAAAAAAAATATTTTATTTCATCAAAAAGGAAATCTAAAATTTAAAATTCAAAATATAAAAAAATCTCAAATTTCACAATATAAGAATACAAGAAATATGTACTTTTTTGGGATGCGAAAATAGTAAAAATAAATTAGAAACTAACATTAGAAAGTAAAATTGTAAGTAAGAATTTATAGATTTTTACTAATGTGAGCTATTTTACAATTTTTATTAAAAAAATAGCAACTTAAGTTTGGTTCATTAACTATTCTCCATAGCTGAAATGTTGAAACTGCAATTCAATGTATTGAGTTCTTAAACTTCACATCTAGTCTAACAATTGATACCTTACTGCTCAAACATTTTATTAAAGAATGGTACTTTAATATATTCTTTGTTGTTGATTAAAACATGTAACTATTTGATACTCATTAGATAAATAATTTTTTTTATTTTTAATTTATAATTTTAGGTCGTCATGTGCTTACTATGATTTAGCTGATATGATACTATTTTCTTTGCAAGCCTAATTTTGATATTCCATTTGAACTTCAGCAATACATGAAGGAAGTCTATGAAGAGATTGAGAGCTACTAAAGTGAAGCATTAAAATGTGCATTAGAATGGTGAGCATGTAAGTACTTACGTCATTTAATATTCTGCTCTGATAGAAAAGTCGGTTGTCTTGGTGTTTTAAATTCTGATTTTGAAGATAAAAAGGATTCCAACAATGTTGGAAGTGCTATTTCTCCATTTATTACTATGGTCATATTCTTATGTATTTATTATGCAAATTCTGGTCATTTCCTATGTTTAAAGTACAAGCCAATTCCGTTTGGAGCTCTCTACATTCCCTTTGGCAGGTTTAGTTTATTCCCACCATTCTTAAAGCGAATGATCATTTTACAATGTTAAGTATCTTGCCTATGAAAATTATATTGAGGTGCATATTCTATATAACTAGTAGTTTAATGTTTCCAAATTCCAAATGTGCATACAAGAAGGAGAAAAACTTCGTTTCTAGCCTGGTTAAATATATCATCTAACTTTTTTTTATTTCATCTTCTTTTCTCCCCCCTCCTTTTTCAATTCACAAATGAAGTATTAGTTATGGAAAAAAATGTCGATTGAAAAATTATGCTTTCTAACTTCTAATACTTTGGTGCATTTGTATGTGCTTCTATACAGAAAAAATATCAAGAAAAAAAATTAAAATAAATACGTATTTTTTTTTATGAAACTATCTTTGTAATCAGTTTGTTCTGTGTAATTGTTTTTGGTGTTAACTTCTTGGCTAGAACCCTTTTGAGAAATTTGCCACAAAACATTAGCATACACCATACATTTAGTTCTTAAGGATCAAATCTAGAACATTATCTTTAAACAAATCAAATAACTACTACTTGTGTTAGCCTATTTAGGTATTCTAATTTCCAATCAATTATTTATTTGATCATATACTAAAAACAGGATTATAAAAGGAAGAAAGAAAAAGAATTGAAACATAAAAAGGAACTATAACATCTGAAACACATATAACAACAAAACTACTGTTAATAACAAAGTTTATTCAAATTTTCAAACCATAAATATTAAGGAACAGACTCATTATTTATCAACACTTTGTACAACTTATCTATTTCCTAACATTGTACAACTTATCTATTTTCTAACATCGTACGATTCCAACTCCTTTTCGATAAAGCCATCAAGGAGAAGAAAACAACCTGACCCCAAAGACCCTACGGTACACTAATTCAATAATTCTAAAAGAGAATTATACTTGGTATTAGAATCAGCAAAAGGCAATGTGTGCATTTTAGGGAGACAGCAGTCATTACAGAAAGAGAAATCATTCTTATTTAATATTGAAAGGAATATTACCAAATTGCATCACAGCTTTAACAATAGAATTGGATGAATGACCAAGCCTTTGATGCCAAATTTTTTACTTCTATTTTTTTTTCTCCACCACAATAATTTCCATCATTTTTTCTTCTCATTCTTTTTCTTTCCTCCAATATATAGACAAGTGAATATTATTTTATAATAACAAATGTACAAAATGCATATTTACATGTCTATGTATACCATGTTTATTAGTGTATATACAACACATTTTGTTATGGACCAATGCATCGGATGATTTTTAATTCTTTGGTGTGATAATTTGTGACGTAACAGGTAATCGTCATGTATAAACTATAAAGAAGTCATATTTTAAAAGAGATACGAGGTGTGTATATATATTTGGATTTGGTGATGGATCTAGGCAAAGAAGTATGAGTGCTGAGAGACAAAAGAAAATGCTACCCAAGATTTCTAATGAACGAGGCATAATCCTCAAATACGCAGAGATGAATGATGATTAAATAGTTTCTACATTTTTCATTTGATTCATATAGGAGTTTCTACTTTTTATCCTGCATTCTTTGTAATGAATTAGATCAAACGCTTATCACCAAGATAAACGTTATGGTGATGAATAAACTTAAACATAAGATATGAAAACAAAATGTGATCAACCATTTAATAAATATAAGCTTGTGAAAAACCATAGTATTATGTCTTTTTATGGACCAATATTTTAATTATCACACCAAGAGAAACGCACCAATAGTTTCATATCAAAATCCTTCTCTTCTAACGTTTAATTCATGCTGAATTGTATCTCATCATCATAAGATCTCACAGAACAAATAATCAGACATCATTCCACCTTAAAATCAAAAGGCTTTTTACAAGTTCAACAGTTCACTCAAATTATGCCAATCATTGACCATAACAAAGCCAATGCAAGTCTTAATAAAACAGAAAAACTTAAAAGTGATAAATACAGAGACATACATGAAATAAATCTAAACTTTTAATAGCAGGGTTCCTCTAAGAGAAAAATATCAGCTAAAAGTTGTATTATAAATACGTAAAGGTTTAAGAATCAATATGAAGAACATTCAAACTTTGAAGTTTAAGAATCTAATTCACGTACCACAATGAGTTGTCGCCTCAATAGTCATCACCAGCTTGATAAAAGTAAGAAACAAATGGTAAGGAAAAACAACACCACCCCATAAACAAAAAAAGCAAGCAGAGGATTAAGAAACAAAGAAAAGCGCAAGAGTGATAGCGAGAAGACAAGAACAAAGCCGGAGACAAACATCATTGATAGGAACTAGGAAGAAAAGCGAGAAGCTGCGGCCAGCCCGAGGCGCTCAAGGCAGAGACTCTGATCCGACTCTATACAACGTCAGACAGCTGAGAGTGAAAAACTGAAAACACGAGGCAACCATTTAGGCCTTCGAAGAAATGAAACCGGGAAAAGATCACACTAAGAACCACAAAAAAACAAAGGGACGCAAAGGGTCATTGGTGCACGAAAATTACTTCACACTATGTAATTCCGCACAACTAACCAGCAAGTGCACTGGGTCGTCCAAGTAATACCTTACGTGAGTAAGGGTCGAATCCCACGGAGATTATTGGTTTGAAGTAATCTATGGTTACCTTGCAACTCTTAGTCAGGATATAATATCAATAGTAATTCTTAGTTTGAATTGTAAAAAAATGAAAGGGTATAAAATAAATACTTATTCTGCAGTAATGGATAATATGTTGGAGTTCTGGAGATGCTTTGTCTTCTGGATCTCTGCTTTCTCCCTGCCTTCTTCACGCACGCAAGGTTCCTCCTATGGCAAGCTGTGTGTTGGTGGATCATCGTTGTCAATGACTACCATCCGTCTTCTCAGTGAAAATGGTCCAGGTGCGCTGTCACCGCACGGCTAATCATCTGTCGGTTCCCACTCATGCTGGAATAGGATTTACTATCCTTTTGCGTCTGTCACTACGCCCAGCACTCGCAAGTTTGAAGCTCGTCACAGTCATCCAATCCCTGAATCCTACTCGGAATACCACAGACAATGTTTAGACCTTCCGGATTCTCAAGAATGCTGCCAATGGATTCTAGCCTATACTATGAAGATTCTAATTAAGGAATCCAAGAGATGCTCATTCAATCGAAGGTAGAACGGAGGTGTTTGTCAGTCACGCGTTCATAGGATGAGAATGGTGTTGAGTGTCACGGATCATCACATCCATCATATTAAAGTACGAATGAACATCTTAGATAGAAACAAGCGTGTTGAATAGAAAATAGAAATACTTGCATTAATTCATCGAGACACAGCAGAGCTCCTCACCCCCAACAATGGAGTTTAGAGACTCATGCCGTAAAAGAGTACAAAGTTCAGATTAAAATGTGATGAGATACAAAATAAATTTCTAAAAGTTGTTTAAATACTAAACTAGTAACCTAGGTTTACAGAAAATGAGTAAACTATGATAGATAGTGCAGAAATTCACTTTTGGGGCCCACTTGGTGTGTGCTGGGGCTGAGACTTAAGTTTCTCACGTGCCTGGACTGTTTCTAGAGTTGAACGCCAGGTTGTAACCTGTTTTTGGCGTTGAACTCCAACTTGTAACCTGTTTCTGGCGCTGAACGCCAGACTGCAGCATGGAATTGGCGTTGAACGTCAGTTTACGTCGTCTATCCTTGAGCAAAGTATGGACTATTATATATTTCTGGAAAGCCCTGGATGTCTACTTTCTAACGCAATTAAAAGCGCACTAATTGGACTTCTGTAGCTCCAGAAAATCCATTCTGAGTGCAGAGAGGTCAGAATCCAACAGCATCAGGAGTCCTTTTTTAGCCTGAATCAGATTTTTGCTCAGCTCCCTCAATTTCAGCCAGAAAATATCTGAAATTATAGAAAAACACACAAACTCATAGTAAAGTCCAAAAATATGAATTTTTCCTAGAAACTAGTGATAATATACTAAAAACTAACTAAAACATACTAAAAACTATATGAAATTAACCCCAAAAAGCGTATAAAATATCTGCTCATCACAACACCAAACTTAAACTGTTGCTTGTCCCCAAGCAACTAGACAAATAAAATAGAATACAAATAAGTCACGAAGCAATAATATCTCAGAGTTTTTGAGTGAAGCTCAGATTCTAATTAGATGAACGGGACTAGTAGCTTTTTGCTTCCGAATAGTTTTGGCATCTCACTTTATCCATTGAAGCTCAAAATGATTGGCATCTATAGGAACTTAGAATTCAGATAGTGTTATTGATTCTCCTACTTCAGTATGTTGATTCTTGAATACAGCTTCTTTATGAGTCTTGGCCGTGACCCTAAGCACTTTATTTTCCAGTATTACCACCGGATACATAAATACCACAAACACATAATTGGGTGAACCTTTTCAGATTGTGACTCAGCTTTGCTAAAGTCCCCAATTAGAGGTGTCCAGGGTTCTTAAGCACACTCTTCTTTTTGCTTTGGACCTTGACTTTAACCGCTCAGTCTCAAGTTTTCACTTGACACCTTCAAGCCACAAGCACATGGTTAGGGACAGCTTGGTTTAGCCGCTTAGGTCAAGATTTGATTCCCTTAGGCCCTCCCATCCACTGATGCTCAAAGCCTTGGATCCTTTTTATTACCCTTGCCTTTTGGTTTTAAGGGCTATTGGCTTTTTCTGCTTGCTTTTTTTTTTTGCAAGCTTTTGTATTCACTGCTTTTTCTTGCTTCAAGAATCATTCTTATGATTTTTCAGATTATCAAATAACATTTCTCCTTTTTTCATCATTATTTCTAGATCCAACATGTTTAACATTCAAGAACATCAAATTCCAAAGACATATGCACTGTTCAAGCATTCATTCAGAAGGCAGAAAGCATTGCCACCACATGTAAATAATAAGAATTGTTCTTATTAAAAACTTGAAAAATATTGCCTCCTTATTCTAAAGAAAATTTTCTATTTTATTCATGTTTAATGATGATGAGAAAAATAAATTATAGCTTAATTGGAGATAAAATAAATACTAATTACTACTATAACTTCTAAGGTAAAGCTCAAATAAGAACAATTATCACATAGTTAAGGCTAAGATTAGAACTCAACAACCTTGAATTTGGGAGGTGGATGCCTGTTTGGTCTGTGGGGTGCTTGGCCCTTCAAGAGATAACCTCTGACGCTTCAGTTCCTTCAGTTCACGTCCTTTCTCTTCTTGTTCACTGAGCAGTTTGCAGAGCATGCTGTTTTGATTTTGCTGTTCTTCTTTTATTTGGTCCATAGCTTCTTGCAACTTAGTAACAGATGCTTCAAGCTGTTCCCAATATTCAAATTGAGGGATTTCCGGGAGAAATTCTTGCGCCTTCCTCTTGATGGGGTCATCCTGCACTTGTTGTTTTTCCATTGTGGTTTTAGTGATTAGTTGCTCAACTGAGATGTACTCTGTTATTCCCATCCTTACTCCAGCATCTTTGCAGAGCATAGAGATTAAGCTTGGATAAGCCAACCTGGCATCTTTGGAGTTCTTGTTTGCAATTATGTAAAATTCACATGAAATCAGTTGATGAACTTCCACTTCTTTTCCCAACATAATGCAATGGATCATCACTGCTCTTTTAACGGTGACTTCAGAACGGTTGCTAGTGGG
>NC_029789.2:129367876-129383377 GCF_000816755.2 Arachis ipaensis
ATAGTCATAGAGGGCAGTTCCAAATATTCTCTGCCTGTCTGTTTGGCACAGATTAGCGTAGAACTCCTGAACCATATTCCTTCCCACTTTTGTTTCAGGATTAGCTAGGATTTCCCAGTTCCTGTTTCGAATCTGCTCTTGGATCTCCGGATATTCATCTTCTTTCAGATCGAACTTGACTTCCGGGATCACTGATCTTAGACCCATTATTTTGTAGTAATGGTCTGAATGTTCTTTGGTTAAGAACTTTCCTTGATTCCAAAGTGGTTTTAGAATACTCTCTTTCTTGCCTCTTGGAGTGGGTTGTTTTCCTTTAGGAGCCATGATCTTAGTGGGTATGGTTTAGTGATCACGGATAAACACACCAAACTTAGAGGTTTGCTTGTCCTCAAGCAAAAGAAAAGAAAGGAGAGGGATAGAAGGAGAGCTAGGCGCAACTTGTGGAGGAGAGGGGGAGAGGCCGAACCAAAATTTAAGGGGTAGGGGGTGGATTTCGAAAATTATTTGAAAAAAAGATATGATAGAAAAAGTGATTTGGAAAAGATAAGTATGATATGAAAAGATGTGATTTAAAATTGAAAAGATATGAAAGATATTTGAAAAAGATAAATCTAGATTTTAAAAAAGATAATGTGAAGATTTGAAAAAGATATTGATGAGTTGAAAAGATTTTAGAAGGAAAAGAGATAGATTTGTTTTGGAAAATTTGAAAAAGAGTTGGATTGGATTGAAAAGACAGATTTGTGTTTATGGATTAAGATACATTTAATATTTTTTTGAATTAGGGTTTTTAGAAATTAGGGTTAAAAGATTTTTGGAATTGAGAGTTTGTAACATGTTTATGCAAGAAATCATGAATTGAAACATGAAAATTAAAATTAAAATAAAAATTATGAAGTAAAAACGAATTTACCTCCTCCCCACCATCCTGGCGTTAAACGCCCAAATGCTGCTTCTCATGGGCGTTCAACGCCCAACTGTTGCTTCTTTCTGGCGTTGAACACCAGGACTCCTTTGTTACTAGGCGTTTTTCTGAACGCCCAGAAGGTGCTTCTTTTTGGCGTTCAACGCCCAGAAGATGCTTCTTTCTGGCGTTTAACGCCCAGATGGCTATCCTTACTGGCGTTGAACGCCCAGTGGATGCTTCTTTTGGGCGTTGAACGCCCAAAACAGCTTTTTACTGGCGTTTTCTTGCCAGTGAGCTCCTTTTATTCTGTTTTGTGCTCTGAATTCTTCTGTAGCCCTGTGAACTTATGCAATTGATTCTTTACCTTGTTAATATTAAGCTTATGTAATTAAAATGAAAAATAAAATAAAATAAAATAAAATAAAATAAAATAACATAGAAAGTTAGCTAATGGCTGGGTTGCCTCCCAGCAAGCGCTTCTTTATTGTCTTTAGCTAGACCTTGCTGAGCTTTTAATCTAGCCTCAGCCTTGAGCATTCTTGCTCAACATTTTCTTCAAGATAGTGCTTGATTCTCTGTCCATTAACAATGAACTTCTTATCAGAATCAATGTCTTGAAGCTCCACATAACCATATGGTGATACACTTGTAATCACATATGGTCTCCTCCACCGGGATTTCAGTTTCCCAGGGAATAGCCTGAGCCTAGAGTTAAACAACAGAACCTTTTGTCCTGGTTCAAAGATTCTAGATGACAGCTTTTTGTCATGCTGGTATGGAGAGGTCCCTATAGGAGTCTTGAATGCTGTTCTGTAAGCCCACAGAGCATCATCCAAACTTCGTGCCCAATCCTTTCTACGGGTACTTACAGTCCGTTCCAGGATTCTTTTTAGTTCTCTGTTAGAAACTTCAG
The DNA here is from genome assembly GCF_000816755.2 of Arachis ipaensis. Taxonomy (NCBI): domain Eukaryota; kingdom Viridiplantae; phylum Streptophyta; class Magnoliopsida; order Fabales; family Fabaceae; genus Arachis; species Arachis ipaensis. The sequence goes on from NC_029789.2 coordinate 129,369,697, forward strand.
CTTGCCCATTTGTTTGTGGATGATATGGAGTCGCCACCTTGTGGTGAATCCCATACCGGACCATGGCAGAGTAAAGCTGTCTGTTGCAGAAGTGAGTGCCCCCATCACTGATTAGTACTCTAGGGACACCAAACCTGCTGAAGATATGTTTCTGGAGGAACTTCAGCACTGTTTTAGTATCATTGGTGGGTGTGGCAATGGCCTCTACCCATTTTGATACATAGTCAACTGCCACCAGAATATAAGTGTTTGAGTATGATGGTGGAAAAGGCCCCATGAAATCAATACCCCATTACATCAAACAACTCAATCTCCAAGATTCCTTGTTGAGGCATGGCGTAACTATGAGACAAATTACCAGCTCTCTGGCAACTGTCATAGTTACGTACAAACTCTCGGGAATCTCTGTAGAGTGTAGGCCAGTAGAAATCACATTGGAGGACCTTGATGGCTGTTCGCTCACCTCCGAAATGACCTCCATATTGTGACCCATGGCAATGCCATAAGATGCTCTGTGCTTCTTCTCTAGGCACACACCTACGGATTATTCCGTCTGCACATCTCTTAAAGAGATAGGGTTCATCCCACAAGTAGTACTTTGCATCAGTAATTAATTTTTTCTTTTGTTGCCTGCTGTACGCCTTGGGTATGAACCTTGCAGCTTTATAGTTTGCAATATCTGCAAACCATGGTGTTTCCTGAATGGCGAACAAATGCTCATCCGGAAAGGTTTCAGAGATCTCAATAAAGGGAGAGGACGCCCCTTCTACTGGCTCTATTCGGGACAGATGATCAGCCACTTGGTTTTCTGTCCCTTTTCTGTCTCTTATTTCTATATCAAACTCTTGCAGAAGTAATACCCATCTTATAAGCCTGGGTTTTGAATCCTGCTTTGTAAATAGATATTTAAGAGCAGCATGGTCAGTGTACATAATCACTTTGGATCCAACCAAGTATGATCTAAACTTGTCAATGACATAAACCACTGCAAGCAATTCTTTTTCTGTGGTTGTGTAATTTTTCTGGGCATCATTTAGAACACGGCTAGCATAGTAAATGACATGCAGAAGCTTGTCATGCCTTTGCCCCAATACTGCACCAATGGCATGATCATTGGCATCACACATTAATTCGAATGGTAATGTCCAGTCTGGTGCAGAGATAACTGGTGCTGTGACCAGCTTAGCTTTCAGAGTTTCAAACGCCTGCAGGCACTCTGTGTCAAACACAAATGGCGTGTCAGCAGCTAAAAGGTTGCTTAGAGGTTTTGTAATTTTTGAAAAATCCTTTATAAACCTCCTATAGAATCCTGCATGCCCCAGAAAGCTTCTAATTGTCTTAACATTGGTAGGTGGTGGTAATTTTTCAATTACCTCTATTTTAGCTTGATCCACCTCTATTCCCTTGTTTGAAATTTTATGCCCAAGGACAATCCCTTCAGTCACCATAAAGTGACATTTTTTTCCAGTTTAAAACCAGGTTGGTCTCTTGGCATCTTTTCAGAACCAGTGTCAGGTGATCAAGATAGGAGCTGAATGAGTCTCCATATATTGAGAAGTCATCCATGAAGACTTCCAAAAATTTTTCCACCATATCAGAGAAAATAGAGAGCATGCATCTCTGAAAGGTTGCAGGCGCATTACACAGCCCAAATGGCATCCTTCTGTAAGCAAACACTCCAGATGGACATATGAATGCTGTTTTCTCTTGATCCTGGGGATCTACTGTAATTTGGTTGTAGCCTGAATAGCCATCTAAAAAGTAGTAATAATCATGACCTGCTAGTCTTTCTAGCATCTGGTCTATGAATGGTAAAGGAAAATTATCCTTTCTGGTGGCTGTATTGAGCCTTCTGTAGTCAATACACATGCGCCACCCTGTAACTGTTCTTGTAGGAACCAGTTCATTTTTTTCATTATGAACCACTGTCATGCCTCCCTTTTTGGGGACAACTTGGACAGGGCTCACCCAGGAGCTATCAGAAATAGGATAAATAATCCCAGCCTCCAGTAATTTGGTAACCTCTTTGGTGGTAATGGTTTGAGCTCGGATTTAGGAGGTTTTTCCTCTTCCTGAGGAAATTTCAGAGGCTCTTTCAATTCCTCTGAATCCTCCAGATCAGGCTAAACATCTTTAAAGATGTCTTCCAACTCTGATTCGAGACTCTCAGCCATGTTGATCTCCTCTACCAAAGAGTCAATAAGATCAACTTTCATGCAGTCTTTTGGTGTGTCTGAATGCTGCATGGCCTTGACAGCATTCAACTTAAACTCATCCTCATTGACTCTTAGGGTTACTTCCCCTTTTTGGACATCAATGAGTGTTCGTCCAGTTGCTAGGAAAGGTCTTCCTAGAATGAGAGTAGCACTCTTGTGCTCCTCCATTTCCAGCACTACAAAGTCAGTGGGAAAGGCGAATGGCCCAACCCTGACAATCATGTCCTCAATCACGCCTGATGGGTATTTAATGGAGCCATCAGCAAGTTGGAGACATGTCCGGATTGGTTTAACTTCTTCAGTTAAACCAAGCTTTCTGATAGTGGATGCAGGTATTAAGTTGATGCTTGCCCCAAGATCACACAAAGCTGTCTTGGTGCAATTATCCTCTAATATGCATGGTATCAGAAAGCTCCCAAGATCTTTAAGCTTTTTTGGAAAGCTTTTTAGAATGATTGCACTACATTCTTCAGTGAGGAGAACCCTTTCAGTTTCTCTCCAATCCTTCTTATGGCTCAAGATCTCTTTCATGAACTTGGCATAAGAAGGTATTTGCTCAAGTGGCTCTGCAAACGGAATCTTTATTTCAAGAGTCCTGAGATAATCTACAAAGTGAGCAAATTGCTTATCCTGCTCCTCTTGACGGAGTTTTTGAGGATAAGGTATCTTGGCTTTATATTCCTCAACCTTAGTTGCTGCAGGTTTATTTCCTACAGAGGTGGTTGGAGAAGCCTTTTTAGAGGGGTTGTTATCAGCACTTGTGTATGTCTGATCCCTCATTGGCATTTGATTGCCAGGGTTAGAAGCTGGAGTGACGTTGGACGCCAACTCCTCACCTGTTCCTGGCATCTGAACGCCAGAACTGTGCTTCTTTTGGACATTCAACGCCACTTCTTTGCTTGTTTCTGGCGTTGAACGCCAGGACTGAGCTTGGTTTGGGCGTTCAACGCCAGCTTTCCACCCAATTTCTGGGGTTTAAGCACCAGAATTATTCCTCTCCGGGCTCTTACTGTCCTCAGATGGATTTTGGGTAGTTTGCTCATTTCTTGGCTTCCTGCTACCTTGAGGTGAGGTATTTAATATTTTCCCGCTTCTTAATTGAACTGCTTGGCACTCTTCTGTTATTTGTTTCGACAGTTGCTGTTTTGTTTGCTTTAATTGTACTTCCATATTTATATTAGCCCTTCTTGTCTCTTGTAGTATCTCCTTGAAGTCGGCTACCTGTTTTGTTAGAAAATTCAATTGCTGATTAAATTCAGTAGCTTGTTTAGCAGGACTGAGTTCAGTAGTCACTGTTTTAGCCTCTTCTTTCATGGAAGGTTCGCTGCTTAGGTACAGATGCTAATTTCTGGCAATTGTATCAATGAGCTCTTGAGCTTCTTCAATTGTCTTTCTCATGTGGATAGATCCACTAGCTGAGTAGTCTATAGAAATCTGAGCTCTTTCTGTAAGCCCATAATAGAAGATGTCTAGCTGAACCCACTCTGAAAACATTTCAGAGGGGCATTTTCTTAGCATCTCTCTGTATCTCTTCCAGGCATCATAAAGAGATTCATTATCTCCTTGTTTAAAGCCTTGGATGTCCAGCCTTAGCTGTGTCATCTTTTTTGGAGGGAAATATTGATTCAGAAATTTTTCTGACAGTTGTTTCCATGTTCTTATGCTAGCCTTAGGTTGGTTATTTAACCACCTCTTGGCTTGGTCTTTTACAGCAAATGGAAACAGTAATAATCTGTAGACATTCTGATCTACTTTTTTATCATATACTGTGTCAGCAATTTGTAAAAACTGTGCCAGAAACTCTGTAGGTTCTTCCTGTGAAAGACCGGAATACTGGCAACTTTGCTGCACCATGATAATGAGCTGAGGATTCAACTCAAAGCTACTGACTCTGATGGAGGGTATACGAATACTACTCCCATATGAAGCAGTAGTGGAGTTAGCATATGACCCCAGAGTCCTTCTGGACTGTTCATTTCCACTTAAATCCATGATGGAGAAAGGGAGATGATGTAAAATAGAGATTGAAATAGTATTATTAAAAAAATATTTTTATTTATTTATTTATTTATTTACTTATTTATTTCAAAAATAAAATAAATTAAAATAAAATGAATGAAAATGGGTGGAGATTTTCGAAAAATGAAGAGAGAAAAAAAAGTGGTTAGGAAGTTTTGAAAAAGATATGATTGAAAGGATTTGATTGGAAAAGATATGATTTGAAAAAGATATGGATTTTTAAAATTGATGACTAATTTAATGCTAAATTTTCGAAAATTATGAGTGGAATGAGGAAAAGATATTTTTTTTATTTTTGAATTTTATGATGAAAGAGAAAAACACACAAAAGACACACAACTTAAAATTTTTAGATCTAATGCTCCTTGTTTTCGAAAATTTTGGAGGGAAAACACCAAGGAACACCAAACTTAAAAATTTTAAGATCAAAACACAAGGAAGACTCAAGAACACTTTGAAGACTCACAAGAACACAAGAACATGAAGAAAGAACATCAAACTTAAAATTTTGAGAAAACCAAAATAAAATTTTCGAAAACTAAAGAAAATTTAACAAGAAAACATCAAACTTAAAGTTTGGCACAAGATTTAATCAAAGAAAAATTATTTTTAGAAAAGTTTTAAAAAGAAGATAGTCAATTACCAAGAACATAGGCACAACGCTCTAGCCAATTGAGCTATAAATTTAACGTATTTTAATATTGTATAAAAAAAATAAAATTTTCTTTGGAAACTAATATTTTGAAGAAGAACAAGAAAAGACACAGAACAAGAAAAACTAAAGATCAAACAAAGAAAATAAACAAGAACAACTTGAAGATGAAGAAAGAACAAAGAACACAAATTTCGAAAATTTTAAAAGAAAATAAAAACATGCAATTGACACCAAACTTAAAATATGAAACTAAACTCAAACAGAAAAACTCAATTATTAAAAAAAATAAAATTTTGAAAAATTTTTGAAAGAGAAAATAAGGATTCTAAAATTTTAATAAGAACAATAATAGAAGACTCTAAACCAAAAAAGAAAATTTTTTCTAATCTAAGCAACAAAATAAACCGTCAGTTGTCCAAACTCGAACAATCCCCGGCAACGGCGCCAAAAACTTGGTGCACGAAAATTACTTCACACTATGTAATTCCGCACAACTAACCAGCAAGTGCACTGGGTCGTCCAAGTAATACCTTACGTGAGTAAGGGTCGAATCCCACGGAGATTGTTGGTTTGAAGCCATCTATGGTTACCTTGCAACTCTTAGTCAGGATATAATATCAATAGTAATTCTTAGTTTGAATTGTAAAAAAAATGAAAGGGTATAAAATAAATACTTATTCTGCAGTAATGGAGAATATGTTGGAGTTCTGGAGATGCTTTGTCTTCTGGATCTCTGCTTTCTCCTTGCTTTCTTCTTCACGCACGCAAGATTCCTCCTATGGCAAGCTGTGTGTTGGTGGATCACCGTTGTCAATGACTACCATCCGTCCTCTCAGTGAAAATGGTCTAGGTGCGCTGTCACCGCACGGCTAATCATCTGTCGGTTCCCACTCATGCTGGAATAGGATTTACTATCCTTTTGCGTCTGTCACTACGCCCAGCACTCGCGAATTTGAAACTCGTCACAGTCATCCAATCCCTGAATCCTACTCGGAATACCACAGACAATGTTTAGACCTTCCGGATTCTCAAAAATGCTGCCAATGGATTCTAGCCTATACCACGAAGATTCTAATTAAGGAATCCAAGAGATGCTCATTCAATCGAAGGTAGAACGGAAGTGGTTGTCAGTCACGCGTTCATAGGTTGAAAATGGTGATGAGTGTCACGGATCATCACATCCATCATATTAAAGTACGAATGAACATCTTAGATAGAAACAAGCGTGTTGAATAGAAAACAGAAATACTTGCATTAATTCATCGAGACACAACAGAGCTCCTCACCCCCAACAATGGAGTTTAGAGACTCATGCCGTAAAAGAGTACAAAGTTCAAATCTAAAATGTCATGAGATACAAAATAAATTTCTAAAAGTTGTTTAAATACTAAACTAGTAACCTAGGTTACAGAAAATGAGTAAACTATAATAGATAGTGCAGAAATCCACTTCTGGAGCCCACTTGGTGCGTGCTGGGACTGAGACTTAAGCTTCTCACGTGTCTGGACTATTTCTAGAGTTGAACGCCAGGTTGTAACCTGTTTCTGGCGTTGAACTCTAACTTGTAACCTGTTTCTGGCGCTGAACGCCAGACTGCAGCATGGAACTGGCGTTGAACGCCAGTTTACGTCGTCTATCCTTGAACAAAGTATTGACTATTATATATTGCTGGAAAGCCCTGGATGTCTACTTTCCAACGCAATTGGAAGCGCGCCAATTGGACTCCTGTAGCTCCAGAAAATCCATTCCGAGTGCAGAGAAGTCAGAATCCAACAGCATCAGCAGTCTTTTTTCAGCCTGAATCAGATTTTTGCTCAGTTCCCTCAATTTCAGCCAGAAAATACCTGAAATTACAGAAAAACACACAAACTCATAGTAAAGTCCAGAAATATGAATTTTGCCTAAAAACTAGTGATAATATATTAAAAACTAATTAAAACATACTAAAAACTATATGAAATTAACCCCAAAAAGCGTATAAAATATCCGCTCATCAGTTATACAAACATAACCCATAGCACTGAAAAATCCTAAAATCATAGAGGTTCAACGTGATACAAAGTCTTTAAAGTTGCAATTTCTATGAATATTTCAAATAAGACTATTCTAGTATAATCTAAAGTCAAACAAAATGCCCATTACAAAAGATATTGGCCTCACTAAATACATGGAGCAAAAGATACTGCTTTGAACAATATCAGATATTCAGACAACTCAAAGCATTAGATAAAAAATTCAAAATCTACCTACTATTAATCATAGTGAACATGAAAGAAAAGGATATGAAGCAAGGGAGTTTAAAAAAGCATAGAAAATCATTGCTAACTCCTAACTTTACACCTAGAAATTTTACCTTCAAATTAATTCATTGGTCATGCGAAATCATATTTGAAGTGAAGACCCAATCTGTAAAGTATAGATGAAGATGTGCTGGAAAAAGGTCACATATAAAACATAGAAGATAATTTTGGGCATATTTAGGGCTTTAAAATTAAAGGCAATCACTACCAGTATGTTCAGTTAGTTTTTTATTATTATTAAATTTAGCTTTCAAACTGATCATCAACTTCAAGTAGTAGCAAATGCAGATTAAGGATGAAAGCATCAAGAACTTTTCAGAATTAGAATGGTCGTTTGTTTCAAAATATTTATTTTAATTATCTAGTTCATGGAATACTTGGCTTCACTGCACATCTTGTAATAATAATGAATAATAAAATTTATCCAGCTGGGTCACAGCTCCAGTACTTAAAATCTCATCTTAACAATAATAGTAATAACTAACAGATTAATGTTACCTCCACATTTGTATTTCATGTATGTTATCTCGGTTTCACATTTGTTAAAGAGGAATACACGTACATGATCTATCTTCAAAATTACAGTATATAGAGCACATATGAAGTCATTTGCCACAGAACTTATGCATGCATCTACATCAAAAGTCACTACAATAAAATTTTAACAGAACACAAAACACAAAACACATTCATTGTATCGTACCAGTTGAAAAATCATAAAACCTGCAACTCTTCTCAAAGGTTTCAACAGCTATCCAAATAGAACACAAGGTTGAAAAGCTATTATCCATCTACTCCTATCTCTTTCCTTCTTTATACCCTTAACCAAGATAAATTAAGATATCCTTCGTACCTTTTGGAAGCACCAAAACACCCAAGTTGTTCCTAGCTTCCTAAGCCAAGCACCCCATAAGCTCCACAAAAGCGATCAAATAGGTGGTGAGATATTAATAAAATTTTACACTTCAAAGAACAAACTTTAATGTTAGAAAAGCTCACCTGAAGCTTGGAGTCTTGAAAACATGCCAATAACAGAACAGCATAACAAATTTAAAGAGACAAAAGATAAACTACTATCACAAGAATTCAACTATACTTCTAACAATCAAATCTGATCCATCAAACTTCACATTTGGAAAGTACAAGATACATAAAATAAACATCCATTTTTTCCTTCCTCCTAAAGAAACTAATTTCCATAGATTCTGGAGCCATATATAGCAGTGATCGTTGACCATTATGTATTTCATTACATATGATGCTACAATTGGCTCATATTGCATAATAATTTGTCTCAGCACAAGAAAAACCTCATAAAAATGAAAAAAAAAAAAAGCTACCTAGCTATCAGATTTGTTCTTTAATTCGGTCTTGCCCAGCTCAACGCAATTCAACTCAAATGGATTTACATGGTCCCCTCAATGGTCCAATAAATTTCAGGAATTATCAAACATCATAAACAAAAATCACTTATCAAGAAAACTCCATAGCCACTTGTTGAACGGATCATGAACATGAACCCCAAAATATTTGTTTCATCCGTGCCTAGCTAGCATCAAAGAGAAAATAAAATCATATTGAACATTACCAAAAGTATGAACGCATTCCTTGTAACATAAATTCCTACCCATACTCTCAAACACATCAATTGGAGCAACTAATTACCAATTACAGCACGAGAGCTAAATATGCTAAATCTTTCTTACCTTGGTCTTAACCCTACTAGTTAAAGGGAACACTTTAATCACCTGAAATCACAACTGCAGATTTTTCCATCAGCAAATGATTAGGAGAAATGGCAAACTGGTTTTTTGTTATGTAGCTGCTACATTTCATACAATCATCTATCTTTCTTTAAGCACACAAATAAACCATAAATTGGTCATAATAAGTCTTCCAGCTTAAACAAACAAATTAGTAATTGAGAATGATATTAATAATGGTTTTCCGTTTTCATATCAAAACTTGATATATTTTCGATAATTCAACCAAAATAAGATGAAGACTTATTCTCAATGCACTTCCGTAAGAGCGTTGCCTTGACAAAATGAAATAGTCTATTGTCTACATCCTCATACCTCATCTGGGTATGGGGTTACATTCACTTTGAACTAAAGAGAATTGACCTAAATGGAATATGGCTCCTCTCTGCCAAAAATTGATTAAAAAACACAAGGCAGAGAGACCGTGTAATCAATGTCTACTTTTGGAATAATTTTTTTTAAGAAAAAAAAAAAGGTTCTACAGAATAAAATTTTTTTTACTTCCTATCCATACTTTTTATTCATCTCATTCATAAGCCTTCTCCCAATCATCTACTACTTCAGAAGCTTCAGTTGCATCCAAGTTCCCACCACGTTTCCCTTGTTCATTTGAACCAGCTGCATGAGACTCCAACCTCAAGACAGCACTGCTTTCAGTGTTTTTCCCAGAAGCTTCTGCTTTTTTCACATTTGTAGAAGATGAACTTTGACCTGACTCATGGTCTAATAAATTCCAACGGTTAAAAGAAGCAGCTATTGGTGCTTCTTTTTTCCAAGCAGATTGCTGGACATTAGCAGATCCAGTAGTCCATTCTTCATCGCCCCAAGAATCTTCTCTCCAACTGGACTCTTGAACCACAGCTTTCTTCCATGCATTACCTTTCAACACAGATAGTGCTCCTTCTTTCATTGTCCCCGCTCCCCAGGCACCTGTAGTTGAAGATGTGGTAGTTGCCCCAACATTGGGCACAACCGAAACAGCTCCCTGATAAAATGTACCATGATCTAACCTCCTCATTGCCGTTGCAGCTCGAGCAGGGTCATGAAAAACAGCCAAGGCATTTTTGTCATTCAGCCAAACAAGCTCACACTCGCCACCAAATCTCAACACCAAAGCACTAATATCAGCCTCCCTTGGTAAGTCAGGGAATGAAACAACAAGCCTAGGGTCCATGTCTACCAAGTGATCAAATGCAGGAGGAAGGGGTGCACTTATAGTTGGAGTACCCTTAACCCCTAGCACACGGGTTGGGGCTTTTGATTTTGAGGTAACATGAATTACGATAAAACGCTTCGGCTCCCAACCAGCAGCACTCACAGCAAGCTTCCATCTATCTGCAATTACCCTCACTGCATCTCTTTTCTCCTTCAGCATAGGACAGAAAACATGGACCTTTAAACCATGAGTTGTGCTTCTGCTTTTGCCAAGCACTAAAAATTTGCATCTCTCCTCAACAGAAATAACCCATTTAGGATCACGCCGGTACAAATCAGAAATCAAATCAACAGAATTGTCGCCAAAATGGAGAGAATCAAGATTTGGAGTAGTAATATCAAAAGCATCAGCAAGAACCCTCTTGCGCTCTAACTTAGCACATTCATCATCGCACATCAGCTTTCTTTGTCCAAGGGGAACTTTTTTGCCATTTGGATCAACTGGTTGTAGTGGGATAGGCAATTTTTGAGTGATGGAAGCTTCATGTACAGCATCAGCATTATAATTACTACTGCTGACACCAGCATCACATGGAACATTTGCAGTTATACGGCCACAAGAACAGGTAATTGTAACAGGAAACTCACATCTTACGTCTGGGCATGGAGTGGATGGGTGACACGGAGCTGTACATGTATGACGACAGTCTCTTCTAGGAGCTCCACACGTTTGCCCACAAGGCGCTGGTAACCCTTGCACACCGCAAGATAGATTATCACAAGGAGGGGGGTGACAAGTTCTCCCACATGCATGTAAGCCACATTGTCTGGTCTTCCCACATAGCTTATTGCATCTAATGTCCTTTGAACCACAAGGAATGTTCCTAAGAACAACATGCCCACCAATACATTCTTTTGCTACAGGAACTGAACAAGGAGGGCAGTCTCCAAAGTGGCAACTGTGCAAGGCTATATGGCCACAAGGCTGAGGAACTGAACATGGAAGCTGGCATGAAGGAGGTGGCGTACCACAAGGGAGTGGAGGAGGGATTGAAGTCCTACCACAAGCACATGTCAGATCTGTAAAGATGGTTTCAAGACAAGGTGGGCAATGGCCACTGTGACATAGTGATTCACAAGCATGCTGGCCACATCTTAACTTCTTTTCACATGGCATCGAACAGAAGTGTGGATCCCATTCACTACTTAAATTGTTATTGGGATTAGAAAGTAGACAACACCGTTCACTACACCGATGTCTTCCACAATTCTTTTTTCTTCCACAAGGCTTTTCACAAGTAAACTTCTCATTCTCCGCTGTTGTCTTATAGCATTCCACGATGCGGGATGTTGAACCACAACGGCACTTCTGGGACACAAGAACCAAGCATGGAGGACAATCCCCAACATGACACACCTCTTTACAATGATGTGTGCCACAAGGAAGTGATTTGGCACAAACTTGCGAGCAGGTAGGTATTGGGTCCAAACAACTTTTGCGTTCCTCATCCAATTTTGTTTTCCCACAACAGCATGTGTTAACACGCCTTGGTAACAAATCACACTCCCCGCAACTTCCTGGATGACAAATCTCATTGCACATGTGATTACCACAACTAAGTTTCCTTCCACAATTGGAACCACAGGTAAAAACTCCAGCTTCTGCTGTGAATTCACCCTTCATAGTCATGTCCCCACATGGAAGAACCTCTACCTTCTTACTACAAAAGCAAGAGGCATTGATCAAAACCTGACATGGGTCACAAGCTCCGACATGACAAATGCGTTCACATCGGTGACGCCCACACTCGAGAAGCTTCTCACACCGCTGGCCACATGTAAGAACAGATTGCCTATCAAAACAACGGGTGGTAATTGTCTTCTTCCCACATGGACATAAGCGCGGAGGGGCAAATGCTTTACACGGAGGACAAGGACCAGGATGGCATTGCAAGACACAAACATGAGGGCAAAGATCTTCCTTACTCCCACCATTAGAGAACACCTCCTTCTCAAGAGGCTTCCCACATGGTTCTCCACACGAATGTGGCGTCAAATACAAATCAGATGGAGGGTCCACCCTTTTCCCACAAAAGCAAACATACCGAATCTCCTTTGACGAAGTAAGCTGCACCGATTGACAACCAGGACACCGCCAATTAAAGCCCTGATTCTTCTCAGCTGACAAATCAATCGACGTAGGCGCACGAGCCCACTTCTTGATGCAGTTGAGGTGAAAGATAGAGTAGCAGCTCGAACAAGACCAAACAAGTGCAGACCTCCGTACCATTTCATAACAAATCATGCATTCCACAGTCCCTTTCATGAGCTTCTCCTGAATCTCCTGCACCAACTGAGGCAAACTAGAGTCCCTCATCTTCAACCCCTTCCCAGCCTGATTCCCACTACTCCTCCCTTTCTCCACTTCCCTCCTCTGATTCACAGCCCCGTGATTGCTTCTATTATGGCGAACCACTGCAGGTGGGGCAGTGGAAACAGGGGCGGTGGCAGCAGCAACAGGAACAGCATCAGCACCATTACTGGAACTACCAGCAGAATCAGCATTTTGATCAGATTGCAAATTTGATGGTTGAACAGCAGTAGTGGTAGATGATCCTCTGGGAACCCATTCTTGACGTGGACCACCTTGCGGCGGAACTCTGGACCTACTCCTCCGGTCTCTCTGAGCTTGAACGCTCATTTCTTCACAATAATTCCTTCCACCCCTAACACTGAAATCACAAACTATCTCAATCCAATCTATTCTATACATTTCACAAATCAAATCAACCAAATGATAGACAAATAGATTCAACCCTCAACCAATAATCCCACTACTTCCCCAACTAATACATCACATAATTATCATTATCATCAAATAAAAAATCAAGCCCCAACCAGAAAATGAAAAAAATCATCAAGAATTGAAGATTAAAAATTCAAAACCTAAGAAACTAACAGAAACCATAAAAACGGGAACAATAAGAAAGTGATGGCAACAAAATGAATCACGAGGATACCTGGCGATGGAGGGAGAAGAGGGAGGATGAAACGACGATGTGGTGTGTGTCGTTTTGGTGTGCCTGTATGTGTGGATTTTGTGCAAGGAAGAGTGTTTTCCTTCCCTTCACTCTGGTGTGCGTTTGTTTGTTTATATAGTCAGTGTTTTTCGGAGTCGGTTGGATGAGAAATGAAGGTTTTCAACGTTTTTCGGCTCCTCATGTGAGGTCAGGACTTTAATACTTGGACCTCAAGAAAAGTCAAATCTCAGAACTTTCCGTGAAAGTGTAATAAAACATAGTAGGCCCTGTTATAATAATTCAACTCCCTATTGTTACTTTCCGATGAATAACCATTGGGCTCAGAATTTGGGCCTCATAAAGAAAAGCATTGACAATAAATATATCATAGTTTTGAATACCAAAAACTAGATGTCATTGTTTTTTTAAAACTTAAACCAGCATGGATTTAGTCAAACTACTACATCACTCGATGGATCAGTAGTTCAATCCTTGACCACGAATTAAATTGTTTAATCCAATAATAATTGAATAAATATATAAAATTCTAACA
>NC_029789.2:129383585-129387199 GCF_000816755.2 Arachis ipaensis
TAATTTAATTAAAGATTTTTAATAATATATTTTTGCAATTATGAAAAGTTTAATTCTTGTCTGAAAAGTGGAGTGTAGAGATATCACCTATGAAACGAATTGTTTAGATGCATATATTTTTATTAATGAGAAAAACTCCGATGCTCGAAGCATAGATCATGAGTTGGTGTCTAAAATTCTGGAAGTCTTAAGTTGGAGATGGAAAACTAAAGTGAAATTGATTCAAAGGACTGCTAATTGTGTTGCTGATGCTCTAGCCAAGTTTGCTGAAGCTAAATTAGCTAATAATGTTGCACAATTGGAATAGAATGAGCCTTGGGGGGATTTTTTTTATTTTTTTATTTTTGGACATAACCTTGGAAAGATTTAACGGCGCAGTTGCAGGGGGACTTGCTCCTGTGTCTTGGACTTTCTTTGCCTAGTTTTTTCTTGTTTGTTTTGTTTTTCTCTTTCTTTCTTTGATCTCTTCGGCATCAAAAAAATTGTTAACAGTTAATACAACAAGAACATTTTTTGTCTAATGGCAAAAGTGATGGACTTAATGCCTTGGATCTTGAAAATTGGAATCCCATCTATTGTATTTTTGGGTGCAAGTTAAGCGTTAGTTATGTTTTTAAACTGTAAATGTTTTTCCTGACCAAAAAATGATTTATTAAATACATTCTTTGAGTATACTGTATACGGAGAATTCTATTTTATTAGTTTTGTGTGTGTGACTCAAAAAACTTGTTTAACAACTCCGTTCTTTGACTTTATTACAAAAGAAGTGCATATATATTTGAGTTGTTCCTAAAACCAAAGTCACAAAAGAAAATCCATTTTTTTTTATTATTTGTGTTAAAAACTATTTATGTTAAGAAAATATAAATACAAATTTGACGAATTTTGGATGTGTACCAAAATTGTTTTATGTGTTATCTTATTATTTAGATGTATTACAAAATTATTTATGTAAAAAAAATATAAACACATATTTAAACGAATTTTAGATGTGTACTAAAGTATTTTGTGTATTGTCTTATTATTTTATGTGTTATGAACATATGTAAAATAATAAATGATGGTTACCAGTGGCTAAGAGAAGGGGGTTGAATCTTTGCCTTTTTTTTTGCTAAATATAACTTTTGCTTTTTTAAAGAAACTTAGAAGATATTTTTACTTTTTGTCTCGTAACGAGTTGAGAGACATTTTTATTTTATCTTCTGAGTAACAGTAACAGAGACAGAAGTGAAGTAGAGAAGAAGGAGTAACACACAGATGTATCCTGGTTCAGCTAATTAGTGTAATGTAGCCTACATCCAGTCTCCATCACAATAGTAATGGAATTTCACTATCTTTCAACAAGATTACATTCACCAATTCTCCTTAGGATCTACCACAAATCCACAATCCTATCTGGGACAAGTCCAGATTCTAATCCAATCTGAACTTGACTAGGACTCACCCTACCTTTCAACAGTAAAGTGCTAACCAACTTGTAAGAAAATTTCTTCAGGATCATGACAACAAAACAGAAATACATACAAAGAATATCTGAGATAACTATGACTTTTTTTAACTCTGCCTTTTTTCACTCATTGGCTTTTTCTTACAAAACCTCACATTTTGCCTTTTAATAATGAAACACATACAGACTACACTAAGAAAAAGAAATATTCAATGATAGTCATGAAGGAGAAGAATAAACAGTTCAAAGAGTTATGGGAACCCAAACGTGTGCTCTCACTCCTTGCTCAATCATTGGTCGTTCACCCCTATTATAGATGAGTGAAGCTTGCAGGGCTTGAAACCCTTCTTCAGCACATGTTAGTTCTCTTCTCTCAATACACAGATGCAGCAGCGACGTTCATAGAGGAGAGAGAGGGTAGAAGCAGTGACATGCAATTATATCTTCAATCTTTTCTTTCAACCTTTTTTTTCAAAAATCTTGAATCTGAGCCATGCGTTCTTGCTTTGGCCCCAAATTGTTTCTTGACCGTAGATTTACAGCAGAGCACCATTGACTTCACCTTCTTCATATTTTCTAGAAACAGTACTTATGATTTAGTGGCTTTCTTCTTGGTTCTTCGATGTAGCACAAACGAAGGAAGAAACTTTTGTTGTGCTTTGATCAAGAGGGACTAGCTACTTAGTTGTAGCCTCTTTTCTTTGCTTTGATTTGACAATTTTCTTTTTGCCTTTCAAAACTCCATAGCCTCTTTGCTTTCCCTTTTCTTTCTTTCTTTCTTGGAAGAGTGAATGACGTGACCAAAGCAAGAGAGAGAATAGAGAAGTGATGGCTTTTAATGAAAGCCTCAAAGAATTAATTGAATTGAATTTTGAAGTTCCAGTTATCAAGAATGAGAGGATCCGTATAATGCTTCATTGTCTCTTTGGGTTCCTTTCTTTAATTCATCATACTTGATTTATGGGCTTGTGATTGGGTTTGACTTTTCTTTTTTAAATTTTAGCCACTTAGGGTGTGTTTGGCAAACGCGTTGAGGAGGAAAGAAGCACGTTTGAGTCTCTTGAAAGTTTCACTTTTATGTTTGGCAACTTTTATTCTTATGAACGCAGAAGTGATTCTGCCTTTAAACGTACGTTCAGGAGAAGCTAAAATTTGTAGCTTCTGCGTTTCACGTTCATGGTGGCTGATTATCTTAGAAAATTAGGTGGAAATTTTATTTCTTTTTTATCAATCCTATCCTTCATTTTCTTCTATACAAAGAATATTAGTAACTATTACCATCACAATTCTCTGTAGTTCTTCCTACTTGTTCTTAGTTCTATTTTTTTTTTCATCAAAATATATTTTTATTTTTTATTGTATTTATTTTATTTATATGATAAATATTTTTTATATTTTCTTGTTAGCGTTTTGATTTTGCATGTATATAAAAAAATTATTTAAATTGATGTCTCTTTTGATAATTTTTCATCTAAAAGTGATTTTGAGTAGTATAATCCAAACAACATTTATTTTACTATAATCAATTTTGATATAAAGATTGTCAAACCTAAATCACGTTAACACAAACTTACTTTTTATCAAAATCAATTTTGCAAAATCAATTTTATGCAAACTCCCGTTTGCAAACGGTAATCCAAACACACACTTAATTTTGGATCAAATTGATATAATAGCTAAAATGGACTTGCTCATTTGTTTATTGAACCAATGTGAATTAATTAATTTTTTGCACACAAACACAACAAAATCATATAAACAAATAACCTAATAATATTTAGTTATCATCTTATCATAGTTTAGTTTTTTAAACTCAACAATAAAAAAATACAAACAAAATAACCATACTAGACATACTAACAACGCTTTGAAATATTAATGTAATGTTGAATATCAACTTATACTGATGCATAGATAGTACACATTCTTCATGAAACTAAGAAATAGAAAAAAATTGAAGTTGCAGATTTTATGAATAAGAAATGTTTAACTTTCGTCAATAATAAAAAAATAAAAAAAATTAAAACAGTACATAATAATGAAGAAAACTAAAACACAATTACAAATACTAGTAATCACACATGAAAATAAAATAACATAATAAAATAACTTAAATGGCTAACTTCCTAAAAAATATAAAATATGGAAAGGTAATTATTCAGCGGTA
>NC_029789.2:129387213-129389013 GCF_000816755.2 Arachis ipaensis
AAAGGATAAACTTTAAAGAGCTAGCTAAATTTTTCTTAAATTTGCAATGAGATTGCAAAGAGCGAATATAAAAATATCATTATAAAATTAATTAATTTGTTTATGATGGAATTATTTGGCTCAAATATTTTAAAATAAAAAATAATTGAGAGCTCTAATTCGTTTTTTAGTTATTCTTTTAATGAGTAATAAATTTAAAATATTAAAATATGAAAATTCAAAACCTTTTTATTTGAAAATAAAAAAGATAATTAGAAAGATAAGTTAAGACTCCCCACATTTTTCTAATAAAAATTCGTTCATTCAATTTAAAATTTATTAGCAACGAAGTTAAAAGTTTATACCTTTATATATTAGGAAATGCAAATCTATCATTTACGAAAGAAAAAGTATAGGTAAACAATGAGAATATTAAACAATATAAACAATGAATATGTCGAATGTTTAATTCAATAGATATACAGATGATTATGTTCATTATTTTTAATTGGATAGTTATTTATTTGATTCGTTTTCCTCATCACAGTTAAAATGGCTGGATGTTCAATTCACTAGATATGCAGATGGTTATCTTAATATTAAGATCTATGAAGTAATTTAGGAGTGGAGTATTTTTTTATTTTATTGAGCTAATTCTAGAACTCATTATTTATATTATTTACAAAAATTATCGTCTACCTAACAAAATCGTGAAAGAAATTGTTTTCAATTCATTAACGATCTTGTCCAAAATAAGCGATTCTAAAATGCACATACAGAAAACGTCATATATAGCTTTGTGGCATTAATTTGTCCACAATAACTTTTATGTTAATGTCAGTATATATATAGGGTACGGTTCAAAACCTAAAATGCTAACTTCATGTGAATATAGGATTATCCTCCTCCTCTTCTTCTCCTTCTTCTCTTTTGTTTGGTTTAATTAAAATCAAATAGTGGGGGAGGGGAATGCAACATTGGAGGATATATAAAATAAATTTTCAGGTTCAAGAGCTAGCTAAGATGCCATTGTTGTGGTCCCAACTATAATAGGAGGGTTCATTTACTTATTGAAACAACATTGGACAGGTCATATATATAGAGTTATATAATGGATTATAATATGTTGTACGTATTATATTGTTTATATCATATATATGCAACTAATTTATTAAAAAATGGTATCACTGTCTACAAGAAATTAAGCTGTGATAACTTATGTTTTATCTGATTCCATTGGGCTTTTGGAAATAATAAACAAATAGGAAGGTACACTTTTTTGCCATGCATACATATTCATTGCAAGCATCCAAAGCTGCATGAGTGGCACAAGTTGTGTCACTATGTATTAATTTTTCTTTTCTCCCTATTATGTGCTTGTTTTCTCCTTCATATTTTTCTTGTTTTAACGGAACTTGGAACAAAGTTTTTTCCATTGCGTTTTAATAAATAAATCAAGTTGTATTGTTCAGTTAGTCATTGATGACATAGGCCAGGTTTATGTTAATGATAAAAACTAAATAACAATACTACAAGATCAGTATAATTTATTATTTTCAGTCCGCAGTTAATTAGCTAATAAATTTATCGATGTCAAAAGAAATTAAAAGCTAAATACACCAACAAAGTGCTAGTATAAATACAGTGCTGGCTAATATAAATAAATAAAAATCGAAAATGTTTGGTAACCAAAGAAAATCAGCCAAAAACAGCCATAACTTGCATTATTTAGCATTCATTAATTGTTACGATAATTAATTAATACTAAATAAGGCAAGTTCTGGCTGTTTTTTTTTTTTTTTGTCTCCCTAATATTACCCA
>NC_029789.2:129389112-129390654 GCF_000816755.2 Arachis ipaensis
TTAGTATTCACAAAAAAAAAAAAAATTAGATTCTACTTTTTCAATTTTTTTTATCTTAATAATTGATTATTTTATTTAAAAATGTGTAAAATAACATATATAATTTTGAGCATTATATGCAATATTCTTGAACTTCTTAAGCAAAAGATGATGCATTTGGGCATGCCCATTTTGCTTGAGAAACTAATTAAAAACTAGATGCGGCTTCATATAAATTAAAGTCAGAAGGATCTGATGATGAGTTCATCTTTAGTTTGAGAAATTCTTTAAAATATAGTTCTAGCTACTTACTCATTATATCTTTAATATACCTTAATTTTGTAAATTGTTTTTTATTTGACTTATGATATTTTAGAGCAAAAAAATGACGTATTGTTAATATTGCACCCTTTCGAAGACCCTGAGCAAGATTGCAATTGGTTCATCTCTCAAAGAGTCAAGACTCAATAATTATTATATACTATTAATTACTTTGCTAATCTGTGATTAGTAATAATTGCTCATGAGTCATGGCTTCACACGCCATGATCACATTAACAAGGACAAGAGATGCAATTAGAAATTATTTGTTGATGCTAAAGGAGGCAAATATCAAATGAATGCATTGTAATTTGCAATTTGCAAGAGCCAAAGGCCAAATTCAAATGTGTTAAAAAGTCCAAAACCCCTTAGAGAAGACCCACTCTAGACAAATTCTATCTACCAAATTATTAATCTGCATGCATCAAACGAAAGTGATCGATATTATTTTTGTATATTTAATCTGCATGCCGTGATGGCTAGCTTAATTTAGCTCTCTGAACAAGTAATGAAGAATTTGGATTAAGTATTTTTAAATGATAAAAATATGAAAATCAGTAATTTTAATTTATATTGACTAGTATTTTTAGCAGTCTAGTATTTTTAGTTTAATAGTTTAATATTGTATTTTTAGTCAATATTTTTAAATATTATCGACTAATTACCGATAAAAAAAACAATAAATTGTGTTGACGAATAACATTACTTTTTTATTAAACTCCTCATTTTATATGATTTTTTTTTCCGGAAAAATTATATAGGATTTTTTTTAATGAAATGAATTAGATGCTAGATGCCAATGAGTAATAGCTCAAATGGCATAGTCTTCTCATACTCAATTAAGAGGTTACGGGTTCGAGTCATACAACGCTCGCTTTTGAAGGAATATTAGTTATATATACGTGGCGTGGTGTACGCCAATGGATATAACTAATCTCTTTTTTATTTTTTTTTCTGTTTTTGGTGAGATTGGATATAACTAATTGGTGAGGAACTGATGCATAATCCGATCTTGACATCTTGTGCGGTGTAGGTTTTCATCGTCCTTCATTTTATTATGTATGGTTATTTTTTAGTGGTGAAATATTCCTTCTTTTTCTTGACGGAAACGTTCACCACTACAATAAGAAACTAAAATACTAAAATAAGTAATATACACACACCTGATGACCTGAATCTGATTTCAGTAATTCAGTGTGTGTAATTTGCGGCCTCATAAATATAGCTTCATTGATGGGGTTG
>NC_029789.2:129390740-129391176 GCF_000816755.2 Arachis ipaensis
TGATTAAGTTGATTAAGTTTTAACCAAGTGAAACACAAATTTTTTTTAACGTAGTCTTCTTTTCTTTTCTTTTTTTTCTTTTTTAATAGTATTGTCATTATCTTTAATAACTTTAAGCTTCTTCTGCTCGTTCTCGCCTTTTCTCTTCCTCTTTTTTTTTTTTAATCTTTTTCTTCGTCATCCTCCTTCATTGTCAACATCATCATTGACGTCTTTTTTATATTTTTCTTCCTTTATATATATTTTTAGAAAAATAGTGCATAGAAATTTTTATTTCAATTATGATGCACAACTCAAAAATTTTGGTATATAGCATAAATTTAAAAGATTACATGTCTAGAATATTAACACCCAACTAACAAAAAACATATAATATAAAAATGTCGGTACATAGCACATTAAATTTGGTGTACAATATAAAAATTTTTAAAGACTA
>NC_029789.2:129391442-129394936 GCF_000816755.2 Arachis ipaensis
TAAAAATAAAATATATTTGTAACAAAAATTTATATATTATGTATAAAAATTTTTGTGCTATGAATAACCATTTATGTGTTATGTGTAAAAATTCTATGGTATATTAATAAAATTTTTGCTATCTATAAAAATTTTTGTGCTATGAATAAAAATATGTTAATAAATTTTTATACTTTTCAAGAAAAATTTTGGTGCTAAAAAAGCACAGAAAAAAGAAAAATAATAATACATGTACACATATTTTTTTGTTAGATTTGTGCCAATTTAATTGAATTTGACTAAAAAATGCTTGCACGTATAGACGTATAGCATTTCAATTTAAAAACATTGAATAAAATATTGATTTATTTTTTTCTCATTCTATTAAAGGTGGATTTGATAAAAATTTATTAGAGAGATATTTATACGTTGAGTAAAGTATATTTTTGTCTTTAATATTTGGGTAAGTCTCAAAAGTTGTCCCTAACGTTTAAATCGTCATATTTAAGTCCCTAACATTTTAAAATTGGCTCAATGTTCATTGTCCTGTCGTTAGGGATCTGTTAACAGAATTTACAATGGGACAAATTGAAACGATTTTGAAACGTTAGGGACTTAATTAAATAGGACAAAAACATTGGAAACAAAAACGATACATAAAAATAAATTTTAATTTTATCCTTCAATATTATTAATTTTTTACGGTACATAATTATTCAATTATTTTTTAATTACATCCAAGTAAATTACATTTAATCACATTACTTTCATTCTAAAGAATTTTTTTTTTGCCAATGAACTATATCTCAAATGGCATAGTCTCCCCATACTCATTTAAGAGGTTGCGGATTCAGATCTCCCTATCTTCGATAAAATAAATAAATAAATAAATAATTTTTTTTATAATTTTCCAAATTAAAATTATTAAAGTTGAAGAAAAGATTAAAATTTATTAAAAAATAAAAAAACTTTTTTCAATAATTTCAATAATTTTAATTTTTAATAAATTTTAATCTTTTTTTAATAATTTCAATTTTTTTACGACAAATAATTACTTAATTTATTTTTTAATTTTGCTCTTAATAAAAAAATTCACTTAGAAAAAAATAATGTGATTAAAAATAAAATTAAAAAAAATTGAATAATTATCTACCGTAAAAATTTGATATTATTGAAGAATAAAATTAAAAATAAAATTTAACTAAATTAAGCATTAAAGAATTTTGATACATTAGAGACAAAAGGTATAATTTATACTTTATTGTATATGTATCATTTTTTTCACAAGTTTATGTACTAGTCATTTTACAAACATTTTATGATGAGTAAAAATTTTTAAGAGTAAAATTATAAAAAAATAAATTTATTTAGAATGAAAACAATGTGATTAAGAGTAATTTACTTAGATGTGATTAAAAATAATTAAATAACCATGTACCGTAAAAAATTGATATTATTGAAGGATAAAATTAAAATTTATTTCTATGTATCGTTTTTGTCCTCAACGTTTTCGTCTTAAATCCTTGACGTTTCAAAATTGTCTCAATTTTGTCCCACCATCAATTCTAATCCTTAATAGTAGGATAACATTGAATCAATTTTGAAACATTAAGGACTTAAATAGGACGATTTAAACGTTAGGGACAACTTTGGGACTTACTCCAAATGTTGAGGACAAAAATGTAACAGCTCAAACCACCCGCTAGCACGATATTTTTTGGCTTTGGCACACAAAGCCTCACAGTTTTGCCTTTGACGATAGGGATGATAGCCGAAGCCCCCACACTCACTCGTCAAAACGCGTCATGGTAGGGAGATGTATCCACACCTTTATAAGGCATGCTTCGTTCCCCTCCTCAACCGATGTGGGACCTTACAAAAAACGATACTTTAAAAAGTTAAAAATACTTTTTTCTATATATATGTCTCATTGGAATTTTTAAAATAATTTTATTAACAATCATGCTATGTGTAGTATACCAAAAATTAATCAATTCTGCTATGTTACCATCAGTATTTTTGCCAACTTCTGCCAATTTTTGTTTATGATTGTGTTTAATGGAAGTGTTTTGTGGATGTGTCTAATAAAAATGTCTTTTTTATGGCGGTGTTTAATAGAAGTGTCTTTATATATGTATTTTCTGGATGTGTCTATTTATACACGTGTTTAAAATATAATAATTAATTATTGTTGACAATAAATTGGCAGATCAATATTATATTTGTTGCATACTTATTATGGGATTGCCAACTTGCCAGTTACCAGAGGACAAAATACAAACTGAACTTCAGAATATGATTTATTGTTTCAAAACATATTGTTTCAATTTAGAATATGATTTATTCTCACAAAAATTAAAACAGACACATACAGGCTACAACACATAAAACTGAAGTTTGTTATTCAATTACTTAATTTGTCATTCAATTATTTAATTCATATATAATACATATTAAAATATAAAATATATTTTAAAAATAAACTAAACAATACATGTATTTATATACAAATTTATAGTTAATTTTGTGTGTGTACATACTATTTTTATTTTACTAAATACTAATGTTGTAGCTTGCATTTAATAAAACTTAAGAGTTATTTTATTTTACCAAATAAAACTATTACGACTTTTGAAATATATTCAAAAGATTAAAAAAACAACTTTTTTTGAAAAAAGAAAAATTAAAACTTTGTTAAGTCCAAAATATAATTAATGAATGATTTTATAGCTGATTTTTTTTATTCAATTAGTATTTTTGTGAATCAAGTTAATTGAATGACGTGTTAAACTCATTTAAAAGTACCGTAGTTGCAATATATAAGTGTTAGCGTTATTGAGTAACTTGAATGAACCGTATGGAGACATATATGAACAAAACAGACAAACAGTGACGATGATTGATGAGCTGAGGCAGAACTGCGGTAATGGTTAATAAATAAATAAATGAAATGAAATGAAAAAATGGTTATTGTATGTGATAACTTTGTTATGATTTATGACAGTTTGTTGCTTCTGTTTTTATAGTTATAGTTGTTATACCTTTTGTTAACGAACCTGTTGACAAAATTCTACTAAATTTCTTCTATAAAACAAAATTAAATAATGTTAGTATAAACTTTATCCGTAGCTGGCATTATATGCCAATTAAGTAGATACTATAAAAATTGAATAGTAGATATCAATATACTAAATATTATATATGCCCCAACCACCAAACTTTATTTTAGGGTTGGCTTCTCTTTGGTATTTGCTGGCCGATGATGGGTACCTATAAGATTTGAGTATCGTTTCTTTCTTCTTCTTTTTTTTTCTTTTTTTGGTCAAATTGTTTCTTTCTTTTGAATTGTCCCTTATGCATGTCCTTTACCTACTACTCCAACTCTTTTACACTCCACCTTCTTTCAATCGCAATCATGATCATATTCACTATTAATTAGGGCTTATCATTATTGTTATAATTTAGATATTGAGGGGGTGAGTATGGTTGATATTCCTAATTTATTTTTTTATTTT
>NC_029789.2:129395017-129395284 GCF_000816755.2 Arachis ipaensis
ATTATTCTTATTAACTCTATACAAAAATTGATATTTAACTTTTTTATTGTTAGTGTATAAAATATATTCTTTTAAAAAAATAGATAATTAACAGTTTCTCTCTTTACATTTGTCTTGTATTTAAATCAATAATAAAATTAAACATACAATGGTTGGAGTTCTTTCAATGTTGAGTTAGTCCAGTGATACATCTACAAAATTTTTGAAGTGGGGGCAAAATAACATAGTAAAATAATAAAAATTATTAACATTAATATATTTAGATCT
>NC_029789.2:129395313-129395596 GCF_000816755.2 Arachis ipaensis
ATAACTATAACTAAAAAATTTATAAAGAGTATAACTCGAATGAACTAATGTAAAATTTTTATTAATTTTTATTTTAGTGTCTGAATTTTGACTAAAATTATGTGAGAGAGAGACAACAAATTTATGAGAAAAATAAAAATTTAAATTAAACCATCACAATTCTCTTTATATGTACGTATAGATAAAATGATATCTTTTTTTTTTCATCAAGCAAAGATTCAATTAATTTTTTGATATTTAATTACAAAGTTGATATTTTATAATATTACAATAAAAAATTTTT
>NC_029789.2:129395743-129405869 GCF_000816755.2 Arachis ipaensis
TTATTAATTTTTTAAAAATTCAACGGGACAATTGCCCCCACACTAGGACAAGTAGATCCGTAGTCCAATACAAAGAAGTGGAGTTCTCTCAAATCACAAACTAAATACTTCTGTAAAGAAGAAGTGAGAGGCATGTTCTTCCTTCCACCACATTCAAAGAGCAACAACACTCCTACCTTCTAAGATGGACCATGATCATCACGAGCATGTTTAATCATTGAAATATTGAAAATCAAATGAGAACATTAATTAATATAAAAAGTAATTAGAATCTCTAATTTATATGAATTATTATTTTAATTTAAATATTTAATATTCATTAATTATTATTAGAATTAATAAAAAATAGATATTTTAATAAGAAAAATTTAATGATAAAAAATAAAATTTTTGTTAATGGGTATTTTTTTAAAAAATAATTTATTTTTTCTTAAAAAATAGATAAAGTTAACATTAATTAACACAAAATGTTTAAAATGAATTAAAGAGGAGGTTTTTTTAAAAGTTAGAAGGGAGGAGAATATACATTTATAAAATAGAAGGGAGGGGAGTGTCATTTTATCATCTCGTAGGGAAGGAGAGTGAAATTTTCTCTATTCTTAAAGAATATGTAATTTCAATAGAAGAGGATAATCCCATAAAGATGCGTAAAACGTCTTTTTGTAAAAACATTTATGTGTCGTATTATTATTGAACGTATTAATGAATCCGTTATTTTTAAAATTTTTTAACAAACTAGGGTAAAACTGATTTTTTTTTTATAATAATAACAATAAGCTCAATTGTTATTAAATTCGGTCGAACTGACCAATTTACATAACCCACTGGATCATTTTTTTTTAAAACAAAAATCAAGGATATATTTATCTTTTTATCAAGAAATTTAAGTATAATTTGATTTAGATTGTGTAAATCGATCGGATCAAATCGGATCTAATAATTATAGTGCGGACAATTAAATTTATTATTGTTGCTATAATAAACTGATTTTGTTTTGATTTATTAAAAAATAAATTATTAACCAATTTAATAAAAATATTTAATAATATTATGATATATATAAACGTCTTAAAAAAAAGATATTTTTAGTGTATTTATTGAAATAATCTCTCCTTCAGTAAATTAAACATCAACCCCTTTTTAATATCGAATGTAATTTACGCCATTTTATTGTTAGGTGTTGCAGTTTGACCGGTCAAAATCACATTTCTACTATAGTAATAAGAAATTAAAAATAAAACATAAAAAAGGCACAACCCCCTCACTCAATAGTCCATAAAAATATGGTGTTGTTAAAATAGCTTGTCCGGATCAAAAGGTGATAGAGGTAAAGTTGAAATATGAGAAAATCAGCAACTTTTGTAATTATTGTAAATTCATAGGTCACGAATAAAAATCTGCAAAAATCAGTTACAAGATGCTATGAATGACAATGTGAAAGAAGAGAAAGGGGGGCTGCGAGCTGACCAAGTGGGAAGGAGAGAAGATAATCAATAAGAGAATCTTAATTCTAATACGGCTAGTAATGAAACTGGTGGAAGGTTCAAACTAAAAATTCCGACACCAGTCAACCTACTAAAAGAATTGGCAGGTCTCTCAATGATTTACGACTAAAGGAGAGGGAGATAAGATAGCGGTGGAGGAGGTGCAGAGCATATTGGTTGTAAGGATGAAGGAAAAAGAAAAGTATCTATTTTTAGGAGTGGTTCTTTGAAAAAAAATTGTTTACAAGCACTACAAAAAACACATTTAATATCGTCGGATTTAGTATTGATTTTTGTATTTGATACGAATTAAATTTGATTTTTTGAAATGATTACTGTCGGATTTTATGTTTCAACTTTAAATTTGACAGTGATAAATGGAGTTAAATTCTAAAATAGTCTTTGATATTGGCGTCGTGCACTAAAATCGTTCCTGAAATTTCAATTGCACCAATTACGTCGTTGAGATTGAAAAAAATGCACCATATTAGTCCCTTATCTATTTTCCATTAACGACATGATGACGTGGATTGTAAGTGACACGTGTTACTTCATGATTTAGTCACATGTAATGGTATGATGATGTGGTGACCAGTGACACGTGGCATGCTGACGTGGATGGTTGTGCTATGTGTCACAATGTTATTTGGCCACGTGTCCGTTTGTGACACGTGTCGCAACAGTATTCGTCCACGTGTCATCCATTATGTTATCGTTGTATATGCACCAAATTAGTCCCTCACTTTGCATTAAGTGACTCATTTTAGTCATTGAAATTGAATGTCGTGCACCAAACTAGTCCCTTCACCAGTTTTTTCTCATTTTTTTTAAATTTAAAATTTTAATATATTGGATACACTAATTTCAATTCTATTTTTTCATATATCGTTTAAATACAAGTGCTTTCATAAAAATTTTTAAGATTTTAATTTTAATTATATAATTTTTTTAATAATTTAACATTGGTAAATTTTGTAATATATAAGTATGTTATTATAAAAAAATAATTATATGATTGATTAGACACATTTTTTTCATAAAAAATATGTATTTTTAACAATAAATTAATAATTAAAATAAACGTTTTTTGTCTTATGAAATACATGTTTTTGTTATGAGTAAATGAGCTAGATTGAAGGCACTTCAAGCACCCTCACTACCATCTTTGACCTCTGCAGTCTAGACGAAAGAGGTCGGAGATGGTAATGAGAGAAGCTTAAAATGTCTTCACATCAACTCCAAGACGGCGGTTATTAGGGATATCCGCAAGAAAAAATATTTTATAAAAGTCCTGAAAGAGGTCGGAGATGGTAGTGAAGGTGCTTGAAAAGCCTTCACGTCAACTCTAAGTCGACGGTTAGGGTATTCGCAAGAGAAAAAATATTTTATAAAAATACTTTTATTTGAAGAACATGTGAAAAAATAGAACTGAAATTAATACATTCAAAAATATTGAAAATTTTGAATTTATAGAAAAAATTGAGAAAAAACTGGTAAAGAGACTAGTTTAGTGCACGACATTCAATTTCAAGGACTAAAATGAATCACTTAATGCAAAGTGAGGGACTAATTTGGTGCATATATAATGATGACATAATGGATGACACGTGGACGAATACTATTGCGACACGTGGCACAAACGGACACGTGGCCAAATAACATTGTGACACATGGCACAACCATCCACGTCAGCATGCCATGTGTCACTGGTCACCACATCATCATACCATTACATGTGGCCAAATCATGAAGTGACACGTGTCACTTACAATCCACGTCATCATACCATGTCATCACGTCGTTAATGGAAAATAGGTCAGGGACTAATATGGTGCACTTTTTTCAATCTCAGGGACGTAATTGGTGCAATTAAAATCTCAGGGACGATTTTAGTGCACAACGCCAATCTCAGGGACCATTTTGGGGTTTAACTCGTGATAAGTGACGCGAATTATTATTTTAGTGGTGCCAACTTTATCGGCTGATTTACTGTCGGATTTTGCCGACGGTAACTCGCTTTAGTTAAATGTTGTGTTTACGCAATTTATTATCGGAATGTTCCGCCGATAAATCCAACGGCAATATTGGGATAAAATTCAAATGCGAACCCCTTCCTCTCACTTCTGCGAACTCTCTCTCTTTCTCTTCTCTCTCTCTCCCTCCTCTCATGTTCTCACATTGGCCCTGAAGCTATCGGCGCTGCCGCCACCCGCTTGAGCCTTCGCTGCTGCCGCCGCTGGAGCTGTTGGTCATTGCCAGAACTGTTAGGAACGCTATCGCTGTTTGCGTTCGTGGTCACTACCGTCGGTGATAGTGGCATTGTCGCCGTCACTGCTACCCCCTGTTACCACTATGCTTCCACCATCCTGTAGCTACAATAAGAGATAATTTTGGCATATTTTTTTATTTTTTAAAATTTTTATGTGAGTTTAGGATTTTTTATTAAGTAGTTTATGAAATTATTTATTAAATTAGTGTAATAAAGTTTGTGATTAGGATTCAGTATAGTTTTTTTAGGATTTTTTTTCATTATTTTGTGAGTTTA
This sequence comes from Arachis ipaensis, assembly GCF_000816755.2. NCBI lineage: Eukaryota > Viridiplantae > Streptophyta > Magnoliopsida > Fabales > Fabaceae > Arachis > Arachis ipaensis. Next base: position 129,399,773 of record NC_029789.2, read on the forward strand.
GAGTTTTGTTAGGTATTTTACCAGATTATTGATTAAATTAGGGTAATAAAGTTTGTGATTAGGGTTTGGTTTATAGTTTTTAGTTTTTTTTTTTATTTTTTTGTGAGTTTATTTTTTTGATATGTATTTTATTATTAAATTATTAATTAATTTAAGGTAATGAAGTTTGTGATTAGGATTTGTTATATTAATTTAATGTAAATAGAAGTTAAATTAAGTTAAGGTAGCTTAAGCAGGATGAGACTAAGAGATCTTGATATTGTTGGAACACTTTGTGTAGTTTGTTGAATTAATTAGTTTCACCTTGTGAGTTTAATAATTTTTTTTATTAGAACGATGTTATTTTTTTGAGATCAATTGGATTTCACTTCTTCCATATTCTGTGCATCCGTGTTTCAAGTAGGTTTTTTATCTCTAACTAAATCAATTGTTTAAATTTTATGTTGGACTTACTTTTTCTAGGATAGTGTTTTAGGACGGAAGTGGCAGAAGTTCGCGTAGAGGCGCCTTTTTAAAACCCTTGTTTATTGAAAAATTGTGGAGTTATAAGGGATTGTACACTAGAACGGTTAAGATTTAATGTGTTATTGAATTTGTGTTTGTTCTAATTTATACTTGCAACTGTTTTTCCTGTGAAAATTGTTATATTTATTTGATGGATGTCTCTGAATTAAAGAAAAATTTTGCCAAAATTTCGTTTAATTTATTTTAAAATATGTTTGGTTTGTCAGAAAATAATAATTATATTTGACGAAAGATTTTAATTATAGGGTATACTATGCCGAATTTTCTAACAAATTTAGTCATTTATGTTGTTCATTGAATGATAGGGTGTGTGTTTCAATATGATTCCAAATCATCGTCTATGGATATATGATAGGGATAACAGTGGACGAGGGAATTAAAACTTAAATTCTTTGAGGGGGTTAACGCGTTTGTTGCACCTGTCTTCAACATGGAACCGTTTAGGTTTGAAAGGGTATCTAGGTGTTCGTGTAAAAAGTGTCGGCTGACTAAGTGGTTAAGATCTGGGGATATAACGCTTCACCTCTACCATAACAGGTTCAAGGATGGGTACTAGATGTGGATGGAATACAGAGAAGTAGACGAGCAGGAAATTAACCGGTTTGTCTCGAATTTGAATAGCTCCGATTGTTGATTAACGAGGGTTTGGGTGGTGAGAGAACTAAACATGAAAGAAATAAATTAGGATGGCAACCAAGCGAGATACAACGAGATGGTGTTTGATGCAACAGATGTTACGAAATTGAAAAAGGCTTAACAAGAGCCTAACCCCGGAGGCAAAGAGATTTTATCATTTGTTAGAATCTGTCGCGAAACCTTTATTCAAGGGGTACGTTCATTCGAAGTTGTCTACATGTGTTAAAATGATAAGTATTAAGTCGGAGTCAAATCATACCCAAGAGTCTTTTGATAAGTGGGCCACCTTTTGCAACGAACTGGTACCTGTCGGGACCATTAGAATTCCTTGAAACCACTACGAAACAAAGAAGCTAGTTTTAAAATTTGGTCTAAATTTGGTAAAAATTGATTATTGTTTGAATGGTTGTATGATCTATTACAAGAGGGATGCATACCTAACTGAATGCAGATTCTATAGATCATCAAGGTTCCATATCGAGAGAGAACAGATTGATAAACGCCGGTTTAAAGAGATTTCTAATGAAATGGTTGCACATGAAACGATTGTATGCATCGATGAGTTTGGCCCCTCACATGACCTAGCATAGTAACAACAAGAGAGATGATGAAATCATGACGCATCCGTTACACGGAGAACCTGGACGCATTTTGATAGGGTCCATCCCATACTTGCGAGCGAGCCGAGAAACGTTAGACTAGCTTTGTGCTCTGACGGATTCGCACCGAATTTCAATTTCATTAATGCATACTCTTGTTGATCTGTAGTCGTGACACCTTATAACCCGAGTTCCGAAACATGCATGAAGGACCCATACATGTTCCTAACTTGCAACATACTTGGTCCTAGTAATCCAAAGACCAAAATAGATGTCTTCTTGCAGGTCTTGGTGAATGTGTTAAAGGAGTTGTGGATCCATAGTGTAGAAAACTTTCCACTGTATGCAGTGTTGATGTGGATCATTAACGACTTTTCTGCATACGGGATGTTATCAGGTTGGTCTACTCAAGACAGAATGCATGTCCCATTTGTATGGAGGATACAAAAGCATTTTGGTTGACGAATGGCGGTAAGAATTTGTAGTTTGATTGTCATCGAAGATTCTTTGACATGGATCATCATTTTCGGTGCAACAATGACTCGTTCAAAAAGAATACAACTGAATAATAAAAGGTACCCGTGAGGTTGGGTGGTGGGCAAGTTTGACATCGTGTTAGTAGAATCCTAAAAATCATCGATAACAAGGTAGGTATGAGACCTCCAGGATATGGTAGGGAGCAAGCATAATTGGACTAAACAAAGTATATTTTGGAAGTTGCCTTATTGAAAAGACAACTTGGTTTGACATTCTCTTGATGTGATGCACATTGAAAAAACGTGTGTTGATAATATCATGCACATAGTAATGGACAATGAGTGAACAAAGGATAACGATAAGGCACAGTTAGACTAGGTGGACATTTGCACGCGACTAGATCTAAACTTAAAGAGACTTGATAACGGGCAATGGGATAAACCAAAGGCGGTGTTCGCTCTAACGAAGGACCAGAAACAAAATATTTGTAAGTAGATTAGAGGATTAAGGTTTTCTAATGGTTACGCCTTTAACTTGAGCAGGTGTGCAAACATGTCACAAGGTAGACTTGTTGGGTTAAAAAGTCATGATTATCACGTCGTCATGGAGTCTTTGCTTCCTGTCGCATTCAGAGAACTTTCAACCAACATCTGAAAACCCGTCGCAGAAATAAGTGAGTTTTTTAGGGAGTTATGTGCTACAAAATGTAGCATTAATGATCTCACAATCATGGACAAGAACATTCACATCATACTTTGTAAGTTAGAGAGGATATTCTCTCCATCCATTTTTGACGTTATGGAACGCTTAGTAATCCACCTACCATACAAAGCAATATTATGTGGGCTAGTCCAATTTCGGCGGATGTATCCATTTTAAAGGATGATTAGTTCTTTCAAGTGCACCGTGAAAAACAAAGCTCGGAATGAAGGCAGCATCTACAAAGCATTCCTAGATAAAGAAACATCCATATTTTGCTCATTCTATTTTCAGTCTCATGTTGAGTCACGTAAAACAAGGGTTGAAAGAAACGATGATAGGAGAGAATCCTCGTCAAGTGGAACAACATACTCAATCTTTGGTCCAAAAGGAGCTGCAATGGGTGCGGACAGTGACTACTAGTTAGAGCAGAAGAAAATCGATGCCGCACATATGTATGTGTTGCTTAACTGTGACCAGATTTTATCCTACCTCATGTGAGTTTTTTAAGTCTGTAAATATTGCAATAAGTAAGATTCTAACTTCTTAATCTAATCAAAATTTCTTTATCCTATTCTATCATATAGGTTATTTCAAGAGGCAAATCCTGATACCTCATTGAACAATTTTTTATGTTAGTTTTAAGAATGCATCGTCGTGCATCTAACTAACATAACAGATTTGAAACTAGTTGCACTTAGTTGGAACCCAATGAATAAGAAAACTAGCTACCAATATACAATGTTAATGGATATCGGTTCCATACCTTACAGTGGTCAATTTAAAAGAAAACAGACAACATCGGAATGTGGATTTGTGAGAATTTAGGCAGGGTCATTCTGATTGGTTTGGTGTGTTGCACAATATAATTGAATTAGAGTATTTCTTCGCACTACGTACAAAGTGTGCGTATTTAAATGTGAATAGAATGATCTAAGTGCGCGATAAGGAACACAAAAGCACAAGAACTACGATATCACTGAAGTTAATGTAACCAGAAAATATAGGTACTACAATAATTTTATTCTACCTCAAAATCCACGAAATGTATATAATTTGCCTTATTCGGGTTCATGCAAGTCTAGTTGAGTGGTTATAGTTAAGACTGAGCTAATAGACCGCATCGAGTCTAATGATAGGACAGAGGTCAGAAACCTTACCAAATTGATGACCTAATTCCTTTAAAAATGGTGGTTGATACGGGTGAGCGGATCACCCTTAGGTCAGCTGTTACGGATGATGACATCATTGACCTTGAAATAAATAACGACGCACTTCCACCTAAGAATGACGATCTTCAAGAAGAAGACGGGGTCGATGATCAGGAAACTACCTCAAAAGAGGAGAATGGTGAACCAGAGGTAGAAGATTATGAATTTGAATAGGGATAATAGTTTTATGATATGTATTTCTTTATCAAACTTTGAGAAGAATGTAATATAATCAGCATTGTTTCAGATATTTCAATTACCATCATTTCGTATTTTTACTTTGTCTGTTTGATATTTCAGATTAGGTTTAAAGCACTGTTTCAATTATTAATTATCATACTACATTATAGATAGACGAAAAAAGATTATTAAAAAAATAAAAAAGACAACCATCGGAATTACTGTCGGAATATACTGATGGTAACATCCAGTCATTTTTACAAAAAATATAAAAAAAATCTGTCGGTATTACTGTCAGATTAATCCACCGATAAAATGGCGCCGGGACGTATGATATGGCGCCAATGTTACCATTAGAAAATGTCCGACGTAATATTCAACAGATTCTATTTTTTTACTATCTATATTCCTTCGCTACATCCGACAAAAATTACTGTCGAACGCAAAAAATCCACCGGTAATATGTTACCGACGAGATTTATTTCGTCAAATTTTATTTATTTTTTACGGTAATTCCAACGGTATTCAACGTTTTTTTTTTGTAGTGAAGGTTCAGGAGAGTAATGTTGGAGCAAGTTTGAAAAAAGGTACAGGTAAGGACCAGAAAATGTTTTGTTTTTCTAGTGGAAGATATGATTGTCAAGGTGTTAAGAAAAAAATATTCCTAAAATAACTGACTAGGAAGTAGCATGGATGTAGAAAAATCTTGAGAGTTAAAATAGAGTGAAGAAAAGTTGAAGGAAACTAGTGTGAAGAAATTCTGTCAACCTGAATTAATAATCTCTAAAATGGGAGAAGGTGTCATCTAACAAAGGCCACCCAATGACCCATAACAATAATGATATGAAATTGTCTGAATTTGAAAAAATCTCTGATAGTTTACAGTATACAAGAGCTTAATAAAATTCATTTTTTCGAGGTTATGATCTTATGTAAAACAAAGAACACATCTTTAAATGGAAAAAAGGGTTCTAAATGGTGTTGATTTTAAAAGTTGTCACTGCGTGGAACTGAGGTAACTGATTAAAGAATTGTATATTACACCTTTTTTTTTATGAGATTCACTGTGGATCTAAATTTTTTTATTCATTAAATCTTTATAAATAAATATAAAAAATGTAATTTATTTAAATGATATGAATATAATTTGAATTTAAGTGTATATATAAATACATTTTTCAGAGAAAAAAAAATAAAAGGCTTATAAAGTAAATAGGTAAATCCTCATTATAAATAAGGTCATAAGGATAAGATAATAAATAGGGCAATTCACTTAAATAAATTATTTCACTTTTAAAATTACGTAAATGCATTGTTTCTAAAACGAAGACGCAGATACATTGTTTTATATATCTATAGAAATTGCTATTGGTAGTAGCGGTTTCCATAGATATATAAAACAATGCATTTGTGTCTTTGTTTTGGAAACAATACATTTGCATAATTTTAAAGGTGAAACAATTTATTTAGGTGAATTTTTTTAATAAATATATAAATATATATAAAAAAAAAAGTGCATATGAACATATTTATCTTTGAGGCTAAGAATTTTTATTATGAAAGAGAAATGTGTGTAATTTAATTTTATTAGTGGTGTATGTATTTTTATTTTGGTATGAAAATCAGTAATTGGTAAGTTTGATTAATTTGTAAATTGATTTTTTAAATTTTTTAATATTAAATTGGAAGGTCTAATTGTTTGTTGTGATTTTAAAAAAAAAAAAACCTCATAAATTAGAGGGTCCGATTTTTATTTCTAACAAATCGGAT
>NC_029789.2:129405941-129406626 GCF_000816755.2 Arachis ipaensis
GTGGATATACAAATTAATATTATTAAAATAGAAATAATAATATTATCTTTGAAAAAGCAGAATAAATTCATTCTAGAAAGGGAAAAAAAAGAAGAAAAGAATATAATAACACTGATTAGATAAGAATGAGATAAATAACGAGTTTCCTTACAATTTTGAGACTTTGTTCCTCGCCGGACACCACCGCAATTCTCGAAGTGCACCGAACGAAGCAATTTAATGGTAACAAATAAATAATAAATAAATAAATAAATAAATAAATTATGAAAATAAAACATAGGAAGAGAATGTCACATGATAATTGATATAGATAAGCGAAACATTGTGGGTCGTTGGATTTTAACAATAATAATAAAGGGTGGATTGAGACCAAGTTTTCAAACCTAGCTTTTTCTGGGGCCACATCTCAAATATTTTGAATCTTGTGGGAAAAGAAGTGAATTTATAAAATATGTCTATTGGTCTGAATAATATCAAGCTAATATTCAAAACTCTTTTTTAATGACAAGTTGATTTTTAAGGAAGGATAATTAAACCATACATAATTTATTATGTATTTTCAATTTCTTTTGTGTGCATTAATTTTAAATTGGAAGTTATGATTTAATAAAATATTTATCTACCAATATTCTTATTAAGTAAGACTTAGTTGGTAAAATTTTTATTTATCCTTCATTCATAATTT
>NC_029789.2:129406706-129414918 GCF_000816755.2 Arachis ipaensis
GTACATTTAAAAAAAATTATTTGAATTAGAACAAATTTAGAGTTGTTAGAAAAAAAATTCAAGTTTTACCAGTTTTATGTTAAATATTTTTTTCAGTTCTCAAGAATCTTATAACAAAGTTGCTGGGTATTTTTTTATTAAAAAAGAAAGAAAGAAGAAAACCAGCGGCAAATAATATTTTAAGGTTATAGTTGAAGATACCTCTTTTTGACTAACTCATCAAGTTGCACTCAGCACCTACCATTCATAATTTCAAGTAATCGTACAACTCCAACCCACCTTAAATCACGCTTTCATAAACAGATTTAATTTAATCTAAAATAGATTCTTCACATCATAGAATCTTTGAATTTTTATATATTTCATTAAATAAATATTTTATTATGTAATTCTTACATTTTATGATTTATTCTTTTATTTATTGAATGTGTATAAAAATAATTAAAATTAAATTAATTTAGATGACAAATAATTTATAATTTTAATTAAAAATATTTTGAGTTTAAATTTTAGAAATAATTATTTTTTTATAAATTATATATAATAAAAAATATTTAAAAAAAAATTGAACAACAATTTTTTTAATATTTCTATTAAACTCACCAATAAATAATAAATATTGAGATTCTGACCTAAATTGAAGTTAACAGAAGATAAGAAGATTAATTATCATACGAAGAGATAATGTTTCGATTGGGGTTCGATTTTTGAACTTTGATAAAGTTAAAAAGCGAAATTATTGTGTTTCGTACTCGAAATTCCACCAACCATGTAATTTTGATTTTATTTTTGAAAGTGAACAAAACTTATTTTTTATTTATTTGAAAAACTCAACTAATCATTTTAATTAAAAAAGAGTTAAAAAAAAAATAAAAGAAAAGTCTGAAACACATTAACGCACGTCTCTCTCCGTTTGTTTACTTAACTCCAAATTTTTATATAAAGGGAGGGTTTAGAAATACTGCACTCTACCACAAACCAGAGTTAGAGTTTACTCTTCATCTTCTTAGTCGTCGACTCTTGTTTCTTTCACACTCTTAGCAACCATGTCTTTGCTCTCAGATCTCATCAACCTCAACCTCTCCGAATCCGGCACCAAGAAGATCATTGCTGAATACATATGGTTCGCTTTTTTCGTTCATCTTACTTTCATCTTTTAATTTGTTGTTTGAAACCGTGGGCTCTGTTTTTTCCTCTTGAAAACAGGGGACTCTGGTTTTATGAAATCTTTGACCAAAAGTTTCTATCCGAAAAAATAAAAATAAAAATCAGAACCTCTTTTTTGGGATGAATTCATATCTTTTGAAACGTCTTCTTCTTACTTTTGGTACCATGATTTTATGGGATCAAAGATCATTCATCATACACATAAAAAGCAGAGATATTTTTGTAAACTTTCTCTTGTGGTTCTTTTTGCTTTGTTCTTGGTATAAATATTTAATGCTTTTGATGTGGTGAAAAACAGGATTGGTGGATCTGGCATGGACATCAGAAGCAAAGCAAGGGTAATCTTTTTAGTTTTAATTTTTTGTTGCTTAATCACACATGTGGATACGTGTGAAAAGCTATCAATTTTCATGGTGATTCTTTTGATTTGTTCCTTTGTGAAAATTGACCTTAATTTCTTTATCTGTTTCAATAAAAACACAGACAATCTCTGGTCCAGTGAGTGATCCTTCAAAGCTTCCAAAATGGAACTATGATGGTTCTAGCACTGGTCAAGCCCCTGGTGAAGATAGTGAAGTCATCCTATAGTATGATCCATTACCCTTCTTTTTTTTAATTTTAAATTTATTTAAATTTTAGATTTTAGTTTTTCTTTGTTTGTTAGCTTGTGATGTGTTTGCAAGTCAGAATTTTTGGAGGACTAAAAACTAAAAAAAAAATACTTTACTTTTCTATTTACACTGCTACCCTTCCGTTGATATTTTATTTTCACAAGAAATTGATGAGTGGGGTTTACTTTTTGTGTTGAACAAGCCCACAAGCCATCTTCAAGGACCCATTTAGGAGGGGAGAGAATATTCTTGTAAGTCTCTTTTTTTTTTTTTTTTGAAAAATAAAATAAATAAAAATTTTATATTTTTTAGGTTATTTGTGATGCATACACCCCAGCTGGAGAGCCGATTCCCACCAACAAGAGACACAATGCTGCCAAGATCTTCAGTCACCCTGATGTAGCCTCTGAGGAACCATGGTATATATAGTTTGCAATTTAATTTTCAGTATTTTTTATTTTAAAATTTCGGTTAAAAAAAAAATGTGAAAATAAAAAATATTAATTTATTATTTTTACTATTTTTTCTTTCACAAAATTTAAAAATAAAAAATTAGAAAATAAAAATACAAATAAAAAATTACCTGAACTACTAAATTTCCATACCACTTTAGTAATATTTTCTTTTTCAGTTCTTGAAACCCTTTTTTCAGATAATATCTTACATTAAATATGAAATAATACAAATGAGTAACAATTTGGTGGCAGGTATGGTATTGAGCAAGAGTATACTTTGTTACAGAAAGACATTAACTGGCCACTTGGGTGGCCAATTGGTGGCTACCCTGGACCACAGGTAATCCAACTTTCTTTTCCTTTTTTATTTTTTTAATCTCCTTTTTTGATGAACTTTTTTAACCCTTTTCTAATTTTCCTTTTTCTTTGAGTTTGTCTCAATTTAAGCTAGGGTTGCATCTATTACTGCATTTTATGTTGCCTCAAATTGCTAACTCTTAGTAATTTGTTTTGTCTTTTACGCAATAGTCCACTCATGTGTGGATTGAATTTTCCTTAATTTATGTCATTAATAGTACCTGTGACTATGAGCAAAGATTACATCACCATTCACCTACCACATATATATTTTAATTTATTAGTGTTTATCAACCTTTTTTTTACACAATATAAAAAATCATTTATAATATTTAATTATTTAAAAAGCATACTTGGATAAACAATTTTGTAATTAATTCTTGATTTGATTTTTTCCACTACTGTATAAATAATCAAAGTGTTTGATACTATGAACCAGAAGAAATCAATAAAAAATTGTTCGGTAGGAATCTCAATTCTGGAAACCACACATGAAAAGTATAATTATAATATATTTATGTTTGTACTCATTAATCTGTTGACCACGATTAATTTTTTTAAACGTGACCTGTATTAACATATAATACTGCTGATATAGGAACGAGTTTTCATTTTTTTTTAAATATGTACAACATATTTTAATTTTTATATAAGATTCATCAGCAGTTTCTATGCAAATATTAATTTAGTCTTAAAATAATCATGAATTTAATCATAGTACACTAAAAATATTAAAGTAGTACAGTTGTGAATTGTGATTAAATTAAATCGTGTAACTAAAGTTGATATATTTATTGAGTTAACAGATTCCTGGAATCCTTTATAGTGAATTAATATGATTAATAAATGAAATGAAACAGGGGCCATACTACTGTGGCATTGGTGCCGATAAAGCCTATGGTCGTGACATTGTTGATGCACATTACAAGGCTTGTATCTATGCTGGCATCAACATTAGTGGCATCAATGGAGAAGTTATGCCTGGCCAGGTATATAACATTCTTATGCCCATTTCTTTCTTGCTTCTTTCTCATTAAATTATTATTATTATTTAATCTTTTCAAAGTGACATCTGGATGTTGATCTTTGTTAACAATGATGTGGATTTCATTTGTGATTTTGTCATATACTTGTTGGCCACTAAAGCACCCCAAGGGTGTAAAATATTACTATATTTTAGTGATAATCATATAATATAAGATAAGATAACATATGTGAATTTTGTAATAATATTTATAGTGGGAATTCCAAGTTGGTCCTTCTGTTGGTATCTCTGCTGGTGATGAGGTTTGGGCTGCTCGCTACATACTTGAGGTAATTTTACCTTTATTGGACTCTTTCTTTTTTATTTGTTTTTAATTAGTGAAAATCAATGAACATATATTAATATTTAATTATATGTTTCTTTTTTCAGAGGATCACGGAAATTGCTGGAGTGGTTGTTTCATTTGATCCCAAGCCAATCCAGGTGAGAAATGATCATCATAAATATCAATATTTTTTTATTTAAAAATAATACCTTTAAGATTTAAGAAACAGAGAACACCATTTCCAACCCTACCGAAAAACCCGACATTTTTCATGCTCCCATATCCCATTTATCTTATCTTAATGAATCATTTTGTTGCTCACTTTTTTCACGCAACTGAAACCAACAAAGTCTCTAATTAATTAGATAGTTTTAAATCATGCTCAACAAACCTTTATTATTTTAAAGGTTCTTGAGACGAAATAATCTCTTTATAGAAAAAATTAATGTATCTTATAATAATATTTGCAGGGATTTAATTATATTATAATAAAATTTATAGAGACTTACTATGAAATTTATTAGTCCAATATTCATATAAAAAATTAATTAAAAGTAATAGTAAGACTAATCTGTATAACAAAATTAATTTTTCAAATTTGTGAAGTAATAAAAGTTTAATAAAAATCAAAATGGCTTAAAATTTATTAGGGAATAATTTAAAATATATTCTTTAAAAATTTGCCTTTAGAGAAGATTCTCCGGTATTTGCCATAATTGCCAAGTTGCTTTTATTTCTGCTTCAACTTGTTTTTCTTTTTTTAACAAAAAACTTAACTCTACAATATTCCTGTTAAGCTTTTAACCAACCACGTGAATACGTAGATGATAAGGAATATTTTAATTTATCATCCTACTTTTTGTTATTTATTTATAATTTATAATTTTAAATTCATTGTTACCAGGGAGACTGGAATGGTGCGGGTGCTCACACTAACTACAGGTAGATAGTAATAATTATATCCCATGTATTTTAATGTGATATTAATTAGGTATGTGTGTTTGACAGCACAAAGTCGATGAGAAATGATGGAGGGTATGAAGTAATAAAGAAGGCGATTGAGAAGCTTAAATTGAAGCACAAAGATCACATTGCTGCCTATGGAGAAGGCAATGAGAGACGCCTCACTGGAAAACATGAAACTGCAGACATCCACACCTTCTCTTGGGTAAGTTTTTCAAATATAAATTAACATCATTTTCAAAAATTCTCTTATTTATAATTATTGGGTTGTGTGATATAGGGAGTGGCAAACCGTGGAGCATCAGTAAGAGTTGGAAGAGACACAGAGAAGAATGGAAAAGGTTACTTTGAGGACAGAAGGCCAGCTTCTAACATGGACCCTTATGTCGTAACTTCCTTGATTGCGGACACCACCATCCTCTGGAAGCCATGAATCGTCAATTTCATCACATCACCACCACCATATATAAAAGCCCCATAAATGTTGTGTTTAATCCCATCATTTTAGTGTCTTTTTTTTATATGCAAAAGCATTTTGTGCACCATGTGTGTGCATTTTGTTGTGGATGACAATAATTACTATCGTATCATCATTGCTAATAACTTGAATTGCTTCCTCGTTTCTCAATTTTCATAGATTTAATGGTTTATTGCCTAATCTTTCATATCACGCATTGCTGCTTTTTTCGGAACAAGAAGGGGACCACTCAAGTTTGTTGCCACTTCTGGGATTTCAGATTTATTCGTGTTTGGTAACTGAAACTCGTTTTCAGTATTATTTGGTTGCTAAAAATTTAGTATTTCTAAAAACTAAAGATGTACGGATTGAAATTTTTGAGATAGAAATTAAAATTTTAATAATGTTTTGTTTCTAAAATGACTAAAATTTGAATTTTTCTTACGTATTGAAATCGAATGTTATTGTATTTTCAATACATTAATAGTTTGTGTCAAATTGAATAGTAGAATAATATTGAACTGATTTAAAATTTTTTAAAACTAAAATAAAATGTTTAAAATATTAGAAATTAATTTAGGACTTAAATAATAAAGACCAAAATAATATTTTATTTGAAAAATTAAATTAACAGAAATACGTTATCACTTTTTCTATCTATCAACTTGTCTAATGTTATGTCACATAGCATAGGAACTAATTTGATTAGTAGTTTGAAATTAAAAGGCAAATTTGAACAATTTAAGAATTTATAAACTAATTTAATAATCACATAAAAATTAGAGGACTTATTTAATTGTGATGTTAAAAAATATAATATTGTATGTGTAACGAAACTAGTAAGAGTTGTCTTGAATAATCTCCCTCAAATAATGTCATCAAATAATGCAATTCAAATAGTTTAGTACGGATAGAATACGGCTCTTAGAACACTATATAACACGAATACGTCTCATTAGTGTATCTCGATGAGTAATAGCTCAAATGACATAATCTCTTCATACTCAATTAAGAGGTTGTGGGTTCGAGTCTCATATCTTTGATAAAAAAAAATCATATACTAGTGTATACAAATATAATTAGTTTGGTTTGATTTGGATTTGTGTTTTTTTGTACATGGACTCAAACCAAACCAAACCAAACCAATTAAGAACGGATTAGTTCGATTTGGGTAATTAGATACTCGATGACTTTAAAATTCATAAAAAAAATCAAATTTTTATCTTAAAAATTCAACAAGTACAATAAATATGCAACATTAATAGAAATAATCTAAACATGTTAAACACCAAATACATTAACAAAGACTATCGATTTGATTCAGGTTGAATCCAATTACCCGTTGGTTATAGAACCAATTTAATTGGTTCGATTTAAATTCAGACAGATAATCAAATACCCGCTACCAGTACTCACCCCTAATCAAGCATACCACTCCTAAATTTCATTTTTGGTACTTCTCTACAGCTCTACTTGCGTATCATCTTATCTTTGGCAAAATTCTTCTATAAAAATATAAAAACAAAAGTTATTGAAAATAAAAGAGTAATACCCTAAATCAGTTGATAAAAAATAATCTAATCAAATATTTTAATTTTTACTAAATTTCATTACCAAATTATTTTTTTATTTATTTTGTCACACAAATTAACTATTATATCAAATTTTGATTAAAAATATTAAACGATTTAATCTCTATTATTATTATTATTTAACAAATACATTATGGTCTCTAAATTTTTTTAAAATATTTAGATCACTAAAATTAATTTTTCTAACAAACTAAATATTTGAAAACTGATTTACTAATTTCCTAAGTATCTATCAATAATTATTCAATAACGATAAAGTTTTCATATATAAAACTAAAGGGACCTATTTTCTTAGGTAAACGCTATAGGAAAGATTGCACTTTTCCAGTAATTTTTACTTTTCAACCTCTGTTCACTAAGAAATTGTCATTTTCTTTCAATGTAGCTTCGCATGTATTTTCGTTAGAAAATTGGGTGACATATGCGGATAATTTTTTAAAATATTCACTAAATTTTAGTGTATATTTAATTATTATATTTTACTATATTTTTAAAAATTCTGAGGACAAACAATTTACAGAAGACATATTATATTTTTAATATTTAAATATATAATATACAAAAAGTAAAAATAGTATTATTAACAAGTTCAATCCCTAAAAAAAACTTTTTCTTACAATCAAAAATAGTAAAAGAAAAATTTATGTTCTTTCTGTACAATTTTGATATGTACTGTAGAGTACATCTTTCTACAAAAAGTTACGGACATATGGTGGTTCAAAATTTACGGACATATGGAGGTTGTAAATTGGCGTAATAATTAATTGGCAGTATTATAATGGTTGAGATTTGAGAAGGGTGCAATTGACATGTGATGATATATATGTAGCAATAATTTGTATTGGGGAAATAAAGGAAGTGTGTCAGTGAGTCAGATTTTGCATGTGGGCATGATCCATTGCAAAATCGCACATGTTTGTCTTATCTGATCCTCTTCATAAGAATTCACCAACACTGAATCAATTCCATTGGATTGGTTTACGGCCATTAAAGTAAAGACAGCTCCAATGGCTGAACAATCAAGTTAAATATGCCGTATGTTAACTATTGGCATAACAGAACATATTCCAACTCTCAGGTTGTTCTCTAATCTCTGTTATCACCATGTCTCTACCTCTTAAGATAGCCAATGCGAATTTCTACACTTATAAGGTCGTCTCATATGAACCCCCCAATTCGGAATGGACTTCTAGGCTTTCCATAAATGAAGATATACCTCAAATAATGTGAGGCAATAATTTCTTTTGCCCTTTTCATTATGAGAGAATCATTCTATTTATTTATTTTTAAAAGATTCCAG
>NC_029789.2:129414971-129425501 GCF_000816755.2 Arachis ipaensis
ATTTTATGAAAACAAAAATTTATCCAACACTATATTTTTTTTGTATTTTTATTCAAATCTAGTTTGATTATATTTATTTATAAAATTTACTTACAGGTATTGTTGAGTAAAGATTGATTTTGATAAATAAATGATGATGATAAATATTTATTGGGTTAAAATTTCAATTGTAGTTTAATGTGTATTTTAGTGATGTAGGTCTATTATTCTTTTCTCAGCCCAACAATGTTGCTTAAGTATTCCTTTAATGCTTCAATTCAATGCACAAGCCCAAAGTCTTTAAACAAGCACCGATCAGCAAAAAGGTGCAAAGGAAGAAGGCTCTGCATTTGCAAAGTGGTAAAGGGGCATTTGTCTTAATCATGGAAAAAGGAAGACAGCTGGAACAAAAGGAGATTAACGAAGCAACAAGATACAAGGATATTTAGCACTATTATGGGACAACTGTGGCTCTAGAAAGGCAACAAAAACATAAAGAAAATATCACTACTCCAAGGATAACTCAGAATCAAAATTCAGAAGATCATTAGCAAGTTTGGAAGAGTAAACAAAAATACAGAGTTATGCACATCAGTTAGAATGACTCAAAAATGGAAGTGCTATGCATGCCAAAGAAGACAGCAGATCCAAGTACAACAGAGTTGGTGGAGCAGTTCCTCCAACAAGTAGCATTAGTGTAGCAGAATGGAACAAGGACAACATGCCAATGGACACAGCTCCAACGGGTTGATGGTACAAGGAATTGGAAGAGGCAAATTGGAGAGCAAGCTGAAAATATAAAACAGACCTCACTTCAACATTTGAAATCAAGGAAAATAGAGTGATACAAGAGCATCATCTCAAAACACTTGAGCTGAAATCATTCTCCTTCAAATTGTGCTTCACTTTAGATTTTCTTTGCTATGGATATCTAATGTCATCTTTCTGTATTTGAGAAAAAGGCTTGAGAATGTGAGTTGAAAAAGCCATGAGAGAAGAGGCAAGAGAGATGCATGAAAAAGCCAAATGAATTCTTTCTATGTAATTTGGTTTCTGTGAACTAAGGTTTAGTTCCCCTTGCCAAGTTGGGATAGCACTTGGTGTTTCTGAATCTAGCTAGATTTCCCTTCCAAGTTGGGATAGCACTTGGATTGCTAGGCTTTGGGGTAAAAAGCTTAGTAGAAGATACTAAATGAATTGGGTTGTAATTCATTAGTATTGGTGTTTGTAATCTGTTTGATTATAGTGAAAATTCCACCATGGTTGTGGTGGAGACTGGATGTAGATTTCATGGCACTTAGAAACTGAACCAGGATACATGCTGGCCTCTATCTCTTCTTTCCTTCTCCGTTTTATTTCTGAGTATGTGACAAAACAAAAAAATCTCCTGCATATTTAGCTTCCGCGAAAACAGAGCTTGAAAAGTTAATTTTGAGGCAACTTGATTCATTCCCCCCTTCTCAAGTTCAAGCAGTTCCATCAATTGGTATCAAGAGTAAGGTCTCAAGGAGTCAAGCTTTACAGCTTGGAGTAAAGATTAATGTTCTGAAAATTGGTTCGGACTGGTAGGTCGAACCGGTTGAACCGTGAATCGCTGCAAAAAACGACTCGGACAAATGCTAAAACTGCCAATTTTAAAAATCGTAATTGAACCATCGAACTGGCCGGGAACCGGTAGGTCGAACCGAACCGTGATCCAGCCAGTTTTTTGAATAAGGGAAAAACAAAGAACGCGTTGCTCTGTGCTGTGCCCCTCCCCTTTTCGTTCCTAACTTTCCTTCCTTCATTCTCCTCATATTAAAGAAAGAAAACCCTAGCTACCCTCCACAGTCGCCGAACGGAGTGAGTGAGCCATTGCCACCGTCCGTGGTTGTCCGAGGCTTCTCTCTTCTTCCTCGCTCGGCGTCCATCATCCATCGTCTTCGTCCTGCGCGCCGTCGTCTCGTCGCCGTTTCGTTTATAACAAAAAAAAAAAAAAACAAAGCTTCGGTAGCGCTGAGAGCCCCTTGCCCCCTTCTCTCCTTCTTCACTCTCCAGAACTCAACTCAACGTCAAGGCCTCTCAACCATAGAAAAAAGTTAAAAACCCTAGCCTCAGCCACCGTTCGTTTGTCCGTCGATCCACTGCCGCCGTCTGTTAGTCAAACCCCAAAGCCCCAGACTTCAAAAGGCAGTTCATTGCTCAATTCTTCTGCATTTTTTTATGCCATGTTTAATGATTATTTGATTACTGATTATTTGAATGTTTTGATTTAATTTTTTTTGAATGATTATTTGATTACTAATAAGCCCTGGTTCTGCTGTGTTCCTGTTTTGTGTGTTGTGATTTCACTGATTATTGAAGATCTTGTGATAATTGATTATTTGATTACTGTATTATCGTCTTTTGCACCTTTGTTGTCAATTTATATGTAGATGTTAATGGTTTGACATTCAACAGGATTTAAGATA
Organism: Arachis ipaensis; assembly: GCF_000816755.2. Taxonomy (NCBI): domain Eukaryota; kingdom Viridiplantae; phylum Streptophyta; class Magnoliopsida; order Fabales; family Fabaceae; genus Arachis; species Arachis ipaensis. The sequence continues at coordinate 129,417,401 of NC_029789.2, forward strand.
GCTTTTTTAATTTTTTTTTTATTGTGAATTGATATTAAATTGGTCCTTCTGTGTCTTTCTCTTTATTGATGCTTACCTGGGTATCCCTTCAAGTGTCCCAAGCTGCAGATTACTCCTAAGAATGGCTTATCAGAGAGTGACACTGATAAACTATTGTCACTCCTCCATGATCAGATATGATCCCAATTTATACCTCAGTATATGTATTTACTCGTACGCTTCAATGTTGTTGTTGAATTGTTCACCTTTGGTGCATTTATTGTGTTGTAGGTAGTGTTGTAGTAATATTTATGGCTAGAATGAAATATTGGTTAGCCATAGAATGCTTTGATATTTTTGGTTCCTTGGTGTCAATACTGAGAGCAATTAAGAGCAAGCATGTGTTATGATGCCCAAGTTGGTAGAAAGGGAGCCACAAGGTGGAAGAAGTATCAAGTATGTATTATTGAATTAAAAGATTTTTAAAAGCATGATTTGTATATTATCTAAATAAAGTTGAGGTAGGATTCAATATTGAGGTAGTTGAGACCTGAATGGCAAGAACAAGTTACTAAACTAAACATATTTCTATGTAATCTTATTTTGAATTCTTCATGTATTCTTCCTTCTTTTAATTGTTTGAATGTAACTACTGATCTTTCTTGGTACCTAGGAGTTTACTAGACATGTTTCAGTTCAATTATTTCCTCACTTCATTTCATTTAATCATATATTCATGTTCTTTTTCTTTTCAAAAATTAGTTGCTCTTTTTGTTTGCATAGCTATTATGACATAGTTTGTTTATTGAAGTTTCAGTTTTTACTAAAATTGAAGCCTTTTTCTTAATTCATGTATTTTTATTTCTTGTTTATTCTAAATTTTGGTTATAATTTGATCTAGTTGGAGGCAGGGAAGCAACTTTTAACTCAGCGAGGCTATCTTCGCTTCTGACCATAAATGAAGAAGGAGAAGCATCCTAGAGAAGCTTTCTAACAGCATTCAGTTGTTTGTCATCAAATTAGAAACCTTGGACAATGATTCTTTAGAGTGTTTTCATTTATAATTATATTTTAGAGTGTTTATTTATAATTTATTTATTATTTTATTATAAAACGGTTTTTTCGGTTGGACCACGGTTGAACCAGTTAGAACAGTGAACCAGTGACAAGAACGGTTTGATGACCGGTTCGATTTTCAGAACCTTGGTAAAGATCCATGGCCAACAATATAGATCCTAACATCATGACGTTCACACTCACTAAAAGGCAGACAAATAATAGACCTCCCTACTTCAATGGTAGCAACTACTCTTACTGGAAAGAGAGAATGAGAATCTTCGTGCAGTCAATCGACTACAACATTTGGAAGATTATTCTCAATGGACCAGACATTCCAAAAAAACAAAATGCAGATGGATAAGTTGTAGCAAAAGAAGACAATGAGTGGACAAAGGAAGAAAAGAAGAATGTTGAACTTAATGCCAAGGCAATCAACCTAATGCACTACGCAATCAGTTTTGAAGAATACAGAAAAGTGTCAAGGTGCAAGACGGCCAAAGAAATATAGGACAAGCTCAGACTCACCCATGAAGGCACTAAACAAGTGAGGGAGACCAGAATTGATATGCTAATGAAGGAGTATGAAATGTTTAACATGAAGGAGGACGAGAGCATCGATCAAATGTTCGAAAGGTTCTCAATAATCATCAACAATCTGGATGCCATGGGGAAGAGCTATTCCGAAGAAACCTTGGTAAGGAAGATCTTGAGGAGTCTTACTAAGAAGTGGGAAGTAAAAAGCACAGCCATCTCCAAAAGGAATGATTTGATCAAAATCACCTATGATGAGCTAAGAGGCAAGCTGCTAGGTGCTAGCCTATGAAACTACTCACATGTCTCAAGACAAAGATGATAAAAAGAAAAGCATATCACTAAAATCAAGAATGACAGCCAAAGAAGAAGAATCTGATGACAGTTTCTCAGATGAAGAAATGGTGCTCTTTGCAAGAAAAATGAGAAAATTAATGAGATTCAAAAACAAAGGCAAAGAAAGTTCTTCATCCAAAGACTTCAAGAAAGATCAAGCCAAGTTCACATGTCACCACTGCAAGAAACCGGGTCACTTCCAGTCAGATTGTCCTCAACTAAAGAAAAGCGAAAAATCAAAGAAAGACAAAAAGAAAGTGATGATGGCAACATGGGAAGACTTGGAGAACGACACCGGCTCTGAAGATTCAGACCAAGAGGCTCAACTATGCTTGATGGCTGATCACGATGATGAAGATGAGTTGAAGAACATGCAGGTTTGCCTTACATCCAAGAAGAAATTAGACATGTGGTATCTTGATAGTGGATGTTCAAGGCATATGACCGGAAAGGATACTTTTTTCATCAAACTCAACAAGTATGATGAAGGATTTGTCACATTCTGAGATAATGGTAAAGGTAAAATAATTGCCATTGGTAAGGTTGGCAAAGATTTTTCTACTTGCATTGATAGTGTCTTTTTGGTAGATGGGTTAAAACATAATCTATTGAGCATAAGTCAATTGTGTGACCTTGGATATGCTGTAACCTTTAGAAAACTAGATTGTAGGATCATAAATGAGAAAACAGGGGCTGTTCTATTTGTTGCAAAAAGAAGTGACAATGTTTATGGTATCACACTAGATGATCTTAAAGTTCAAAATGTGACTTGTTTCTCTTCAATGGAATCTAAAAAATGGATGTGGCATAAGAGATTAGGAGATGCTAGTTTGTTCCAAATCTCTAAACTTGTTAAAAAGGGTTTAGTAAGAGGTCTTCCTAATATTAAATTTGATAAAGATATCACTTGTGATGCTTGTCAAATGGGTAAATAAACAAAAACCTCTTTTAAACTCAAGGAAGATGTCTCTATTGAGAAACCATTGGAGTTGTTGCATCTTGATCTATTTGGACCAAGTAGGACTCAAAGTCTTGGATGAAAAAGTTATGGTATGATTATTGTGGATGACTATACTAGGTTTGGTTGGGTGTTCTTTCTAGCTCATAAACATGAAGCATTTTCTGTTTTTGAAAAATTCAGCAAGAAGATTCAAAATGAAAAGAATTTAACAATTGTTTCAATTAGAAGTAACCATGGCAAAGAATTTGAAAATCAATACTTTGAATCTTTTTGTGATGAACTAGGCATATCACACAACTTCTCTTGTCCTAGAACGCCACAACAAAATAGTGTGGTGGAAAGAAGAAATAAAAGTTTACAAGAAATGGCTAGAGTTATGTTGTGTGAATATGAAGTTCCCAAATTCTTATGGGCCGAAGCTGTGAATACAGCTTGTTATATTTTAAATAGAACCCTCATAAAAAAGTTTTTGAAGAAAACTCTATATGAACTATGGAAAGGACATCCACCTAATCTTAATTACTTTTGTGTGTTTGGTTGTAAGTGTTTTATATTGAATATCAAAGAAAATTTGAGAAAATTTGATCCTAAAACACATGAAGGTATTTTTCTTGGTTATTCCACTAATAGCAATGCCTATATAGTATATAACAAGAACTCCAAAATTGTTGAGGAGACCACGCATGTCACTTTCTGTGAGTCTAACATTGTTCCCAGTGTTTTCATTGATGATAGTCCAGGTTTTGAAGCTGAATTGCCCAAGAATACTGAGTCAGTTCTTCAAAATGCAAGTTCTCAAGAAGCTGTACCTGCTAGCAATGAAAATCCCAATTCTAGCAGTTTTAGAAGAACCAAGTCTGGACCCTTGTACCTCACTAAAATGGAAAGAAAGTCACGAGCACAAAGTGGATTTTCAAAAACAAATTGGGTGAAGATGGTACCATTGTCCGAAACAAAGCAAGATTGGTTGCTCAAGGCTATGATCAAGAGGAAGGGATTGATTTTGATGAATCCTTTGCACCTGTAGCTCGAATGGAAGCCATCAGATTGCTCCTAGCATATGTTGTTCATTGCGGCTTCAAGCTATTCCAAATGGACGTAAAGTGTGCATTCCTCAATGGTATAATAGATAGAGAGGTTTATGTGGCTCAACCTCCTGGATTTGAAAACAAAATTTTTTCTAACTATGTTTTCAAACTAGCTAAAGCCTTATATGGTTTAAGACAAGCTCCTAGAGCTTGGTATGAGAGGTTTAGCTCATTTTTACTGAAAAATAATTTTCAAAGAGGAGCCACAGACACCACTCTATTTATTAAGAATTACCATGATCATTTTATTCTTGTGCAAGTTTATGTTGAAGATATCATTTTTGGTTCAGCTAATGAGGCTTTGTGTGCAGATTTTGCTAAGCTAATGACAAGTGAATTTGATATGAGCATGATGGGAGAATTAACCTTCTTCCTAGGCTTACAAATCAAGCAAACTGAAGAGGGAATTTTCATTCATCAAGAGAAATATGCAAAGAAACTTCTCAAGAAATTTGGACTGGAGTGTGCCAAGCTAATGGGAACCCCTATGCATCCTAACATCAAGCTTGACAAAGATGAACATGCTAGAGATGTTGACGAGATACATTACAGAGGAATGATTGGTTCTTTGATGTATCTAACCTCCTCAAGGCATGACATGATACATAGCGTTGGTGTGTGCTCAAAATTCCAATCAAAGCCTAAGGAATCTCATCTCTCAAATGTCATGAGGATCATTCGATATATGCTTGGTACCACTAATTATGGTTTATGGTATCCCAAAACTGATTCTTTTCAATTAGTGAGTTATTGTGATGCAGATTTCGCTGGGGGACAGAATTGATAGAAGAAGCACAAGTGGCATGTGTTGCTTCCTTAGCAAATCTCTCAATGTATGGTCAAACAAGAAGCAAGCAACAGTGGCACTATCCACTGCCGAGGCTGAGTATATTACAGCCTCTTCTTGTTGTTCTCAATTACTATGGTTGAAAACTCAGTTAGCTGATTATAAATTGAAAGTATCTAATATTTCATTATTTTGTGATAACATGAGTGCTATCAATATTTCAAAAAACCCTGTTTCGCACTCAAGAACAAAGCACATTGAAGCTAGATTTCATTCTATAAGAGAACATGTGCAAAATAAAAATTTAGATATTCAGTTTGTTAAATCTGAAGATCAACTAGCTGATATTTTCATTAAACCATTGATAAAAGAGAGGTTCTGTAAATTACGAACTGCTCTGGGCATTCTTGATTCATCTAATTTTTCTTAATCCTTCTGATATTCTAGTTCAAGCGTTTTGTCTTATAGGTCGAGATGAAACTATTCTGGGCAGATGATGAGTATCTTCATTAATTTGATTTGTTGCTATTTGGACTCGTTAGAGGCTTATCAGATTTGGTGGGCCTAGGGTGTTTACTTGTCTACTCTCAGATGGGCCACTTGTGTCTAAATGTGGTGGTCCTACTTTGGACTTGGATTTTAAAACAATTGTTTTTCATTTTAACTTGGATTTATTTTTTTGTTTTCAACAATTAACTTTTTCATCTTTTGAAATCTTGGTTCATTTGGTTACTACTGTTAAACTCAATTGTTTTCAAAATCTTTTTTCAATATTTTCAAGTTGAGACCTTTGTACTACTTTAGGTCTATTTTTTTTCTCTTCATGAGTCATTTCACACACGCCACTCTCCACTCCTTCACCCTACTTCTCATTTTGTTGAGGCACATGCATGCATGTATGAGTTCGAAAAATGCTTTGCTTTATGCCATGTTACTCATAATTTTTTTTCAGTATTATAATGTTGATTTTGGGACTGAGATCTTCAGGAAATTTAAATTCTTACATTAAAAGGGGTAGTGTAGTAAGGAGAATAGCGACCAAGCGTAGAAGCACTGATGGGGATACTGAAGCTCTGGTTTATGGTCGTAATCCATTTATTCCTAAGTCCAACTCAGCCAAAATTTGAATCATGACTGAGATCATAAAGGATTTGCTCCAAGAATTCGTGAATCTGACAGATCTTCTCATCAACTTTGGGACTGAAAGGAAGAGAGCTGAAAGCATGGAAGAAACTGCACTCAAGAAGACAAAGGGCTGCACTCACATTTTCTGAAATTATGTAGAGAAAATTGAAGCTGAGTGTACCACCACTGACAATGACAATGAGGATGAAGGCTTCGATGACTCCAACTCTGATGCCAAGCTACTCTCATCTCTAATCTAACACTTTGCTTTGCTACTATTTCAGACTGCATGTGTTTAGCCACTAACAAATTTTATGCAGGGTCTTTCATTTTCCTCCTTGATGACAAAAGGAGGAGAAAAGAAAAGAAAAGTTAGATTTAGCTTAGGTTATGGATGATGATGCTTAGTGATATGTATTATCTTATGTGTTGCTGTGTTACTCTGCTTAAATTTAATTGTTCTATGCTATGTGTTATTGTTGTTGTGATATATTGCTTTGGTAATTGTTCTTGGTTGTTTTAAGTTATATCTACTTGAAGAAGTAAGCCATAATTAAGGGAGAAAATGTTAACATTGAGGGGGAACATTACACAACACCATAACAGTTTGGATGGTTATCAAAGGAAAGTACTCTTAACTCAATTCAGCTAGAAGTTTAAATTAATTTATTCTCTTTATCATGTTTGTCATCAAGGGAGAGATTGTTGAGTTAAGATTGATTTTGATAAATAAATTATGATGACAAATATTTATTGGGTTAAAAATCCAATTGTAGTTTGATGTGTGTTTCAGTGATGCAGGCCCATTATTCTTTTCTCAGCCCAACAATGTTGCTTAAGTATTCCTTTAATGCTTCAATTCAATGCACAATCCCAAAGTCTTTAAACAAGCACCGATCAGCAAAAAGGTGCAAAAGAAGAAGGCTCTGCATTTGCAAAGTGATAAAGGGGCATTTGTCTTCATCATGGAAAAAGGAAGACAGCTGGAACAAAAAGAGATTAACGAAGCAACAAGAAACAAGGACATTTGGCACTATTATGGGACAGCTGTGGCTCTAGAAAGGCAACAAAAACACAAAAAAATATCACTACTCCAAGGATAACTCAGAATCAAAATTCAGAAGATCATTAGCAAGTTTGAAAGAGTAAACAAAAATACAGAGTTATAGACAGCAGTTAGAATGACTCAAAAATAGAAGTGCTATGCATGCCAAAGAAGACAGCAGATCCAAGTACAACAGAGTTGGTGGAGCAGCTCCTCCAACAAGTAGCATTAGTGGAGCAGAATGGAACAAGGACGGCATGCCAATGGACACAACTCCAACGGGTTGATGGTACAAGGAATTGGAAGAGGCAAATTGGAGAGCAAGCTGAAGATATAAAATAAACCTCACTTCAGCATTTGAAATCAAGGAAATAGAGTGATACAAGAGCATCATCTCAAAACACTTGAGCTGAAATCATTCTCCTTCAATTTGTGCTTCATTTCAGATTTTCTTTGTTATGGCTATCTAATGTCATCTTTCTGTATTTGAGAAAAAAGGCTTGAGAATGTGAGTTGAAAAAGGCATGAGAGAAGAGGCAAGAGAGATGCATGAAAAAGCCAAATGAATTCTTTTTGTGTAATTTGGTTTCTGTAAACTAAGGTTTAGTTCCCCTTGCCAAGTTGGGATAGCACTTGGTGGTAAATTGAATCTCCGGATTCTCCTTGCCAAGTTGGGATAGCACTTGGTCTTTCTAAAACTGGCTAGATTCTCCTTCCAAGTTGGGACAGCACTTGGGTTGCTAGGCTTTGGGGTAAAAAGCTTAGTGGAAGATACTAGATGAATTGGGTTGTAATTCATTAGTATTGGTGTTTGTAATCTGTTTGATTAAGTAAAAATTCCACCATAGTTGTGGTGGAGACTGGATGTAGGTTTTATGACACTTAGAAAATGAACCAGGATACATGCTGGCCTCTATCTCTTCTTTTCTTTTCTGTTTTATTTCTGAGTATGAGATAAAACGAAAAAATCTCCTACATATTTAGCTTCTGCAAAAATAAAGCTTAAAAAAATTAATTTTAAGCCAACTTGATTCAACCCTCTTCTTAAGTTCAAGCAGTTCCATCAAGTATAAATCATGTTTGATTATATTATTTGTATAGTTTTATTATTATTGCTTATAAAATTTAATTATGAAAGTGAATGTTTGGTCTTTTTTATTCTAATATATATTTATATATAAATAGCTAGT
>NC_029789.2:129425580-129427351 GCF_000816755.2 Arachis ipaensis
TTAGTTGATTTTTTTATATTTATGTAATATAATTAAATATATATTATTTGTATCCCCAATAAACAAGCTAATAATAAAATTAAACAAATTGTTTTTTACATTAACTAGCTACATAAGGTTGGAGGAAAGTTTCTAAAACGAACTAAAATAATTTTTTATGTGTGTGTACCTATGCATGGTTCACCAATAAATCTTAAACGTTAATTGCTTAATTTTTTGCTTGAAGAAAACTATTTTATTTATTTTCACTTTGTTCACCCTCTTTTCCACATGTGAATAGTAAGGAAAACCAAATGAATAAAGAATAGACTTATATCACAAGAAGCTAGATATTTGTTATCATCTGGCCTCTCAATGATTTATTCTCAATACTAAAACAAAGATAGACAGAAAGGATCAATTAATTAAATTAAACTATCCAACGGAATTGAAAGATAAACAATCAATCAATCAACAAATGAATTATATTATTTTTCTTAATTATTTGTTGATCGATAAAGGAGCTAAGCTTTCGGATTATTTTGGTCCGAAATAAAGGATCATCTAGACAGATACTCGAACGAAGTGAAGACATAAGAGGTGATTTTATTTAAGTGGTGAATTTTGCTACGATATTTATGAAAGACTCCTTCAACAGATGTTAAAAAACGTTAGTAAAGTGTGAATTTGACACGTGTTGGGGTTGATAAGATATGAATATGCTCAAAAGTTATTAATACAGGAGTTATTGCCTAATATTAAGATATTAATCTAGAATTAACGAAGATAATTATGTGTAGAGTCTTTTTAGTATGTATGTAGGGTCGCACTAGTGTACAGATTAAAGTTCATACAGATATACAAATTTTTTGTCATTTTGTTTCATATGTTGACACGTATTGGCCCCATGTTGCACTATGCAACTGGTAATTAATATTTTTTGTCCTAGCTAATTAATATTGTTATTGCCTATTGGTATTAATATAGTATTACGGTGTTATTTCACCAAACCAAACGAGATACACAAATTAAGAAAAGGGATATTTACTGATTTATGAGAGTGAAAGCTGAATGAATAATGAACTATTAAATGACATGCTTTAGCTTCAATTCTGCTGCAGCTGTGATCAAACTCTATAACGTAAATACGAACTTTTTGTTTTTGATATTGGAGTTACAACGGTGTTTTTATAAAAATGTGGATTGATGGGATGTTATTCTCAAATGTGGAATCGCTTAATTAAAAAAGTAGAAATCGGACCGTCCGATTAGTAGATGGTACACAAATTAGATAAACATCTTTATCAAAGTGTCTCTTTTTTTTCTGCCTTCAATTGGGTTATGCAATCTTTTATTTATTTTTTTCTTTTTTTTTCGGGTCAAGGGGTCATATACCCGTTACTTATTTACTGAAACAGAGACGCTTTTGACCTATCCCACCCTTTCAACCATGATTCTCTCACAGCCCACCTTCATCCAAGGCCTTGTATGGACTATGGAGTCCAGTCCAGCAGGGCCCAATTCCCCCATTCAAGCACAGTACCTCCTTCCCAAACGGAGCCAATTCCCTCCTAACACGAGCTATTCGGCTTCGTGCATGCTTCACGTCACCCCTTTCAGCGAACAAGCGGCTCTCTCTAGACACTTGTCACTACACGATAACTCCAAAAAGAATATCTGTATCCTCCAATCTGTACACTATAATTTCCCATGTACTATGATCCCTCGTTTGATAAAGATGGATTTATTAGTGTGTGAACATTTAAGTTAAACAAATAGAATTTTTAGACAA
>NC_029789.2:129427472-129429946 GCF_000816755.2 Arachis ipaensis
GCTACGAAACTACGAATAATATGCAGTTAAGTTATGTTCAAAATCTACATTTCATTAGGTACACTCAGAACATAAATTCATATTCAAAACTTCATTTCCTATACTCCAAAAAATTAAATTAACTAAAAATTTCAACTGGCAGGACATGAAATTAAATTTCAATAATTGTACTCTTAAAACAACTTTTAATCCTAAATGAAATATTCGTACATCAAAAATAGTTTCGCATTCTAAATTACAAATATACACATTTAATTCTTACAATTTATGAAATAATTTAATTTGCACAATCGGCAGATTTTGTTTCAATAACTAAAACAACAAATACTCCTAAACTGTCATACCATGTATTAGGTCATAATGTAACTAATTACTAATTTTAAATAGGAAAAGTATAGGTAGATAACAAAAATAGGACAAGACATTAAAAACAGGACAGGACAAGATACTGATGGACAGAGACACAAAATTTTATGTTCTTGTATTCTATTTGGTGATAAACTAGAATAAATTATGAAAATTTAATTTATTCTCATTTTTTTTCATTCAAAAAATTTGAGATGAAAAATATAACAATAAAAAATATAATTATGAAAAATTAATAAGAATAATGAAAGAAAAAATAAAAAATAAGTTGTGTCTCTTGTTAGTGTCTCCGTGTCCTTCCTGTCAAAATAGATACAAAATACACTAATTCAGTGTCTCTGGACACATTGTCTCTGTCCATGTCTCCTCTGCCAAACACGATTTTGTGTCTCAGTGTCCCTGTCTCAATATCCTGTCTCTGTAAACAAACGCAACCTAATAATAGATATATCGGATGTTCAATTTATTAGCTGTGCGGATGATTATCCTAATATGAAGATTTAGGTGAATAATTTGGGATGTAGTATGTTTTTACTTTATTGAGCCAATTTTAGAACCCATTGTTCACATTATTCACAAAAGTCATTACCTACCTAATAAAGTCCAAACAAATATTAACTCTAACAAGCTTTAGCACTACTTATAACAAGTTAACTATTCAGATAACATAGTAACAATACTAATTAACCCGAAATCCAAATCACAAAGACTAGATCACTAAATCCTAACCCGTCAATCCTTCAACATTTCACATGAGATTCGAAAACATATACCATTTGCCCTAAAACCTCTAGCGTAAACAAATATTGTTCTTTAAACCAAATTCTACAACAACGCATTCGTTTTTCCTCGTCCAAAGTCATTTTTCATACACTTCTTACTAATGTCATTATATTATTGATATCTACTACTCAAATTACTGTTAACTCAAAATGCAACTCGTCAAATATTCATGGTGCTACTTCAGTCAAACTTGTTTATCCTTCGAACCAATATCAATTTGATCGTTAATCTAGAACAGTTTCTCATTCATCACATACATTCATTTCCTCGTTTGCTATTCTATCTTAATTCACATTGTTATAAAAAGTACTTACTAACAAAATCTTTTTAAACTCCAATAAAATTTACAATCATATGTCTTAGACCAATATTCTCAACATTTAATTAAATTTATTATTTCGACAATAAACAATTACATGTTTTGCTATTGTCAACTTCTTTTCTATTATTTTTTCCTCTTCAACATCAACTTCTGATCAAAATTTTCATTAACTAATTTTACAACTATAACAACTCTCACAGCTAGAGCATCTTCTCAATACTGTACAACACAACAATTACACTCCAGCATTTTTTTAGCAATAATCCAGGTCATTGAGGACGCTTTACATATTGCGATTGAAGAGGAAGGTACAATCCTTGTGAGGTGGATGGATAATAAAAATAAATGTAGGTAGGAGAATATTTTCTTCAGAAATAAATTCGTTCTCTACTATAAAACCCTATTTCCAAAAACATACATATGCTATATAAGGTTCAGAAATCATTCGGGTTGTGGGAAGAACAGGAGAAATAGTAGATGAGTAAAGTGATTCTAAGTAAATATGGTGGTAAGGTTGGGGACTCAATATATGTAAGAAGTGATCACTTATATTGTAGGGACATATAATATGTAAATATATTCATTAGGTGGTTAATTCATGTATTAATTTATTAGTTAGTAATAAATCTTTAAATAAAATTTTGATTCGTAATATATTAATCTTTAATCTACCGAGTTAAAAAATACAGAAGAAACCAAAAATATAAACCTCCTCAATAATTGTCATCATATAAGAGTCACCTACCTCTTGCTCCTTCAAATCAATTTGTTCGGTTGACTCTCTCATTGTGTAAGGGTTTGTTACATGTACGAACATTTAAATTTAAATCAATCCAAATTAAATTGTTTGTCCAAATATAATTTAAATCGAAAATTAATTAAAATTACACTAATTTTAATTTGATTGAATTTTAGTTTTAGTGAACCACATAGATTATATTAGATTTTGAATCTATTTCTCAAAACCGATTCAATTTAATTTAAATCGCAATGTGATGTAATA
>NC_029789.2:129430007-129430555 GCF_000816755.2 Arachis ipaensis
TTTTTGACAAAAAAAATACAAAAATACTAACAAGAGATATATTATATTTTATTATTTTTATCAATTTTTATAATTATATTTTTTTATCATTGTATTTTTTTTCTTCTTTTGTAATTTATTATAATTTATCATCAAATAAAATATAAGAATACTAATTTTTGTATCTCTGTTTTTTATATCTTATTTTTAATTTTAATGTTCTATTTTTTTCTGTTCTCGTAATAAAATGCAGCTAGTTAATAATCCACCATTTGGGCTTTAAATTTTTGGGTTATGTGGCCTACTCAATAAGAGTCAAGTTAGTATTTTGTTTGAGTCCCATGCCGGTTTGTCTTTAAAAGATTTTCAGTGGATTAAAAACTAAGGCGTAACTTTGTAAAACCGTCCACCCGAGTCCAAGAAAAAAATCTCTCTCACAAAAAGGTTTTTTAGTACGATTATTGTAGATACAAATAATTCTCACTAAGAAAGGGAGTTATTTCGTCCAAAAAAAGTAGAGGTAGCTATATGATATAACTTAACCTAAACCATCTATGGGCTTTAGCCCC
>NC_029789.2:129430649-129436885 GCF_000816755.2 Arachis ipaensis
CTCATTCCTCATTCTTTCGCTATATTGTTATTTGAATTTGCATTTTCGAATGTTATGTTGTGAATTTGGACTTGTGGTTGGTGGTGACCTTGGAGTTGGAATAGCTTTTATCTCTGTTCTTTTCTTTGGCAAGTACCTTCCTTTTTCTCATTTTTTTATTTGTATATTGGTAAATTCAAAATTTTAGTTTAGGATGTTCTAATATAGTATTTTTTTATGTTCAAAATACAGATTTTTTTTTTTGTCTTTTTTCATCTTAGGTCGATGAGAGAGTTAATACTTAATTTGGCCCATAAAATTTGAAGTCTGATTTAATTTGACCCTTAAAATTTTAATAGATTCAAATTGGACTTCAAAATTTATAATCGTAACTCACATTAACCCTTGAGCTAATCTCTGATAACGACATGTTGATTTGGTATATTGACTTGTGATTTAGATTCCTCACCTAGGTCTCATGTGATCAAGATTTATTAGAGTTCCAAAAGTTTGATTGTTGCTTTCAAAACAACAAAATTTTCAAATTGAACTTATTATTATAGTCTTCGTGAGGATGTTGGAGAGTCAATCAAATTTCTAGAAGGTCTAGTAGATCTTACTCACATGGAATCTAGGCAATGACTCAAAATTTTAGTAAGTTAACGTGCAAAATCAATGCGCCATTTACAGAAATCAGCTTAGGGGCAAACGTGAGTTACTATTGTAAATTTTAAAGGAAAAGTATAGGTAGAGAATGAAAATACTAAACAATGTGAATAATAGATATATCGGATGTTTATTTTAGGGATAAGTATTGTTTTGGTCCCTAACGTTGAGGGTCAGAATCGAAACCGTCTCCATCGTAATTTGTGATTTAGAATCATCCTTAACGTTTTTTTCGTATTAAAATCGTCATTTTTAATAAAAAATATAAAATTTTTTAAAAAATAAAAAACAGAACGCGTTTTGGGGGGAGGGGGAGGGAAGGAAACGCGTTTTTGTTGGGGGTGGGGGCGGAAGGAAACGCGAAGGAGGGAGGGGAGGAGGCCATCGCCTTCACCGCGGGTCTCCGCCGTCGCTTCTTGACATCGCCGCCACCTTTGGATCCTTCGCCACTGAGCACGAGCAGCGAGAGAGGAGATTTGAGAAAGAGAGAGGGAGTACCGGTGGAGGGGAGGAGGCCGTTGCCATAGCCGCCGCCACCATCCGACACCTGCATCGTCGCCGGTCCGCCCACTACCCGCTGCCAGAACCGCGAACAGAGGAAGACGTCGCCGCCGTTCATGCATGCTCCTGCCCCCGCCGATCTACCCAGCCGTGGAGTGCGTCGCCGCCGTTCATGCATGCTCCTGCCACCGCCGATCTACCCAGCCGTCGTTGCTCCGCCGCCCACGAGCTGCCGGTTGTCCTGCTTCGGCTTCTGCATCTGCTTCTTCTTCTTCATCTGCTTCTTCTTCTTCTGTATCTGCTTCTTCTGCATCTGCTTTGCTTTTGCTTGTGTTGATTTTTTCTGCTTTCTGCTTCTGCTTGTGTTGATTTAGTTATTGAAAATAAACATAATCCAAAACATAATTAACAATATTGTCTCCAAAACAAAACAAACATAATCTAAAACACCCAATTTTCATCTTCATTCTCTTGTAAGTTGGGTTGGGAAAGTTGGGTTTTGGTAAAAAAAAATTATAAAAATACCCCTTGCTAAAAAAATACTAAGCCCGACGGGAAAGCCCGCCCCGCCCCGCCAAAACCAGCGGTTTAAGCGGTGCGGGTTAAGCGGGCTTTTGCTGTTTGGCGGTCCCAATTTTCCAGCCCGGCCCGCCTTTTTTGGCGGGTTACGCGGGCCGGCCCGGCGGGTTTAGGCCCGTTTGCCACCCCTAGTGGTGGTGGTGGAGGTAAAGGTGCCGGTAGTGGTGGAGGGTATTTTTGTCCGAAAAAAATTAAAAGGACGATGTTAATACGAAAAAAATCGTTAAGGATGATTCTAAATCACAAATTACGATGGGGACGGTTTCGATTCTGACCCTCAACGTTGGAGACCAAAACAATATTTATCCCTTTATTAGTGGTTTTTTATGTTGTTCAAAAAAGTCCTTAGTTATCTAGTATAACCTAATTTTAAAAATCGAATTGAGCCAATTATAATTTTAAAAATCAATTTAAATTCAATTTTAAATTTTAAAGATCAAATTAAATAAATTAAGTATTAAGTCGTCGAATGAAAACACCATTTAGTGGTACTGGTGGTGATAGGAGTGAGGTCTTGGAGGAAAGAAATGAGAATTTAAATCCAAAGTAAAAAATAAAATGAAAAAAAGTTAGCTTATTATTTACAAAGAAAAGAGAAATAATACATATTGAATATAATACATATGTTGTTTAATTTATTTTCAATTTATATTTAATTTTAGTATATACTTAACATAATTGATTTATCATATCCTCTAGATTATTCTAATGAATAGCTTCAAACAAAAATTATGAGCTGCTAACATTTTCCAGAGATGAACCCATAGTCTGAGAAAATATCTACACAGTATTCAAGTTAACATTCTAGAAATCGAAAACGAAAACTGAGCCATAAATTCTTTACTATATGCATTTATGGTAATCACATTAGAAAGACAAGCACAAAAGATACCCTATATATGTCAACATATCAAACAGCAAACTTTCCGTTAGGAGTAGAGAGTTGAACCCCAGAGCCAGAAGGTGGCTTTGTGTCATCATCACCTTCTTCATCTTTTTGTTCCTTGCAGGAGCAATAGCAAGCATATAATATGAGTTGAACAAGTCCAGAAACTGCTCCAATACCATTGCTTATCTACAAAAATATATAATACAAACGGTGGTCAAGTATTCACTTAGGAACGTTGTTAATTGACTGAGAACAGAGTGATGTATTCACTTTAAGGAAATGATTTGATATTCTAGAATCTAAAATTTTTTTAGAAAGAAGACTTAAGTAAAGAACTAATATATATATATTCATTTAATTAACCATAATAATTTATAAGTTATAACCTATCACTTTCATGTATCCCAAAATATGTTAAGGGTAAAATATATAGAAAGAGCTTTCGTATTAAAGTTCTAAAATGACAACTAATTTTAAATATGTTAATACAATTTTTAAGAACAACGTCAGACCAAAATTGTAAATCAGTAGGAGTAATATATTAATGTTAATTAATTGAGCTTCAAAAGCAAGTGTTAATTGAACACTCACCAAAAATAAAAATTGAACAAGTACTAGAATGAGAACTACACAAAATTTAAGTGGCTATGAATTACACGTTACAACATACATATCCAAGAACATTTTTGGGAATTAATTACCAGGACAAAGAGATCAAAGGGGTTTATGAGAGCATATGTTGTCCAGCACAAACCATTAAGGAAGTTGGTAAGAGAGAGCCAGAATGGCATATACTTAACGCTCTTCGTTCTTATAACCTTTGCCTGTTCAATTCAACAAAGAACAAGATAAAATGATTACAAAGTAACTACAATTATAGATTCACAGGAGGGTTAGAAATGAAAGGCGTACCATGATTGTAAGAGGAGAGATATACATCATCACATTGAATATATCAGACAAAACACCAACCACTATTGATCTCCGGTTTATATCATGCAGTGCCAGCAATGTCACAAGTGCAACCACAGCAAAGAAAATAGCCTCGATGAAAAGGAAAAGCAGTACCTTTTTCTGAGCATAAATGGTTACATAATTAATACAATGCTTTGAGCATCTCTTGAATGGCCAATTAAACAGAGGCATAGTTAATTTTGTGAAGATAATAATGACTTCCTAAAACATAAGCTTAACTTACAGATAACTCAGCTAAGTACTTTTAGGTAACAGGAATTAGTGCATGTTTGGATAGCAATTTTTTTTTTAAACGAAAAAAGCTGTTTTACAAAAATTAGTATGTTCAAGTGATTTAAAAAGTATAATTTAAGCCATTAGAGTTGCTAAAAAAATTGTTTTCAAGCAAAAATCTAACTGAAATTTGGACCCTTTTTTCTGGAAAAAAAAAAAATAAAGCTACAGAATTAGTACAATTTTTTTTATAAACTGACATTAAGAAAAAGGCTCAAACACAATAATAGAATGTGTTAGCTAAAATTACTGATCAATAATATAAAGATTATTAGGCCCTGAAATTTTCTCTTAAAAATTTTGTTTCAATTTGAAAAAATAAATTAATACCATATTTTACCCTATTACATTGCTATGTTACTTTTTTTTTTAATTGATTCATACCTGTTTTAGTAATTTACCAAAAACATTTACTTTTTAAAAATCCAAACACCACAGATTAAATTAAAACTACTTTCCAACTAAATTATCCAAACATAAATTTATTCTTAAATAAGCAATGATATATATAAAAAAAAACCTTCTATACAAATAAACAATTTTTAGAAATAAGCATAATTTTTCAGCTTACCCAATCATAGCCTTATAAGCACAAGAAAGATTACATAATAAGAGGTAGAAAAAAAACGAAAACCAAAAAGCAGAGGAAATGGACGTACACGTCCTTTGGTGGGGGCATAAATGTAATATATGGTGAGATAGATGAACTCAAATCCAAGGCCAACGCTATTGATGGTGAGGACTAGAATGCTGTGAGGGTGCACGAAAGGAAGCCCGTAGAACACCCAAAATGCACAGTTCAGCACTGTTGCTATGTATGGATCAGGTTTGAATTCCTCCACCGACTTCTTCTTTATTATCGTATAGAAAGTTGGCCTGAAATTAATATTTCTTTAAATAACAAAAATAACCGAAAATTTTTAATTCTATACAAAAAAAAAAATAGAGGAATCGAGAGAAGTTAATTACGCAGGTGAGAAGAACAAGAGGAACGAGATGACATTTCCTGCACGGAAACGGAAAACACACCATCAAACGCGAAAACCTTACTCTAATCGGGTTCTTTCTTTTGCATGCAAAGATTGAAGACATTCTAAAGAAGTAGAAAAGAAATTGAGAATTTCCGTTGTCGATTCGGATGAAAGAAAAGCAAATCAGGTAATTGACGACGTTGCAACTTGCAGGTTAAGTAATGGAGGAGAAAGAGAAGAGAAATCAAGAAGCAAGGCAAGAACTAACCGATAATGCCGATGACGTTACGAGCTACTGCGGCGCTCACCATTTTCTTTTGCTACTGATTTAATGCACCACATACAATTTCACACATAANAGTTATTTTAATATTAAGATTTAGGTGAATAATTTAAAGTATAATATATTTTATTTAAATTGGGTCAATTTTAAAATTTATTGTTCATATTATTCAAGAAAATCATTAATTTCTAACATAGAGCAGTAAACCGGCAAGTATTTTGTTAGAGACAAAATTTAACAAGGTGTATACCAAGTATTACCCTAAAACTAATGATTAGCAGGTCAATTTTTTATAATATTTCCATTTTTTTTTAATTTACTTCTCTTTTTCAACTTATCTCCCACAATTATATGCGCTCTGTCCTCTCTCGTTCTTTCTTTTCGTCTCTATAGCTTCTTCCCTTCTTTCGCTGCTATACATCTCCACATACAACAATGATACAGGTTAATTCATTATCTTAATTAATATTCTTAGAGAACTATTTTAATTAAATATAATTATTAATTTGTTAAAGCACACAAACACATATGCACACATATATAGGTATTTATTTAAAATTATGCTAGTATTATTTTATTTGTGGTAAAAATTCACATATAATAATAAAATTAATAATAAAAAATTATACTTATATACATAAATAAGAGAGAGCAGTTGCATTGCATCTTGCATGTATGTGCTATGTGGTGAGGGGATGCAAATTGGATTACGTAATTGAGGGTGTAATGTTAGTCAATTTACAATTGCATGGTATATGTCACACAAACAGTCAACCGCAACTTATCTCAAATAAAGAGAGAATCCACATCTCATTACCGATAGCATACAATCCAAAGATCATGATCATGACACCTGCCTCTGTCTTTTATTCTGCATCGGCACTGTTCTAGCATGCCGAAACTGCTGTGTATCTGAGCCCCATAAATCCATAACTCAGAGGGGCTCACACTCACTGCCATTTAGATACTTTGATTCAAAATATATAATTTTTTGGGATTTGAGTAAATTGGTCTCATTTAACTTTTCAGTCTAATTAATTTTAATCTGATTCAAACAATTTGCAATGATTTGAGTTAGATTAGTTTATTTGATTTTAGAACTAATAAAAGTTTAAGAGGT
>NC_029789.2:129437029-129445614 GCF_000816755.2 Arachis ipaensis
AATTATAGTCACTTATTTTGATATTTTAACATCTGAAATATTTATCTTAAAATTTACTTAATATAACAAAAGATCTGAAAAACAAATTCTCTAATAAAATCATATAATTGATTGAGGCAATTATAAACATCTAGAAGCTTTTTTTTTTTGGAAAAAAAAACTTTAAAGACGCCAGAAAAAAATATAAACATTTATAAGATAATTAAATAGGGATGACAGTATGCGAATTTTCTCCTTATTCAACTCTGTCTATTCTACAAAAATCAGCATAAAACTCGTTTTGTCCTTATTTGTGGATAATAAAAAACTAATTCGTCTATATAAATATTTATCTCATTCTTACCCATTCTTATAATTATTAAAATCTAACAAATAAAATAAAATTTTAGAAATTTATAAATCAATAATCACATACATAATATAAAACAAAAAGTTTAAGAATAATACAATTCCGTTCAAGGATACTTCTTCGGAATTATAGCTCGGACACGTGCTTCCTCGGCAGGTCTCTTCTAACTCGAAAAGTCACTACAAGAAAAAGCAATATTTGTAACAAAAAAATTGTTACAAAAAATCGAAATTTTGAAACAAAAGGATTTTGTAACAAAAAAAGGGCCGTTGCAGTATGTCCCATTACAAAAAGTTTTTGTAACAAAAAACGGAACTGTTACAATTCAAAGTTATATTTTGTAACAAATTTTTCTGATACAAAAAACCAATAGTCGTTACAAAAGTAATAACAAATTTTGATCTTCAAAATATTTTTGGTGACAATATATTTTTTCCTATCATAAAATTTTGTTACAAAATGTAATTTGATTTTGTAACATTTTTTTCTTTAGTTACAAAACACTATTTATTTTGTAATAATTTTTTTAAATACAAATTACACATAATTTGCTAAATTATATTAGTTTTTTAATTAATTAATATATTAACTAATTTACTCAACAAGTCAACATTTATATAATATATAATAACATAGATAGTTCAAATATCTTTCATTTAACTAAGATTGTTTTATAAATCTTCAACATATAAACTATAAAGTACAAACTAACAAGACATATTGAAGAACCCTAATGAACTAGATAGATATATAGGACAAGAAAAACAAGAAATTATAAATCTCCAAAATATAAACTACAAATTACAAACTCCATCATGTTCATTCAGCTCCTTTCTCATGGTCATGGAGAAGCTTCTAATAAGTGCCACACGCTTGAAAAGACCACCAACCAGAGCACTCACAAGTCTCAATTCTCAATTTCGGTGTAATTGAAATCCATAGAAAGATGAGGAGATTTAACTTAAATAAAAAACTAATAGTGAAACAAATTTAAACAAATTCTGGCAGCATTTCAGCAGCAATTTAGCATATTTCCCAAATTCACTCAATCAAATCAATATCCATATGAATACAATAACAATTAAACAAAATTCACCTATTCATCCATATGAAATAAGCAACAAACAACTTGAGTGCACAATCTAAATTCATCATCATCATTGCACAAACTAAATTCACATAACAGTAGCAGTTCACAATTCGATTCAGAAAAGAAAAAAATTATTATCATCCAATCACAGATTTACAAAAATTCAAACAACATTCATGATCATTCAACAAACAATTAACAAAAATTTATTCCAAACACATTTAAAACAGTAAAATTTTTCTAGACTTAATTCCTCTACAAACTATGTTCAGCCTACCTAACAACCTAGAATCCACTACAACATGCATATTTAACTAAGTCTAACTAAGAAAAATTAACAGAATTAAATGAACTTAACAGAATTGAAAGAAAAATGCAGTAAATGACCTGGGAATGTAGAAGCAGAACAGGGAAAAGGGGACAGGAAGAAATGGTGGTGAGCTCTCTCTTTTCAAGTTCTCCCTCTCTGAGCTCTCTCTTTTCAAGTTCTCCCTCTCTCTCTTTCCAACTGAGAATCACATCCAGAGTAGCTGCCCAAGTGAAAAACAGAACCAGGATAAAGAAAAAGGAAAAACCATAAACAACCTCCTCATAATGTAAAAAGCTTGAAAGTAAACAAGTTTAGAAAGACTCTGGCCATTGATACTCTTGCATGTTAGACATTAATAGCGGCAGAAGAAATGGTTCCAAAACAGCGGTTAAAGTAGCAAGGTAGATGATTGCAATTTTTACAGAAACACATGCAACAATGATAGAATTAGCTATTGAATTACACTAGACAGTAATATATCTTCAGGTAAAATTTGCTATCCCCTATCTTGTCCAAGTTTCAATATGGCTGCTGTTATAAACACACTCAGCACCTTCTTGAAGACATCACCATTAAAAATTGCACTTGGATTCCCAGATCCATTCCATGCAACAATAATCATTGCCTAATCAAATATTAGCTATTCAGAAGTAGATCTTATTTTGCATTATATTAAAGGAAAAAACAATTAACGTAGAGGGAGAGTGACAACATAAATACATAACGCAATATTTATTACCTGTAAGCACAAAATGAAAAAGCTCCACATGCGAACAAAACTTTTGAAAATATGCCAAAATGACCTTACCTCCAGTGACGGCGAGCTCGACATTATGCAGATTTCTGCAGAAATTCTGCACAAAGTATTTCCAACAATCTCACATACCAAATCCTATATTCAAGCCTAGGATTCATCTAAAACTACATTTCTAACTTTCTTTTGACTAACCAAAGTTGCCCAAGAACTCTTAATTCAATATATCACAACCTAATCAAACAAACAGTTCAATAACCACCATCTGACATAAAAATTAGAACCAGAATTTCCAGCAATCCAGTCACAATCACGATCTTAACTCAAAATCGTTCTTAAAAACCAAAATCAGCATTACCAAGCGTCTTTAAAATCATCATTCAAACATATTTCAAACGAAGAACAAAACATGCTTTCACAATTACAAACACCCAATACATTTTCAGTAAACTTTCATACCAACATACACGTTCTTTTAACAAAGATCTCAAACCACATAAAACCACCAAGAGACGCAACCAATCACACATTTACTCTGCATCCAAAATCCATCATAAATCAAGCATTCATATATTTGCAATAATTCAGTAAATTTCTTAGGCATTCAAAGTTTAAAATATTTAATTTAATAAAATATCCCCTACCTTAGATAGTCAAAAACCACAAAATTAAGCGTGACTTCAACTTCGTTCCAACCCGCAGCAGCAGCAATAGCCTTAAATCAGATCAGCAGCAGCAGCGGCATCTTCTTCCGATAGTGGCTCCTCTTCCACTTAGCACACAGTAGCAAGGCTCTTTTCATTGATGGCTTGGACGGCAGAAACAACTCAGGGCGACGACGATGGACCTTCGGTGGTGGCGACAGCCCAGTAGCATGGTGACAGATCTACGGCGCGACACGAAAGTTCCTGCTTCGGGTTCCTCTTTGCGGGCTCCCTCTCTCTCTTCGGGTTCTTCTCAGGCGACGGTTGTGGCTTCTATCGATGGCACTAGGGCACGTCGGCGACGGTGAAATTCAGTAAACTTCTTAGGAATTCAAAGTTTAAAATATTTAATTTAATAAAATATCCCCTACCTTAGATAGTCAAAAACCACAAAATTAAGCGTGACTTCAACTTCGTTCCAACCCGCAGCAGCAGCAATAGCCTTAAATCAGATCAGCAGCAGCAGCGGCATCTTCTTCCGATAGTGGCTCCTCTTCCACTTAGCACACAGTAGCAAGGCTCTTTTCATTGATGGCTTGGACGGCAGAAACAACTCAGGGCGACGACGATGGACCTTCGGTGGTGGCGACAGCCCAGTAGCATGGTGACAGATCTACGGCGCGACACGAAAGTTCCTGCTTCGGGTTCCTCTTTGCGGGCTCCCTCTCTCTCTTCGGGTTCTTCTCAGGCGACGATTGTGGCTTCTATCGACGGCACTAGGGCACGTCGGTGATGGCGACACCTCTCACGACGATCCCTAACAACAACGACAAGGCAGTTCGGCAATGATGAAGGCACGGTGGTGATGCAGCAGAGGCTCCCTCTTCCACTGGCTCTCGCGCAATTCTCCCTTCCTCCCTGAACAGCGTCGATGGCGTCCCTCTTCCTTGGCGATAAGGACAGCGGCGGGGGCGAGGCGTGGGTCGACGGCAGGGCGCGGCTCCATCCCTCTCTGTTTCGCGAGCTCTCTCTTCTCCCTTTCGATTTCTTTGTGTGTGCGTGTAGGAAGCAAGAGTGAGGAACTTGAGTGTGAGTGCGTTGGTGAGGTTGAGAGTGAGTGAAGTGAGTCTGTGTGTGGGTGTATATCTGGAAAGAAGAGGACGGTGGTGAGTGAGTCATGAGGGAGGGTAAATGTGGCTCAGTAGAGAATGAACAGGTGGTAGAGGGAGGGTGTTACATCTGTGTATTTTAGAAATTGGGGTTAGGATTAGTGAATTAGAAATTAGGGTTTAGAATTGGGAATTTAGGGTTTGTGTAGAGCTTTAATTTAAAAACCAAATTCAATCAATATAATTAATTTTAAGAATACTACTTTGTAAAATATTTTAATTTTTGAAACAAAATAAAATTATTCTAAAAAGAATTATATAAACAATTTTTTTACTCTCAAAGTGTTTAACATTTTGAAATAATTTTTTTGTTATAAAATATACTTATATTTTGTGACAAATTAAGTAACTTGTTACAAACAATGTTGAATTTTGTAATAAATTAATTTTTTGCTACAAAACAATTAAAGGTTTTGAAATAAAAAAATATTTTGTTACAAAATATTTTAAATTTTTGCAACGACTTTTTTTTTGTTACAAAATATTATAATATTTTGTAACAAAACACCATCTCGTTACAAAAACTAACATAATTTGTAACAAAATAAAACAGGTTGTTACAAAACATTATTCTTTTGTAACAATCACAAATTATTATTACAAAATACTATTTTTTTGTAACAATTTTAAATTTGATACAAATTTTTTGTTACAAATGTTCCATTTTCTTGTAGTGAGTGTCCTCGGAACTTGGATGACCTTGGCATGGAACCTGCAAAAGAGACTCCGACGCTCAAGTCAGTGATTTTTCTTAATAGAGAGAAAATAACTAAAAACAACAAGAGATTATTAGTGAGAGGTGTATTCTTTGCGTTTGCTCAGAAAAAGTGTGCCCTGAGGAGGGTTGGATGGTAAACTTATATAGGCCAGGGAGTCCTGATTTCCAGCCGTTGTGCTGAGCTTATTAATTGAATTTTTAGGGATATTATCCGGTGGTTTGTTTGGTCCGAGAATCTCGGTTTGTTGGTGAGTTCCGAAGATTACTTTTCTGTTTATGCTGAGCTCGGTCAAAGCTCTTGAAGTCGAGTATGTTGGTATGGATCACAGCCCCCAAGTTTGGCCTGTTAAAAAACAGGTTGAACTTCTTTATTCTCGGCTTCTGGAGCTTTTTATCTTTTACGAGACTATGTTGGAGCCCCCAAGGTCAACGTGTTTTTTTTATGGGCTTCAGGTACTTGGGCTTCGCATTTATGTGTGTTGCCCACTCTCTCGCTCTTTTTGTTTCGAGCAGGTAATCGATCGCAGGGTAGTGAATGTCTTGGGAGTTGGATTTGTCCCTTCAACTGCCTGTTAGTGTGGTGAACGTTTTGTCTTCTAAATGTTGGACTTATACCAAGGGACACATCATGACTAAAAAAGGTTAGTGAACTTCTTGTCTTGTACTTTTTGTTGTTTTGCTTGTTTCTTTGTTGTAATGGGGAGAAAGGAACAAGTTGTGGTTGATGAGGGTGATGTATATAGTTAGGTTGATGGTGATGTAAGGGGTCACATTTCTATTTTCAGTAGTGTTGAGTTGGTAAAACAGTTGAACGAGGCTAGGTGAGTGAGGAATGGTAGCGAGTTAGAGGTTAGGTTTTTACCATGTGATGAGAGTGATAGAGTCTGTGAGAAGAGGTCTGATTGGAGCTACTTATATATTTATACATGCATGTTAACTGAACTTGGTATGCATCTTTCCTTTATTGATTTCGAATGTGGAGTCTTAGCCTAGCTGAACTGCGCTCTGACGTAATTACACCCAAATTCATGGGCGTTTGTTCGAGCCTTTTAGTGCTTGATAGAATACCTAGAGTGTTACCCATCTCTTGGCTTTTTTTTTCTTTGTTCCAAGCTAAAGGAGTCCGTAGGGGTGGCTGGGTAAATTTGAGTGGTCATCCGGGTCATGGTGTGTTTAGTCTGTACAAACAATCTTTCAAAGACTTTAAAGAAATGTTTGTAAAGGTTCAGATTGTTGAGGATTTTTATCCATTCTTTTTGGATTCCTTGCTTGAGGAAAGATTTTCTGTTGATGAGCGGATAATTTATACGCTTTTTGGCATTGTTTTTAGTATGTTTTCAATATAAATTAGTTAGTTTTTATTACATTTCTATTAGTTTGTAAATAAAAATCACAATTCTGGACTTTACTATGAGTTTGTGTCTTTTTCTGTAATTTCAGGTATTTTCTGGCTGAAATTGAGGGAGCTGAGCAAAAATCTGATTCAGGCTGAAAAAGGACTGCTGATGTTGTTGGATTCTGACCTTCCTGCACTCGGAATGGATTTTTTGGAGCTACAAAAGTCCAATTGGTGCGCTCTCAATTGCGTTGGAAAGTAGACAACCAGGGCTTTCCAGCAATATATAATAGTCCATACTTTGCTCAAGGATAGATGACGTAAACTGGCGTTAAACGCCAGTTCCATGTTGCAGTCTGGCATCAAACGCCAGAAACAGGTTACAAATGGGAGTTGAACGCCAGAAACAGGTTACAACCTGGCGTTTAACTCCAAAAACAGTCTAGGCACGTGAGAAGCTTTAGTCTCAGCCCCAGCACACACCAAGTGGGCCCCAGAAGTGGATTTCTGCACCATCTATCATAGTTTATTCATTTTCTGTAAACCTAGGTTACTAGTTTAGTATTTAAACAACTTTTAGAGGTCTATTTCGCAACTCATGACATTTTAGATCTGAACTTTGTACTCTTTGACGGTATGAGTCTCTGAACTCCATTGTTGGGGGTAAAGAGCTCTGTTGTGTTTCGATGAATTAATGCAACTATTTCTGTTTTCTATTCAAACACGCTTGTTTTTATCTAAGATGTTTATTCGCACTTCAATATGATGGATGTGATGATCCGTGACACTCATCATCATCCTCAATCTATGAACGCGTGCCTGACAACCACCTCCGTTCTACCTTCGATTGAATGAATATCTCTTGGATTCCTTAATCAGAATCTTCGTGGTATAAGCTAGAATCCATTAGCAGCATTCTTGAGAATCCGGAAAGTCTAAACCTTGTCTGTGGTATTCTGAGTAGGATTCAGGGATTGAATGACTGTGACGAGCTTCAAACTCACAAGGACTGGGCGTAGTGACAGACGCAAAAGGATCAATGGATCCTATTCCGGCATGAGTGGGAACTGACAGATGATTAGCCGTGCGGTGACAGCGCACCTGGACCCTTTTCACTGGAAGGATGGATGGTAGCCATTGACAACGGTGATCCACCAATATACAGCTTGCCATAGGAGGAACCTTGCGTGCATGAAGAAGAAGACAGAGGGAAAGCAGAGATTCAGAAGACAAAGCATCTCCAAAACTCCAACATATTCTCCATTACTGCAGAACAAGTATTTAATCCATGCTCTTTTATTCTTCACAATTCATACTGATAATTATAATTGATTTCCTGACTAAGATTTACAAGATAACTATAGATTGCTTCAAACCAACAATCTCCGTGGGATCGACCCTTACTCACGTCAGGTATTACTTGGACGACCCAGTGCACTTGCTGGTTAGTGGTACGAGTTGTGAAAAGTGTGATTCACAATTCGTGCACCAAGTTTTTGGCGCCGTTGCCGAGGATTGTTCGAGTTTGAACAACTAACGGTTCATCCTGTTGCTTAGATTAGGAAGATTTTGTCTTTTGGGTCAGAGTCTTTTACTTTTTTTCAAAAATCTTTCAAAAGATTTTTATTTTTCTTTATTAATCTGTGATTTCTCTTTGAGTCTTTTATTATTGTTCTTGTTAAAATTTTAGAATCCTTATTTTCTTTTTCAAAAATAATTTTTGGAAATTTTATTTTTTTTTACTAATAATTGAATTTCTCTATCTGTTTGAGTTTAGTTTTTTATTTTAAGTTTGGTGTCAATTGAATGTCTTTATTTTCCTTTAAAATTTTCGAATTAGTGTTCATTGTTCTTTCTTGATCTTCAAGTTGTTCTTGTTTATTTTCCTTGTTTGATCTTTAGTTTCTCTTGTTCTGTGTCTTTTCTTGTTTTTCTTATGCTTTTTCAAAATATCAGTTTCCAAGGAAAATTTTATTTTTTTATACAATATTAAAATACGTTAAATTTATAGCTCAATTGGTTAGAGCGTTGTGCTTATGCTCTTGGTAATTGGCTATCTTCTTTTTAAAATTTTTTCTAAATAATTTTTCTTTGATTAAATCTTGTGCCAAACTTTAAGTTTGGTGTTTTCTTGTTAGCTTTTCTTTTCTTTTCGAAAAATTTATGTAAGTTTTCTAAAAATTTTAAGTTTGGTGTTCTTTCTTCATGTTCTTGT
>NC_029789.2:129445632-129467823 GCF_000816755.2 Arachis ipaensis
ATATGGGAGTAGTATCTGTATACCCTCCATTGGAGTCAGTAGCTTTGAGTTGAATCCTCAGCTCATTATCATGGTGCAGCAAAGTTGCCAGTATTCCGGTTTTCCACAGGAAGAACCTACAGAGTTTCTGGCACAGTTTTTACAAATTGCTGACACAGTACATGATAAAGAAGTAGATCAGGATGTCTACAGATTATTAATATTTCCATTTGCTGTAAAAGATCAAGCTAAGAGGTGGTTAAATAACCAACCTAAAGCTAGCATAAGGACATGGAAACAGCTGTCAGAAAAATTCCTGAATCAATACTTCCCTCCAAAACGGATGACACATCTAAGGCTGGACATCCAAGGCTTTAAACAAGGAGATAATGAATCTCTTTATGATGTCTGGGAGAGATACAGAGAGATGCTAAGAAAATGCCCCTCTGAAATGTTTTCAGAATGGGTGCAGTTAGACATCTTTTATTATGGGCTTACAGAGAAAGTTCAGATTTCTCTAGACCACTCAGCTGGTGGATCTATACACATGAGAAAGACAATTGAAGAAGCTCAAGAGCTCATTGATACAGTTGCCAGAAATTAGCATCTGTACCTAAGCAGTGAATCTTCCATGAAAGAAGAGGCTAAAACAGTAACTGCTGAACTCAGTCCTGCAGAACAAATTACTGAATTCAATCAGCAATTAAATTTTCTAACAAAATAGCTGGCCGAATTCAAGGAGATATTACAAGATACAAGAATGGATAATATAAATATGGAAGTACAGTTGAAGCAAACAGAACAGCAGTTATCAAAACAAATAACAGAAGAGTGCCAAGTAGTTCAATTAAGAAGTGGGAAAACATTAAATACCTCACTTCAGGGCAGCAGGAAGCCAAGAAATGAACAAACTGCTATTCAAAATCCCTCTGAGGACAGTAAGAGCCCAGAGAGGAATAACTCTGGCGTTTAAACGCCAGAGACAGGCAAGGATTTGGCGTCAAACGCCCAATGGAAGCTCAGTTCTGGCGTTCAAACGCCAGGAACAAGTAAGGAGTTGGCGTCCAACGCCACTCCAGCTTCTAACTCTGGCATTCAAATGCTAGTGAGGGATCAGACACACACAAGTGCTGATAACAACCCCTCTAAAAAGGCTCCCTCAACCACCTTTGTAGGAAATAAACCTACAACAACTAAGGTTGAGGAATACAAAGCCAAGATGCCTTATCCTCAAAAACTCTGCCAAGAGGAGCAGGATAAGCAATTTGTTCGCTTTGCAGACTATCTCAGGACTCTTGAAATAAAGATTCCATTTGCAGAGGCACTTGAGCAAATACCTTCTTATGCCAAGTTCATGAAAGAGATCTTGAGTCATAAGAAGGATTGGAGAGAAACCGAAAGAGTTCTCCTCACTGAAGAATGCAGTGCAGTCATTCTGAAAAGCTTTCCAGAAAAGCTTAAAGATCCCGGGAGCTTTCTGATACCATGCATCTTAGAGGGTAATTGCACCAAGACAGCTTTATATGATCTTGGGGCAAGCATCAACCTAATACCTGCATCCACTATCAGAAAGCTTGGTTTAACTGAAGAAGTCAAACCAACCAGGATATGTCTCCAACTTGCTGATGGCTCCATTAAATACCCATCAGGCGTGATTAAAGACATGATTGTCAGCGTTGGGCCATTCGCCTTTCTCACTGACTTTGTGGTGCTGGAAATGGAAGAGCACAAGAGTGCTACTCTCATTCTAGGAAGACCTTTCCTAGCAACTGGACGAACTCTCATTGATGTGAAAAAAGGGGAAGTAACCCTGAGGGTCAATGAGGATGAGTTCAAGTTAAATGCTGTCAAAGCCATGCAGCATCCAGACACACCCAAAGACTGCATGAAAGTTGATCTTATTGACTCCTTGGTAGAGGAGGTTAACATGGCTGAGAGTCTCGAATCAGATCTGGAAGACATCTTTAAAGATGTTCAGCCTGAGTTGGAGGATTCAGAGGAACTAAAAGAACTTCTAAAACTTCCTTAGGAAGAGGAAACACCTCCTAAACCCGAGCTCAAACCATTACCACCATCCCTGAAATATGCATTTCTGGGAGAAGGTGACACTTTTCCGGTGATCATAAGCTCTGCTTTAAATCCACCGGAAGAGGAAGCACTAATTCAAGTGCTAAGGACACACAAGACAGCTCTTGGGTGGTCCATAAGTGACCTTGAGGGCATAAGCCCAGCTAGATGCATGCACAAGATCCTATTGGAGGATGATGCTAAGCCAGTGGTTCAACCACAGAGGCAGCTAAATCCAGCCATGAAGGAAGTGGTGCAGAAAGAGGTCACCAAGTTACTGGAGGCTGGGATTATTTATCCTATTTCTGATAGCCCCTGGTTGAGCCCTGTTCAAGTTGTCCCCAAAAAGGGAGGTATGACAGTGGTTCATAATGAAAGAAATGAACTGGTTCCTACAAGAACAGTTACAGGGTGGCGCATGTGTATTGACTACAGAAGGCTCAATACAGCCACCAGAAAGGATCATTTTCCTTTACCATTCATACACCAAATGCAAGAGAGACTAGCAGGTCATGAATATTACTGCTTTTTGGATGGCTATTCAGGTTACAACCAAATTGCAGTAGATCCTCAGGACCAAGAGAAAACAGCATTCACATGTCCTTCTGGAGTGTTTGCTTATAGAAGGATGCCTTTTGGTCTGTGTAATGCACCAGCAACTTTTCAGAGGTGCATGCTCTCTATCTTCTCTGATATGGTAGAAAAATTTCTGGAAGTCTTCATGGATGACTTTTCAGTATTTGGAGACTCATTCAGCTCCTGCCTTAACCATTTAGCACTTGTTCTGAAAAGATGCCAAGAGACAAACCTAGTTTTAAACTGGAAAAAATGTCACTTTATGGTGACTGAAGGAATTGTCTTTGGGCATAAAATTTCAAACAAGGGAATAGAGTTGGATCAAGCTAAAGTGGAAGTAATTAAAAAATTACCACCACCTGCTAATGTTAAGGCAATTAGAAACTTTCTGGGACATGCAGGATTCTACAGGAGGTTTATAAAGGATTTTTTAAAAATTGCAAAACCCCTGAGCAATCTGCTAGCTGCTAACACGCCATTTGTGTTTGACACAGAGTGTCTGCAAGCATTTGAGACTCTGAAAGTTAAGCTGGTCACAGCACCAGTTATTTCTACACCAGACTGGACATTACCATTTGAACTAATGTGTGATGCCAGTAATCACGCCATTGGTGCAGTATTGGGGCAGAGGCATGACAAGCTTCTGTATGTCATTTATTATGCTAGTCGTGTTTTAAATGATGCCCAGAAAAATTACACAACCATAGGAAAAGAATTGCTTGCAGTAGTTTATGCCATTGACAAGTTTAGATCATACTTGGTAGGATCAAAGGTGATAGTGTACACTAACCATGCTGCTCTTAAATATCTACTCATAAAGCAGGATTCAAAACCCAGGCTTATAAGATGGGTGTTGCTTCTGCAAGAATTTGATATAGAAATAAGAGACAGAAAAGGGACAGAGAACCAAGTGGCTGATCATCTGTCCCGGATAGAGCCAATAGAAGGGGCGTCCCCCCCCCTCTTTTGAGATCTCTGAAACCTTTCCGGATGAGCATTTATTCGCCATTCAGGAAACACCATGGTTTGCAGACATTGCAAACTATAAAGCTGTAAGGTTCATACCCAAGGAGTACAGCAGGAAACAAAAGAAAAAATTAATTACTGATGCAAAGTACTACTTGTGGGATGAACCCTATCTCTTTAAGAGATGTGCAGACGGAATAATCCGTAGGTGTGTGCCTAGAGAAGAAGCACAGAAGATCTTATGGCATTGCCATGGATCACAATATGGAGGCCATTTCGAAGGTGAGCGAACAGCCACCAAGGTCCTTTAATGTGGCTTCTACTGGCCTACCCTCTATAGAGATTCCCGAGAGTTTGTAAGTAACTGTGACAGTTGCCAGAGAGCTGGTAATCTGCCTCATGGTCATGCCATGCCTCAACAAGGGATCTTGGAGATTGAGTTGTTTGATGTATGGGGAATTGACTTCATGGGGCCTTTCCCACCATCATACTCAAACACTTATATTCTGGTGGCAGTTGATTATGTATCAAAATGGGTGGAGGCCGTTGCCACACCCACTAATGATACTAAAACAGTGTTGAAGTTCCTCCAGAAACATATCTTCAGCAGGTTTGGTGTCCCTAGAGTACTAATCAGTGATGGGGCACTCATTTTTGCAACAAACAGCTTTACTCTGCCATGGTCCGGTATGGGATTAGCCACAAGGTGGCAATTCCATATCATCCACAGACAAATGGGCAAGCTGAAGTCTCTAACAGAGAACTAAAAAGAATCCTGGAATGGACTGTAAGTACCCGTAGAAAGGATTGGGCAAGAAGCTTGGATGATGCTCTGTGGGCTTACAGAACAGCATTTAAGACTCCTATAGGGACCTCTCCATACCAGCTTGTGTATGGTAAGGCCTGTCATCTGCCCGTGGAACTGGAACATAAGGCCTACTGGGCAACCAGATTCCTGAACTTTGCTGCCAAATTAGCCGGAGAAAAAATATTACTCCAACTAAATGAGCTAGAGGAATTTAGACTCACTGCTTCCGAAAATGCCAAGCTTTATAAGGAGAAATAAAAAAGGTGGCATGACAGAAAGCTGTCATCAAGAGTCTTTGAACCAGGACAAAAGGTTCTGTTGTTTAACTCTAGGCTCAGGCTATTCCCTGGGAAACTAAAATCCCAGTGGAAGGGACCATATGTGATTACAAGTGTATCACCATATGGTTATGTGGAGCTTCAAGACATTGATTCTGATAAGAAGTTTATTGTTAATGGACACAGAATCAAACACTATCTTGAAGGCAATGTTGAGCAAGAGTGCTCAAGGCTGAGGCTAGTTTAAAAGCTCAACAAAGTCCAGCTAAAGACAATAAAGAAGTGCTTGCTGGGAGGCAACCCAGCCATTGGTAAAACTTTTTCTGTTATTTTGCCCTACTCTTCATTTTATTTATTTCTAAAGCATATAAGTTCAATGTTAATAAGGTAAAGAGTCAATTGCATAGGTTCACAGGGTTACAGAAGGATTCAGCACACAAAATAGAGAAAAAGAGCTCACTGGCAAAAAAACACCAGTAAGAGGCACAACTGGGCGTTTAACGCCAGTAAAGATAGCCATCTGGGCGTTAAACGCCAGAAAGAAGCAGCTTCTGGGCGTTTAACACTAGATTGACAGCATCCTGGGCGTTCAGAAAAACGCACAGTGACAAAGGGGTTTCTGGCGTTTAACGCCAGCTAGAAGCAACAGCTGGGCATTAAACGCCCAGACCAAGCACCAACTGGGCGTTAAACGCCCAAAACATGCAGCAGTTGGGCGTTTAACGCCAGGATTGTGGGGAGTAGGCAATTTCGTTTTCAATTCAAATTTTTTTTCATTTTTTATGTTTCAATTCATGATTTCTTGCACAAACATGTTACAAATCCTAATTTTTTAAATCCTTTTTTTTTCAAAAAGATATCAAATGTATCTTAATTCATAAGCCCTTTAATTTTTCTTAATCCTCTTCAAATTATTTTCAAATCCTTTTCAAAACAAATCTATCTCTTTTCACTCTAAAATCTTTTCAAATCATCAATATCTTTTTCAAATCCTCACATCATCTTTTTCAAAATTCAGATTTATCTTTTTCAAATATCTTTCATATCTTTTCAATTTTAAATCATATCTTTTTCCTATCATACTTATCTTTTACAAATCATATCTTCTATCATATCTCCTTCAAAATTTTCGAACCCACCCTCCCTTTTCCCTTTAAATCCTAATTCGGCCTCCCCCTCTCCTCCACAAGTTGCGCTTGGCTCTCCTTCTTTCCCTCTCCTTTCTTTTCTTTTGCTTGAGGACAAGCAAATCTCTAAGTTTGGTGTGTTTATCCGTGATCACTAAGCCAATACCCACTAAGATCATGGCTCCCAAGGAAAAACAAACCGACTCAAGAAGCAAGAAGGAGAATATTTCAAAACCACTTTGGAATCAAGGGAAGTTCATAACCAAAGAACATTCAGACCATTTTTACAAAATAATGAGTCTAAGGTCAGTGATCCCGGAAGTTAAATTCGATCTGGAAGAAGATGAATATCCGGAGATCCAAGAGCAAATTCGAAACAGGAGCTGG
Organism: Arachis ipaensis; assembly: GCF_000816755.2. Classification (NCBI taxonomy): domain Eukaryota; kingdom Viridiplantae; phylum Streptophyta; class Magnoliopsida; order Fabales; family Fabaceae; genus Arachis; species Arachis ipaensis. The sequence goes on from NC_029789.2 coordinate 129,451,821, forward strand.
AAAGTCCTACCTAATCCTGAAACAAAGGTGGGAAGAAATATGGTTCAGGAATTCTATGCTAATCTATGGCAGACGGACAAGCAGAGAATAGATGGAACCGCATTCTATGACTATAGAACTCTGGTCAGAGGAAAGATTGTTCACACCCACCCTGACAAAATAAGGGAGATCTTCAAGCTGCTTCAACTGCAAGATGACCCAGACTCCTTTCATAGGAGAATGATGAGATCAAACCTGGGATTGGACAAAATCTTAGAGGACATATGCCTCCCTGGAGCCAAGTGGACAACCAACACAAAGGGTGCCCCGAACCAACTCAAGAGAGGAGATCTCAAACTAGTTGCCAGAGGCTGGCTGGACTTCATTGGGCGCTCTATACTGCCCATTAGCAACCGCTCTGAGGTCACCATCAGAAGAGCAGTGATGATTCATTGTATTATGCTAGAAAAAGAAGTAGAAGTTCATCAGCTGATTGCTTGTAAGCTTTACAAAATTACAAACAAGAACTCCAAAGATGCTAAATTGGCTTATCCAAGCTTAGTCTCTCTGCTATGTAAAGATACTGGAATAAAAATGGGAGTAGATAAGTATATCTCAGTTGAGCAACCAATCACCAAAAAATCTATGGAAGGACTACAAGTGTAGGACGACCCCATCAAGAGAAAAGCAGAGGAGCTCCTCCCGAAAATCCCTCAAATTGAATACTGGGAGTGCCTAGAAGCATCTATCACCAAGTTGCAAGAAGCTGTGAATCAACTGAAGGAAGAACAACAAAATCAAAACAGCATGCTATGCAAACTGCTTAAAGAACAAGAAGAGCAAGGGCGTCACATAAAGGAACTAAAGCGCCAGAAGCTGTCTCTTGAAGGACCAAGCACCCCACAGACTAAAGAAGCATCTACCTCCCAAAATAAAGGTTGTTGAGTCCTAACTCTGAGATAACCTTTTATCTATTTTAAGAGTATATGAGTATTAGAGTTAGAGTCATTTATTTTTAAGTCCTTAATTTCCTGTCTTTTATTATTAAGTGTCTGCTTTTATGCCTAATTTATATCATTAAATAATAAATAAAGATTAGAGTCTATGCCTTAAAGTTATGAATATCCTATGAATCCATCACCTTTCTTAAATAAAAAATATTTTAATTACAAAAGAACAAGAAGTACATGATTTCAAATTCATCGTTGAAACTAGTTTAATTATTTTGATGTGGTGACAATACTTTTTGTTTTCTGAATGAATGCTTGAACAGTGCATATGTCTTTTGAATTTGATTGTTTATGAATGTTAAATATGTTGGCTCTTGAAAGAATGATGAAAAGGAGAAATATTATTTGATGATCTGAAAAATCATAAAATTGATTCTTGAAGCAAGAAAAAGCAGTGAATACAAAAGCTTGCAAAAAAAAAATAGAAAGAAAAAAAAAAGCAAGTAGAAAAAAGCCAAAAGCTCTTTAAACCAAAAGGCAAGAGCAAAAAGCCAATATCCCTTAAAACCAAAAGGCAAGGGTGATAAAAAGGATCCAAGGCTTTGAGCATCAGTGGATAGGAGGGCCTAAAGGAATAAAATCCGTGCCTAAGCGGCTAAACCAAGCTGTCCCTAACCATGTGCTTGTGGCGTGAAGGTGTCAAGTGAAAACTTGAGACTGAGCGGTTAAAGTCCAAGACTCATAAAGTAGCTGTGTTCAAGAATCAACATACTGAACTAGGAGAATCAATAACACTATCTGAATTCTAAGTTCCTATAGATGCCAATCATTCTGAACCTCAATGGATAAAGTGAGATGCCAAAAATATTCAAGAGGCAAAAAGCTACTAGTCCCGCTCATCTAATTGGAGCTAAGTTTCATTGATATTTTGGAATTTATAGTATATTCTCTTCTTTTTATCCTAATTGATTTTCAGTTGCTTGGGGACAAGCAACAATTTAAGTTTAGTGTTGTGATGAGCGGATAATTTATATGCTTTTTGGCATTGGTTTTAGTATGTTTTCAGTATAAATTAGTTAGTTTTTATTACATTTCTATTAGTTTTTAAATAAAAATCACAATTTTGGACTTTACTATGAGTTTGTGTATTTTTCTGTAATTTCAGGTATTTTCTGGCTGAAATTGAGGGAGCTGAGCAAAAATCTGATTCAGGCTGAAAAAGGACTGCTGATGTTGTTGGATTCTGACCTCCCTACACTCGGAATAGATTTTCTAGAGCTACAGGAGTCCAATTGGCGCGCTCTTAATTGCGTTGGAAAGTAGACATCCAGGGCTTTCCAGCAATATATAATATTCCATACTTTGCTCAAGGATAGACGATGTAAACTGGCATTCAACGCCAGTTCCATGTTGCAGTCTAGCGTCAAACGCCAGAAACAGGTTACAAATGGGAGTTGAACGCCAGAAACAGGTTACAACCTAGCGTTGAACTCTAGAAATAGCCTAAGCACATGAGAAGCTTAAGTCTTAGCCCCAGCACACAACAAGTGGGCCCCAGAAGTGGATTTCTGCACCATCTATCATAGTTTATTCATTTTCTGTAAACCTAGGTTACTAGTTTAGTATTTAAACAACTTTTAGAGGTCTATTTCGCAACTCATGACATTTTAGATTTGAACTTTGTACTCTTTGACGGCATGAGTCTCTGAACTCCATTGTTGGGGGTGAGGAGCTCTGCTGTGTTTCGATGAATTAATGCAACTATTTCTATTTTCTATTCAAACACGCTTGTTTTTATCTAAGATGTTTATTCGCACTTCAATATGATGGATGTGATGATCCGTGACACTCATCATCATCCTCAACCTATGAACACGTGCCTGACAACCACCTCTGTTCTACCTTCGATTGAATGAATATCTCTTGGATTCCTTAATCAGAATCTTCGTGGTATAAGCTAGAATCCATTGGCAGCATTCTTGAGAATCCGGAAAGTCTAAACCTTGTCTGTGGTATTTTGAGTAGGATTCAGGGATTGAATGACTGTGACGAGCTTCAAAATCACAAGGGCTAGGCGTAGTGACAGACGCAAAAGGATCAATGGATCCTATTCCAGCATGAGTGGGAACCGACAGATGATTAATTGTGCGGTGACAGCGCACCTGGACCTTTTTCACTGAGAGGATGGATGGTAGCCATTGACAACGGTGATCCACCAATACACAGCTTGCCATAGGAGGAACCTTGCGTGCATGAAGAAGAAGACAGGGAGAAAGCAGAGATTCAGAATACAAAGCATCTCCAAAACTCCAACATATTCTCCATTACTGCATAACAAGTATTTAATCCATGCTCTTTTATTCTTCGCAATTCATACTGATAATTATAATTGATTTCCTGACTAAAATTTACAAGATAACCATAGATTGCTTCAAACCAACAATCTCCGTGGGATCGACCCTTACTCACGTAAGGTATTACTTGGACGACCCAGTGCACTTGCTGGTTAGTGGTACGAGTTGTGAAAAGTGTGATTCACAATTCGTGCACCACCTGTTTTCTGGTCTCCAGAACCTAAGCAGATTTTAGACTGTGAGAATAGAGTGGCTAGCGAAGAGTATGTTCTGCATTTTTTAATGAGTGCAATGTCCTCGTCTTCTTTGCTTTCTATTTCTAATTTGCTGGAGCTTGAAGGGGATATGGAGGCGATGTAGGAGTACCTAGGTAATTTAGGTGCTGTGTGGTTTATTTTGTGTTTTTTGCTATTTTGCTGTAGCTTTATTTAGTTTCTTTGTTGCGCTGTAGGTGAAAAAGCTCCCACGCTTACTACTGCAAACTTGAAGGCTTTTGTTTCTAAAGCCAAAAAGAAGGAAAAGGATGAGTCATCTACAAACTTTGTTAAGGACAGTGAGGGAGGTGGGGTGAAGCAGGATGGAAGTTTTAAGAGGAAAAGGGGTGATGGTTCGTCAAAGGTAGTTGATCTTACTAACGTAAAGGAGGGTTCTGCTATCTTTACTGCTGAGGAGATTAGTGCAGCATATGAGAGTCAGATGGTTCTTCATGGTTACAAAGAAGGTCCTCGAAATTCTCTCTGGTCCTCTTACTATCCGTTCATAGCTGTTGCTGATGAAGTTGCCCAAGTGGATGCTGATGTTAAGATCATCCACGATGCTGGGAAAGTTGGGGTTGCCCACTATCTACAGGTAGCTTTGCTTGTTACTTGTTCTTTGCCTTTAGTGTATCTCTTTTTTAAATGACTTGTTATTTTTTCTTTAGGTGATTGGAGCAAGGCTTCTGTCTATTGGCCGGATTTTCGAGTTGGATGCTATTTTAGATGGTGACCAGGTTGCTGCTATAAAAAAATTGAAGGAGTCTTTGGATGAGAGAGACTTACGAGTGGAGAAGCTTAAGGGCGAAGTGAGGAGTTTGAAAGAGAAGCTCAAAAATTCTGAGTCTGGGCTGCAGAAGGTCAAGGTCGACCTTGAGTCTAAAGTAGAGGAAGCCGAGAAGACTAGAGCTCGTATTCTTGAGTTGGAGGAGGAGGTCCTTTCTGCTTTTACTCTTGGATTTGATCGTGTTGTTGTGCAAATAGGAGTTGTTGCTCCTACTGCTAATGTTAGTAAATTGGATGTAACAAAGATCGTTAGTAATGGTCAGTTGCTTGATGATGAGGCTCTGTCCAATAAGGAGGACGAGAGTGTTTCTGTTGGGAAAGCAGATTGAAACGTTTGTTAGGCTGTGTTTTTTGTAAAGTTGTTTGTTTTGGAAGTTTGTGATAGACTGTAATTGACTTTTGATACACTATGATTTTGTAGGGTTTGTTGGTAACCTTTTTGATTTGTAAAATGCATATGTTGGATTTTGATTTTGTATTTCTATTAGCTAACAAGATTTGTACACGTGGATGACATGGGTGTGAGGGACCTCATTAAAACCTCTCCCAGAAAAATCCTGTGTGGGATAAAAAATTGAGAGTAGGAAAAAGAGTGCCTCCTCTTGTCCATATCATTTTTATGACAAGTAAAACTTCAAAGATGAAACATTCTGAATTCCAAGGACGTCTCCATCCTCAAGTGTTTGGAGTTTGTATGCTCCTTTTCTGACAACCTTTATAACTCGGTAGGGGCCTTCCCATGGTGCTGCTAGTTTGCCATGTATGTGAGGCTTTCTTGCTTCCTCTGTTCATCTGAGGACGAGGTCTTGCTCGGCAAACGTTCTTGGTTGTACCTTCTTATTATATTTCATTCGTATTATTTCCTGCATTGCTAATTGTCTTATTTTTTCTTTGTCTCTGTCTTCGTCAATTGTGTCGAGCTCCATTCTTCTGATGTCATCATTTTCTTCTGTCGAAGTAGGATTGCTGCAAGGTGAGGATACTGAGATTTTGACTGGGATCATGGCATCCGTCCCATATACCAATTTGAATGGTGTTTCTTGTGTTGTTATTTGTATTGTGGTGTTTGGTGCGGAATTTATAACCCACAAACTAACCGGCAAGTGCACCGGGTCGTACCAAGTAATACCTCAGGTGAGTGAGGGTCGATCCCACGAGGATTGATGGACTAAGTAACAATGGTTAAATGATTTACTTAGTTAGACAAACAGAAAATAGTGTTTGAAAGTTTAAAAAGCATTAAGCAGAAGACAGGAAAATAAATAAGTTGGGAATAAAATATGGAGAAGGCAGTTAAGGCTTCAGAGTTATCTATTTTCTGCATTGACTTTTCTTATAACTATTTTAATCATGCAAGATTTAATTCATGGCAAACTATATGTGACTAGACCCTAATTCCTTAGACCTTCCTAGTCTCCTCTAACTTTCATCAACCGCCAATTCCTTGGTCACTTAATTCCACTTAGAGGGTTAAGTTCAATTCTAGTTTATATGCCACAAAAATCCTAATTACCCAAATATAAGAGGATTATATGTCACGTATCCCATTAAATCTAGATAATTAGAAATTTAGGAGAATATGTTTTCAAGCTGTTGTTCAAGTAAAGAGCTTTTCTAAGTTATACAATAACTCAATTAGAAGAAGGGTCATACTTCCGTTCCACCCAAATTCATAAGATAAAGAACGAAAACAATTCTTAAATTATAAATCAGTTCATGAATTAAAATAAAAAAATAATAGTATCAATCCATACAATAGACAGAGCTCCTAACCTTAACAGTGGAGGTTTAGTTGCTCATGATTCAGAGTGGAAAACTAGAATTTTAAATTGGGCTGAGATGGAATGGAATAATCCTCCCCAGAAGAAAAGTTTCTTTTTTTATATCTAATCCTAATTAATTTAAAATCTATTTTCTAAAATTAAAATAATATCTTTTCCTATTTTAAAATAAAATTTAAATTTAAATCAGAATTAATTAAATAATCCGCGTCTTGAAACGTGGGGACCACTTGGCTTTACTGGATCCACGCCTAACTTGGCTAAGAGCTGCGCCTAACTTTATGCTGTTCACCACACAAGGCGCCTTACTTGGACTGACGAGGAGGCAATGCGCCTTACTTGGAGGAGAGCAATTGTTGCGTGTTGTTGTTGTTTCTTGTGCCTAACTTGAGAAATCTCAAGTTAGGCGCAGCCTTGGAAAAGTTGATGGAAGAGAAGTATGGACTATTATATATCGTTGGAAAGCTCTAGAAGTTAGATTTCTAACGCCACTATAATCACGTCCATTGGATATCTGTAGCTCGAGTTATTCAGGTTTGAGTGCAGAGAGGTCAGGATTGACAGCATCATTCGCCTTCTTCTCTTTTTCTGTGGAAACTCCATCAGATCCAGCCAAATGCTACCTAAAATAAACAAAATTACACAAGACTCAAAGTAGCATCCATAGTGGCTAAAAGATAATTAATTCTTGATTAAACTCAACAATTTAAATGCAAATTCACTAGGAAAAGATAGGAAAGATGCTCACGCATCAGTGTTGTAGCTCCACAAGACTTCAGGTATTAGCTCGGCCCATTCTCCCTTGGTGTCTCTTAGCTTTTTCTTTAACGCACTGAGGATGACCTTATTAGCAGTCTTGGCGAGTCCATTGGTTTGTGGATGTTCTACTGATGAAAAATGGTGCTTTATCTGAAATTCATTCAAAAATTTTGCTAAACTTTGGTCGATGAATTGCCGGCCATTATCAGTGATAATATCATGAGGTAATCCGAAACGACAAATAATATTTTTCCAAATGAAAGATCTTACTTTATCAGCTCCTATTTTTGCTAATGGAGTTGCCTCTATCCACTTTGAAAAGTAGTCAATTGCTACGAGTAAGTATTTTACCTGGCCTGGTGCTTTTGGAAAAGGGCCAAAGATATCTAGTCCCCACTTCTGAAAAGGCCAGCTTACCTTCGAGGTATGTAATTGCTCGGCAGGGTTGTGGATGACTGAGGAATGTTTTCGGCAGCTATCGCATTTTTTGACTTTGTTGATACAGTCTCGCTTCATTGTTGGCCAGTAGTATCCGGCCCGTGCTATTTTTGATGCCAGGTTTAATCCTCCTATATGGTTGTCACATACTCCTTCGTGGGCTTCGTCCATGATTATTTCAGTTTCTTCTTTACTTAAACATCATAAAAGGGATTGAGAAAAACCTCTTCTATATAATTCGTTTCCGATTAGTGTGAAGCTTGCTGCGCGCCTTCTGAATGTTTTGATATCTGATATTTCTTGTGGTATCTTTCCTGTTTGTATATATTGTTTGTATGGCATTCTCCAGTCCTCCCCCTGCAATATTGAAAACATAGCTTTGCTACTAAAACTTGGTTCAGTAAGTGTTAGTTGAGATATAACAAAATCATTCAAACACTTCCTAGTTGTTGCTAGCTTTGGCAGTGCGTCTGCTTGGGTGTTTTGTTCCCAAGCTATGTGTGTGATTTGTATTGAATGGAAATGAGAGATGAGGTCCTTTACCGAGCTATGGTATTTTTCTAGTAGCTGGTCTTTTACCTGGAAATGCCCTGTTACCTGTTGTATTACTAGTTGTAAGTCGCAGTAGACCTGGAGATGGGTAATGCTGAGAGATTGTGCTAGTCTTAGTCCCACGAGTAGTGCTTTATACTCGACCTGATTGTTGCTTGTTTAGAATGTGAACCGAATGGACTACTCGGTTTGTAGATCGTGTTTGTTTGTGAGTAAGACGCTTGCTCTAGAGCTTTCGGTGTTGGAGGCCCCGTCGACATATAGTTCCCAAATACAATGTTGTTTTGGGTGTTCTGCTAATTCCGCTACAAAGTCAGCCAGGAGTTGTGCTTTCATCGCTGTCCTGGGTTCATAGGTGATGTCGAACTCAGAGAGCTCGATTGACCATTTCACCAATCTTCCTGAGACTTCAGGTCTTGTTAGAATTTGTCGTAGAGGTTGTCTTGTTTTTACTATGATTTTGTTGCTCTGGAAGTAGTGCCTTAGCCTCCTGGTTGAGATCACCAATGCGTATGCTAACTTTTCCATTGGTGAGTATCTTAGCTCGGCATTTTGTAATTTTTTGCTTACAAAGTATACCGGGTCTTGCTTTCCCTCTGTTCCTGTCATCAATGCCGAGCTTATAGCGTTAGGGGTAACAGATAACTATATTAGTAAAGGCTTACCTGAACTTGGCTTTTGTAGGATGGGTGGGGAGGACAGTATTGCTTTGAGTTTTTGGAAGGCTGCCTCGCATTCATCATTCCAATTGAATTTTGTCTGCTTTTTGAGTATGTTGACAAAATGTTGCGAGTGCGTGGAAATTGATGGGAGGAAACGAGATAGGGCGGCTAGTCTGCCGTTTAATTGTTGCACCTCCTTCACCGTCTGAGGGCTTCACATCTGTATTATTGCCTTGCACTTTTCTGGATTTGCCTCTATGCCTGTAGATGTCAGCATAAAGCCGAGGAATTTGCCGCCAGTTACGCTGAATGCACACTTTTCGGGGTTGAGTCGCATGTTATGTTTCCTGACTTGTTCGAATATTTCTTCGAGGTCGTCTCCGTGGTCTTGTGGTTGTTTTGTTTTTACCACCATATCATCGACGTAAACCTATAAGTTTCTTCCGATTTATTTTCCGAAGACTTTATCCATTAGGCGTTGATAAGTAGCCTCTGCATTCTTAAGGCTGAAAGGCATAACCTTATAACAAGAGTTCCCCAATTCAGTAATAAATGTTGTCTTATCATGATCCTTGGGGTGCATTAGTATTTGATTATACCCTGAATATGCATCTAAAAAACTTAAAACATTGTAACCTGATGCATTATCTACTAATTTGTCAATGCAAGGGAGGGGGTATGCATCTTTTGGACAAGCTTTATATAAATTTGTAAAGTCTACACACATTCGCCATTTACCTTATGGTTTCCTTACCATAACCACATTAGAGAGCCATGTTGTAAAGCGTAGTTCTCGAATGAATCCGGCTTTTAGTAGTTTTTGTGTTTCCTCTAGACAGGCCGATCTTTTTTCGTTACTCATGTTCCTTTTCTTCTGTGGTATAGGTCGATTTTTTGGGTCGATCTGTAACTTGTGGCATATTAGGTTCGGATCAATGCCTGGCATGTCTTCTGGGGTCCATGCAAAGAGATCGGAATTTCTTCGAAGTATGCCGACGATGTGTTGTTTGGTTCCTGCAGGAAATGATCGGCTGACATCAGTGACATGACTATGATCATTATCTAAGATTACCTTCTCTAGGTCATCTGTTGGTGAGGGCCTGTTTTGCAGGTCTTCCCGGGGGTCCGGTCAGCCATTCCTGAGATGTTTGCCACTTGGTAGGATTCTTTCTGGAGCTCGGCTCTTGAGCTATTTTCAGATTTGTTCTTTAGGCTTTCATCATAACATCGTCGAGCTTCTGTTTGGTCGGAGTATATTGTTGCTGTTCTGTTGCTAAACACCTGAAATTTAACACAGAGGTGAACAGTAGAAACTATAGCACAAAAAGAATTTAAAGACGCTCTACCCATGATTATGTTATATGGGCTGGGGCATTTGACCACTAGGAATTGCACATCTCTTGTTTTGCAAAGTGGGTGCTCTCATATCGTTATTTTCAATCAAATGCTTCCTAAGATGGAAACGCGTTCTCCTGAGAAACCGACCAACTCTCCCGAGTATGGTTGCATCACATTTGTGCTTAGTTTCATTTTTTGGAATGTGGAGTAAAAGAGGACGTCTACACTGCTACCCGGGTCAAGTAGCACTTTTCTGACGAGGAGATCTCCTGCTTGGATTGATATTACCATGGGATTGTCTAGGTTGGTTGCTGGTGCTTGGTAATCAGACTGTTCGCAAGTGATGCAAGGTATGGCTGGTTGGTGTGTGGTTGCCTCTTTTGTTGTCTGGACCATTAACATGGTTCTGTAATTTCGTTTTCTTGCCAAGCTTGTATGTCCGCCTCCTGTAAATCCTCCCAAGATGCAGTTTATGACTCTTCTTGTTGGGGGTGGTTGAGGCTTAGCCTTTTCTGTGGCGATTGGGTTCTACTCTGTTTGAAGGTCGGTAGTGTTCTGCCGGGTCTGTTGCATTCGGATGCCTATATATTTGTCCAGGTGTCCTTGTCTGGCTAACCTCTCCAGGAGGTCCTTAGCTATCACGCATTCGTCGGTTGTGTGGCCAAATTTTTTATGGAAAGCGCAGTGTTTCGATTTGTCGACGTATCTTTGGTCCTGATATGAGCCTGCTCGGCTGGGTGGCTTGATGATCTTGGCATTCAATATTTCCTTGATGATGTCTTCTCTTCTGGTGTTGAACTGGGTATAGGCGTCATATTTTGGTGTTAGTTTGAAAGATTTCATATTGTCCTTCTGATTTGGTGTCTTGGGGTGTTTCTCCTCTTCTCGCCGACCGTGTTGTTTTTCTACTCGCCGAGCTTCTCTAAGCTCTTCAATTTCCATTTGTCCCGCCACTTTTTCGCGGAACTCCTCCAAGGTCTTTGGTTTGGTTATAGCTATTGTCTCCTGGAATTTGCCTGGTCTCAGGCCGCTCTTCAGTGCGTGAAGGTGTACCTTGGGTCGAGGTCGGGTATTTTCACGCTTGCCTTGGCGAACCTGGTCATATAATCTTTTAAACTTCCATGCTGTCCTTGCTTGATGGTGCTGAGGTAATCCGATCCGTGAACATATATTTTCGAAGCTGCAAAATAGTCAATAAAGGACCTCGCCAAATCCTCGAAGCTAGAGATAGAACCCGCAGGAATCTTGGAAAACCAAAGTAGAGCAGCACCGTCTAAATAAGTTGAAAAGGAATGACAAAGTACAGGGTCAGAGGCACCGTTAAAGAACATCATGGATGGAAACTTTTTTATATGCACCCGTGAATCGCCGAATCCTTCATAAGGTTTGAGCCCGGTGGGAAGCACGAAATTTTTTAGCATCTGAACGCTCATGACCCCCTCCAAGAAGGGGTTGTCAAGTGCGAGCTTCTCCTTTGGCGGGGTAATCTACAACGGCTCGGCTTCCCGAGCATGAGAGCTGTTCCCACCTGGACTCTTGGACGAATGCTCAGCTATTTTACGGACTTCGGTCTGAAGTTCCGCGATCATGGCCAGTAGTTCGGAAATGAGTAGAAATGGATATTCCCTAAACCCAATTCCACCTTCTTTGTCTAAGACTTTACCCGCCAAAAATCCATCCCGTTCCGAATCAGATAATTGTCTGCCCCGACCGATGAATTTGAATAATGATGTCACTCCATTATTAACTCAAGTGGCTACTCACTTCATTTCACAAAAGTCTTAAAATAAATAATGTTACATGTGTATGTCTTTATTCATATATCTATATAAATTAAATTCATTGAATTTGATTAGGTCTTTTAATACTAAATCCAATTAAACAGATTCGAATTAGTAGTGTTTTAAATATCTACATAAATCAAATTTATTAAATTTAAATTAGCTATTATAGTGCTAAATCGAATTTAGTTGATTCGATTTACTACCACACAGCACATATATAGATTTACTACATGTACAGAATATTGACATAAATATCAATAAGGAAATATTCCTCATCTGAATTCAGATAGAATATAAAAAAAATAAAACGAATAAGAATAAAAATTCAACTTTTGTGTTTTAGTTTAAATTCTAGAAAATCTATATTTTTATACACTTATGAATTTAAAATGGAACAATAAATCATTTCTAAAATTTTTTTAAAAATCATCCTTTGATTCATTAGCATCTAAAGAATTATTACCGAGATTTTTGATATTAAAAAAGTTAATATAAAGTATAGCTCTCTAAGGTGGCATAAGAGTTAAAACTTAATTTTTTCAGGATTAGAAGTAACATATAATTATACATTATAAAATGACCAACTATATTTATACAATATATAATTTGAGAAATAATTAAAATATTATATCAATTAAATAAGAATTTTATATGCTTTAGGTCGAATAATTAGGTTTTTAACTTTATTTCATGATTATAAAGGAAATTGATTTTTATTATCTCTAATTATTGAATTGGAGTATTTATTTGAAAATAAATTTTAAATTGATAATTAAATAGTATTTTTATAGATATTATTATTGGATTAAGTTTAGTTTTAATTAATATTTTACCTAAACCTTAAATCCCCAAAACACAACCCTAACCCTAATTCCCCTAAATTAGCCGCCATTTACCCTTTCTTCCTTCTTAACCTAACCTAAGACAAAGCAGCAGCAGTAAAGGAAAGAAAAAGAGAGGGAAAAGGGATGGCAGAGAGAAAGAGAGAAACGAGGGGGAAGAAGAGAAGAGGAAGGTTGCGCCGGCGCCACTGGGTCCCGCCACCGCCGCTCGTGTCCCGCTGCGTCACCATCTCGCCGCATCTAGCTTGCCACCGATTTGTCCCCGAACCGCCGTCGAGGAAGGAGAGAAAGCAAGAGTGAGGGAGCTATTCTGTCGCTGAGAAGAGAGACAACGTGTGAGAGGGAGATCTCTGGCGCCGTCCTCGTCTGAACCGCCGCTGAGGGAAATCGTCGTCGTTGAAGCCAGCCACCTTCATCGCCGTTCATGCCGTCACCACTCCTCGCCACTGCCGAGCCATCGTCGGACTGTGCACCGCCACGCAAGGCCGTTCCTAGTTGGCGCCGTGGCTGGTGGTTGCCTCTGCTTTCGATGTAAGCACCACGTCGGAGCGTCACCGGAGCTGCGGCTGCCCCACCGCCGCCTCTGCTGCCGAAAACCGCCGCCTCTCTGAATCCTCTGTTGGTAAGCCCTAATCCTGCTTCAGTTTCTTTATCCGTTAAGTTTACCTTTACCGTGAGAGTTGTTGCTGAGATTGTCTGTGCCAGGTTATACGGTCACTGTGAGTCTCTTTGCCGCCATCCAAGCTGCCATCAGAAGGATCCACCACAGCCTCCTCTGTTCTTGTCTTCAAATTAGCACTGCCTTTTTCTAGTTTCAATCGCAATTCTGCTATTTCTGAATATGTAACTCCTCAACCCTTACTCTGCTTCCATTTTGGTTTCTTAGACTTTTTCTATTCTGAGTAAGAAAAATCTATGTTTCTGTTTAACACTACTGTTCTGCCTTCCCTGTTTGCTGATGGAATTATCATAGGTGACAGTGTTAATGGTACTAACGAGCTATTAGAGTTGCTGCCTCTACTGAAATTAACAAAAAAAGGATTCAACGCGTTTAATTATGCGGATTGCGAATAATTGAGGTAGGATTTTTTCTTAAAATCTATTTTACATTACAGAGTTGTGATAAATAGATATTGATGCAAAAAGATATATTTCTGTGATTATATTTGTCTTGTGGATGTGATGGTTTGTTGAACTGGATTATTGGGTGCTTGATTGCTTGAGTGAAGTACGGTTGTTGATAAGAAGTGGATTTGAAAAGTTATTTACTTGATTATTAGGAAAAGTGGTTTTTCTTGGTTTGAAGTTAGAGCAGTTTGATTTTGAGTCGGTCTGATTTTATAAATGATTTAATACTTGAGCTGGTTTGACTTTAAAAAGAGTTTTATTATTGGAATTGGTCTAGTTTGAAAATAATTTGATAGTGGAATTGGTTGAATTTTGGAAAGTGATTGAGATTTGGAAATGGTTTGAGAAATGTTTGGATGGGACCCGAAAAGGGTGGCAGTATCCGAGTTTTAAAGGAGATGCTGCCGAAATTTTATAAAATTAGGAGTTTCATTGAAAATAGTTATTTTAAAAAGGTTTAAGTATTATATGATTTAAAACTACCTCATTTATCAAAGGAAGAGTTATGTTTTGGATTGGGAATTGTTAGTGAACGGAATGGAAAGAAGGATGATTGAGAATTTTCTCTGAAATATGGTATTTGAATGAATTTAGAAATGAGATTTGGATTGATGAATGATTATGATGTTGAGAATGTTGAGAATGTTCAGATATGATCTTTGAATTATTCATATGGCTTATGAATTTGAAATATCTGAGATACGAGGTTCCCTGGATTAAGTGCCGTGGCTTGCCACCACGTGTACCAGGTTGTAAACTCGATACTCTATTGACCCTATGACATAAGTGTGACCGGGCACTATATAAATTCCCGAAAATGTTACCTCCATTGAGCAATATTGATTATTTGAGAAAAAGCTATGCATAGACTCTTGGGGATGCACGTCAGGAGACAGTCTAAGGACAGTTCAGACTTGTCGGGTTGGCTGGATAACCGACAGATGAGCCTCATCAGCCATAGGACAGGCATGCATTATATGCATCTGTATGCTTTGCTTGGGTTTGAACTTGTTTTGGTTTGCCTAATTGCTAAACTGTTCTTAACTGCTACTTGAACTATTTGTTGTAACTGCTTCCTACTTGTGCTTTCCTTGTCTGTCTTGCCTGTGTTTGTCCTGGCGTGTTACATTTGAGAATGGACTTGGGTGCTGAATTAATGATTGTGTTGTTTGATTGCGTGGTTAGTTTCTGATTGAGATTTGCTTATGAGAAAAGAAAGACTTTGGATTTCTGAAAATATTAAACATTGTTTCTTTGAAAAGGTTTTGAACGATTAGCTGTTGGATTTTAAAAGGATTCATAAGGCAATGATAATCACTGAATTTGAAAACAGTTTTCTTATTGAATATCTTCTTATGACAACTTTGAAACTCCGTGGTGAGACCATGTGGTTAGGTTCTCACCCCCTACAGCTTTACCTTTTCAGGAACCAGATGAAGAAGCATTAAGAAGAGTTACACTACGTTTGGTTTATATGTTGTTGTATTAATTAGATTATTTTCTCCCCTCGTCTTTGTTATTACAAGTTTGTAAGAGGGATAGGAATTGTATGTTTTATACGTATATTATATTGAGTTATTATGTAAGGAGTCTTGTATATAAATCTATGCTTGCTTGTATTTTTCTTAAAATAAAGTATTTATTTCCGGTTTTCAAAGAAATCAGCGATACAGTATCGAGTCACAGGCTCCTATTCTAGTATTTAGTATGTAAAGTAGTCGTAATACTTCTTGCTATCAGAGTAGCGCAGTCGGAAGGTAACTTCTGATAGTGAGGGTGTTACATAGATTTTCTAGAATTTGAACTAAAACATAAAAGTTAAATTTCTATTCTTATTTATTTTAATTTTTTTGATATTTTATTTGAACCCAAATGGAGGTATTTTTTTATTGACATTTATGTTTTAAGATTAATAATAATAAATGTCAACAATCAGGTAATGAGTCGAATCAAGCTATTCGATTTATTATATATATGTTGTGCAGTAGTAAATCGAATTAACTAGATTCGATTTATATATTTTTTTAATGTATTAATAGTAAATCGAATCTACTAGATTCGAATTAGCACTATAATAGCTAATTCGAATTCAATGAATTCGATTTATGTAGATATAAAACACTATTAATTTGAATCTATTTAATTTGATTTAGTACTAGAAGACCTAATTCGAATTCAATGAATTCGATTTATATAAATATATGCATGAAGACATACATATAATGTTATTTATTTTGAGATTTTCATATAATATTAATATGTGTTTGATTTATGCATGTATTTTATCCAATTATTCATATATAATACATGTTATAAACTATATATTAAAAATAAGTTAAAACAATAATATATGTATGTAATATTTAAAAAAAAAAGTCCATAATTAAGAGAGAACA
>NC_029789.2:129469317-129471137 GCF_000816755.2 Arachis ipaensis
TAAGCACTACAAGAAAATATGTCTATTGCCACGCTTTTAAAGCGTGGCGAAAAGCTGAAAAAAGCGTGGCGATAGCTTTTCGCCACGCTTTTTCAGCTATCGCTACGCTTTTGAAAGGGTGGCCTCTACAAGGGTGGCGGTTGCTCTGTCGCCACGCTTTTTCAAACCTATCGCCACGCTTTTTTTTGCCACGCTTTTTATAGATTGTCACGTTTAAAAGCGTGGCCATAGGTGGAAGATATGGCCACGCTTTTAAAGCGTGGCCGTATGTGAAAGATACGGCCACGCTTTTAAAGCGTGGCAATAGAAGGAGATACAGCTACGCTTTGGAAGCGTGGCAATAGGAGGAGATACGGCCACGCTTTTAAAGCGTGTCAATAGGGATAGATACGGCCACGCTTTTAAAGCGTGGCAATAACAAGAGATACGGCCGTTAAATCACAAAGCTCTATCATTGCTGTCATGTTGAGAAAGAAATTCTACTGAAGTTCACATATCAAATACCCAACACATTCAGAATTGTATCAAAGTTAATATTAATTATTAAGAGCTAAATCCAAAATAAACTGTCTTACACCAGTAATCAAATCATTCCATTTGTAGTATCTTTCTATGATCTACTGTACCATAACCAAAATAATCATTCTAAAGACATCAATTGAAACCTAAAAGGTTGTCAAGAACTATACAATGGCATAGGAAACTTGAACAATACTAAACTAGTAACACAAGGTGTATTCCGAAGCGATCAAGAAGCATGAAATCAATCAGCCTAAGCATGTTCACCACGGATGCGGCGAGCAAGTTGAATGTCTTTGGGCATTATGGTGACCTCTTGGCATGGATGGCACACAAGTTGGTGTCCTCAAACAAACCAACCAAGTAGGCTTCAGCAGCTTTGTGGAAAGCAAGGACAGCATGGTTCTGGAACCTCAAATCAGTCTACAAACATAATAAATCAATCAATAAATAGGAATCATTACATATTATACAACAAAAAATAACCCAACGCACCAGGACTAAGATAAAAAGGGGTTAATTAGATTGGCTCGCCTTCTGCTTCCTTATCACAGCAGATATAGCTGGTGTTGACAATATACCTTCCCGTATTAGAAAGATAAGTTGTCCTAAATTTCTATTAAGAGAGTCATGCTAATAATAATACACACTAGAGAATTGTGAACAATAAGGTGATGCACTAGTCCATCAAAGATTTTTTATCCTTATGATGATGTCATTTACTGCCATATTTGTCCTTAAGTAGAGACGTATATTTTTTAAACCCAACTTTATTTTCTTTGTCTAAAATTCTGCCCTGCCAAAATTTACCCCATATTTGAATCAGATAATTGTTCATTCCGATTGAATAAGAGCGGATTAAATACTTATGAATTTGGATAGTAATATCACCTCATAATTAGCTCAAGTGGTTGCTCACTTCATTTTTAATTAATTGTCAAATTTTAAATAATTAGTTAGCTTGGATAAGAATATGATTAACATATACTAGAATTATACAAATTAAAATAAACTTATAAAATTATTTTTAATATCAATAATCACTTAATTTTTAAATTATTTTACTAACTTGTTCTCTCTCATTTATTGATTTAAGGGTATGAATAGAAAAATAAAATTAATATCATATTAGTTTAATTTGTTAACTGAGTAATTATTTGTGGAAAATAAAAATAAAAGTAGAGCGTTAATTAATAATAAGAGGATTAATTTTTATATAATGAGTCTAACTAAAAATGAGCTATGTAAGAGTAAAAATTTATTAAAAAATAATTTAAACATATTTTTTTTTAAAAGAGAAT
>NC_029789.2:129471377-129472336 GCF_000816755.2 Arachis ipaensis
AATATAAATTAATTATTCATATATAATATATGTTAAAATATATATTTAAAATGAGTTAAAATAACACATATATTTATATACAAATACTTAAAAACTGATTCTTTGAATGTATATGTAATATTTTTGAAAAAAAAAGTCCATAATTAAGAGAAAATGAAAGCATTTATAGTCGCTCATTTTGATACTTTAACATCTGAAATATTAATCTTAAAATTTATTGAGTATAACAGAAAATTTGAAAAATAAATTTCCTAATAAAATCATTTAATTTATTGAGATAATTATAAACATCTAGAAGTTTTTTTTTTTTTGGGAAAAGAAAAACTTTAAAAGCACTAAAGAAAAACATAAACATCTATAAGATAATTATATCGGGGTGACAATGGGCGAATTTTCTCCCTATTAAACTCTATCTATTCTACAAAAATCAATATAAAATTCGTTTTTGTCCTTGTTTATGAGCAATAAAAAACTAATTCGTCTTTATAGGTATTCCTCTCGTTCCTACTCATTCAATTCCTATACTTTTTAAAATTCAACAAACAAAATTAAATTTAAAAAATTTATATAACAATGATCACATACATAATATAAATTAAAACTAAGAGTTTAAGAATAATACATTATCAAACAATATTATTATTAATAATTTTATTAATTTTACATATATTATATATATCATATAAATATCGGGACGAGTAGAGACGAATATTCTCTAAATTCAACTCCATCCTCCTTGCTGAAGATCCTGTTCCACCAAAAATCTATCCCGTACCAGATCAGATAATTGTCAGCCTCGATTAGATAAGTACGGGTCAGATACCTATAAATTTGGATAGTAATATCATCTCATAATTAGTCCAAGTGAATACTCACTTTATTTTTAATTAATTATCAAATTTTAAATAATTAGTTAGCATGGATAAGAATATGATTAACATATATTAGAGTTATACAAG
>NC_029789.2:129472566-129474230 GCF_000816755.2 Arachis ipaensis
ACTTGTTCTCACTCATTTATTGATTTAAGGGTATGAATAGAAAAATAAAATTAATATTATATTAATTTAATTTGTTAACTGAGTAATTATTTGTGAAAAATAAAAATGAAAGTAGAGAGTTAATTAATAATAAGAGGATTAATTTTTTAGTGAGTCTAACTAAAAAATTAATCCTCTTATAAAAGTGAGCAATGTAAGAGAGGCCAGATTATATATCCAATTATCTATAAAATTTTCCAAGTGATAATGTATAGATATATACCTAATAAATTTGATTTTATTTAGCTTCTAATAAAAGTTTGCCTAAATTGAGTTATGGAAAGAGAATCCAGAAACAATGAGCGTGTAGGGTAGCTACAAAGAAGACGTGATGAAGAGACGTAATCTACATTTACATCATAACTGCTCTGAAAGAAATGTGAACACCAACAAGGAAGATAAAGAACCAAAATCAGACATAAGTCATAACTGGGTAATGAAAATTAGGAATTAATACCCTCTTTTTTTTTGAAGCTTTGGCTCTCCGATGAAGTTTCCACTAAGGATATATATAGGTAGGTAAACTTTTTTTGTACTAAAATTCTATAGCTTTAGTATTTAGATTCCTATGGGTTTGAGACAAAAATAACAATAATGTTTCACATGCGTTCTATATCATGTATTTGCATATTGGTTTATGTATTTTTTATTTACTCACTAAAATAATTAAACATATCATAATAGAATAATTAAACTTACAATAGACGTATAATTAATATATATATATATAAGGAGAATGCTAGGAGACAATAATTTTGTTGAATAATATGAACAATCACTAATCAAATAAAAACACATTACACCTCCAAATTAACTCTCTAAATTTTAATATTAAAATAACCATCTGTACACTAATAAAATAAACATCCGATATATCTATTATTTACATTGTTTAATATTTTCATTATTTACCTATACTTTTCCTATATATAATTCTTGTGTACTTCACTAATAAGAGAAGGACTATAACTATATATACATATGATGTTACTATCGCTGAATAACTAATATTAATATAGCTGAATAACACTAATAACAAACTACCTATATCTAACTTATCTCATTATTCCTAAGTCCTAACACAGCCAATACTTAATTGATTTGTAGAGGTCTAATAAATTTTACTCCTTTTTATTCCGTTAGCAGTATTTGTCATTTAATTTTATTTATTTGTATTATAATTATAAATTTGAAATAAAAAATTAATTTTATATAAAATTGTTCATCAAAATATTTTTATTTAATAACTAATTTATACTGTGAATTTTTGTATTATATTTAATATTGCGTGAAAGATATATAAAAAATATTAATAAATTGCACCATGCACGATGTAAAATGGCACATTATTTATTTTAAATGACAAATATTGTAAATCAAATAGAATAAATACTAATGATATATGGCATAGTTATCAAATCTGGTCCGACTCGATCCAGTCGATCGCACCAAAAATCCGGTCACTTAATTGGTTATTAATTTGGATTGGGTTATTATTCGAATTAGTTAAATAATTAATCCAGTAAAATTCGATAAAATTCGTTTAAAATCGGTTTAATCTGATCAGTCAAATTCGATTAAATTAAAAAAATATTATTTTTTATACATATTTTTTTATTACATGT
>NC_029789.2:129474443-129474807 GCF_000816755.2 Arachis ipaensis
TTTAATTATGAACGAATTAACTTATTGTAATTTATTGATTATCGATTTATTTCGATAACTAAGATATATACTTTAGACTAAAATTGAGATAGCAGTCTTAGGTTGAAGGCAAATGCATGAACGGTGGATAATGTTGTGTGCGTGGGAGTCGTAGCTATAATGGATTTAACCACTAGCTACTTTCAAATCCTTTATGGTAGTTGCTTTCTTTGGTTCATTTTTAGATGGATAATTAGTTGAATACAAATTTAAGTGTATATTTTCTATTTGCTCCACATATATAATAAGATTATCAAGAATTTCAAGGTCCAAAAGAGAGAGATTATGAATCAATAACTAATGCATGTTGTTACAGATAAAAATA